>NC_044039.1:216799797-217099797 GCF_901765095.1 Microcaecilia unicolor | reverse complement strand
AATGAGAAAGGGATATTAGAGACAGAAATCAAACTAGAGGGAGGGCTGAGAGAATTATCTAGCCCCAGGATGGGCAGCCGAGCAAGATCAGCGAGGGGTAAGGAAGGGGAGCGCCTGGGAGAGTACGGAAACATCTTATCCTATATAACAAAACTCACCCTCAACGTTCTGAGGACACTGACGTCAGTGTCACTTCCTGCGGGCACTTCCTTCGGGTTCGAAGGGTTCGTGGTGGTGAAGCCACCGAAATCACTGTGTCTGGGCCCCGCCCTCGCGTCAAACGTGATGACGTCGAGGGCGGAGCAATGGCGTCAAAGATCGAGGGCGGAGCAATGGCGTCAGTGGATGAAGGTGGCGTGCGTTGACGAGGTGCGGAGCAATGGCGGTCAGTGGCTTCACAACGCCGAAGGGGTGGGTATGGAGGGGGGGTTCGGGAGGAAAAGCTTGCTAGCGCCCGTTTCATTTCCTCCAGAAACGGGCATGTTTTACTAGTTATTCAATAATTTCCTCCATTTTCAGTGAAAATAATGTTCTTCAGCAACCTGTAATTCTTTTAAGAGAGTCTCTAGTCAGTGCCATAACTGACAGTACACCATGAGGTGGAATATTTCACGCCTAGTTTAGGATTCAGCTCCTTAACATAATTCATTTATTTTCAGACTTCCTCAGCCTTTGGATGTGGGCCAGCAAGTTAATTCTTTTTTTTACAAGATAAGCAGTCCAAAATTTTGCTGAGTCTACCCTCTAGAGTTATACATTTTCCTCTTTTGCCCAAGGACACTCTTCTCATCAACTGCCTCCGCTTATATAAGGTGATTCAGGAGTTTTCCCTAACAATACTTTCAGTTTTCCGACTTAGACTGATCCAGCGGCTTAGCAGCTGGCTTGAGTTCATGGGTCCAATCTCCCATTCTCTGGGCTGACCAGCTCTGAGGTTGCTGAGGAGAAAGGGAAAGGGGAAGGGGAAGGGGGTGGGACTTGATATACCACCTTTCTGTGGTTACAGTCAGAGCGGTTGACTTATTATATACAGGGCTGGTTTCTGGCCAGGCCCAAACACAATGTACAGTAGTTGCAAACCACTCACGGATAAACGGTGTGCATGGATTCAGCTTGGACACCCAGGATTTGAGTCTTCACAAATGAATCAAGGCAAATGTGCTACTTTGGCAGTCTTTTACTTATAGACTGTGGGGACTTGAGGCTACGTCTCTCTTCCCAGGACTCCCAGTACAACAGCTAGCTTAGGACATGCCTGGATGATTCCTTCCTTGGGGCCTCCCTGTTCTGTTCCCACTCTGGGATTTTAACTTCCTCTCTGCCTAAGCCCCTCCCTCCTGGCTAGGTAAGCTAGCTTTGCTTCAGGCACTCCATCACATGCTTCCATGCCCATGAGATACCCCCTCCCCAAAATATTAAAAAAAAAAACAATAACACACACACACTCCTGAGAAGTCAGCTTTTACGAATGGGGCAACATCTCATGATAAACTTGGAAACTATGTAAAATCAATGCATGAATACAGTCCCCTTTTGAATCACAATGCATCTTTCATGGTGGCCCCGTTGATTTTCTTTCCCAACCAGGGCTTTTTTGAGGGGGTACTTGGGGGTACTGAGTACCGGCACCTTTTCCATTGTCTGCTAAAATTGACCCACGGTCCCCAAGTTTTAATGAAAGAGCTCAGGCTCTACACACCAATTCTGCCTTGTCATAGATTATGTGACTGGTTGCAGGGGGCCTGGCTATTGTGTGTGTGTGTGTGGGGGGGGGGGGGGGGGGGGCTGGCTATTGTGGGGTGGATCCCTCAGAGATCACCCCACCCCTGAAATGTGGCCTGGCATTTGAGTACCAGCACTTTTTTCGCTAGAAAAACCACACTGTTCCCAAAAGTATGAAATTTCAATTGTAATTAAAAATACTGCATTGCTGAGGGGCTGGCCTGGTAGCTTTGTGGCAATGTAATGAGCTGGGCTAGGAAGACTTCAGGAACAACATTCGTGGCCCAAGATCAGGCATGTCCAAACTCGGTCCTTGAGGGCCCCAACTGTCAGGGTTTCAGGATTTCCATAATAAATATGCAAAGAATCTATTTGCATGCACAGCCTCAACAGAATGCATATGTGCATTGAATATTTAGTACAAAAATCCTGAAAATCTGAGTGTATTGCGGTCCTTGACGACCAAGTTTGGGCATCCCTGCTCTAGATGGAGAGGGACTTGCCCGCTCTTCAATGGTAACACCTGGTGGCACGTATTCTGGTCTTTGGAGGGAGCTGGGGTGTTTGGCCCACATCCAAAGCCACCATTGCAGTAGCTGGGTAGGGGAAGGTTATAATATAATGAAATATATTATCTACTATAATAAAACTCACCCTCAACGTTCTGAAGACAACATTCTTAAGTCACTCAGTCAGTCACTGAAGCGTTCATGGATTCATGGTGGTGAAGCCTCAACACTGACCATGTCTCACTGCCCCACCCTCACATGACGGACCAATCAGAAAAAACACCCTCAACATTCTGAAACACAAAGGACCATCACAACACCGTTCCCAGGCAACACTAGGCAACGTAAGACGGACCAATCAGAGGAAACTACGTGACAATAAGGGAGGAGCATTCCCCAGCAGAATGGCTCATTATCTGTGCAGCACGGAGAGCACAGAACCACCGCTGGAACGAGAGAAGAATATTCCTGCTGTGGGTATGTGCAAAAATTTACATTTCACATTTACATTTCACCAACAGAAAGACCCCCCTCCACAAACCTCCTTGACAGACAAAACCACACACACACAATACAACAGAAACACACCCTCAAAGCCACACACCAATCCAACCCACTTTGCCAGCACAGCACAGCACATCCCCCAACCCCCAAGCAAAAAACAAAACAAAACAATAAAAGACACACATCAACAACCTGCACACACACCGCACCCTCACTCACACACTCACACACACACACAAAATAACTCTGTGACACATACACACACACACACAAAAAACCACATGCTAGCGCCCGTTTCCTTGGTTTTGGAAACGGGCCTTTTTTACTAGTAATATAATGAAAAGACCTACAGGTAGGGGCAAATGAAGGCTCATGGCACTTTCACTCAACAAAGGCCAGTTCTGATCAAGCTGGAAATCTCAAAGGAACAGGAGAAAACCACTGGACAAAGAAATAAGAAAAGGAAGTGGCATTGTTTCCAGTGCCAACATTTCTTTTTTACAAACGTCTACCAAAAACCCCAGACGTCACGATCCAGCCAATGATAAGAAAACTGAGCAGCAGAATGTTAGCTGAGATGGACATTTTCCTGCCCACAGCTGGTGTGTCCTTCGGTTAATAGCTGGGTAATGCTTGTGAAGGTTTTCTAGCTATACAATATGTAAAGGAACAAGGCCTTTTCTCTCTGACTAATTTGCTCCCACTCATTACGTCTGCTGCAGAACTAAAAACAGTCTTCATCCTCCCCAGAAAATATTCTGTTTTTATAGAAAGGGCTTCCTGTCTAGCCCAACAGTGTCACGTAAGAAAGGCTGAAAGCTCTCCAGTGGCCTATGTGAGATAGCTGGAAGGTATCACTACAGTTTCCAGGGGCCAAGTGTCCAAATCACGGAGAATCACTGGGAGCACTTCAGTGGTGCCCAATTCTAGTCATTGAAAACCTAACCTGGTCAGCTGTAGGATCTTCACAATGGATAGTTATAGGCAGGGTTTTTTTTGAGGAGGTACTTGGGGGTACTGAGTACCGGCACCTTTTCAATTGTCTGCTAAAATTGACCCATGGACCCCAAGTTTTAATGAAAGAGCTCAGGCTCTACACACCAATTCTGCCTTGTCATAGATTCTGTGACTGGTTGCAGGGAACCTGGCTATTGTGGGGTGGGTCCCTCAGTGATCACCCCAGTCCTGAAAAGGTGGCCTGTCATTTGAGTACCAGCAGTGGCGTTCCTAGCCTGGATGGCACCCGGGGCGGATCGCCGATGAAACCCCCCCCCGCAAAATGACACCTCCCCCCCTCCGGCGGAATGACACCTCCCCCCCAGGTGTACGCCGCTGGGGGAGGGGTGCCGCGGCACGCGCCTCTCGGCTCCGAGTTCGCTAACTTCGTTTGTTCGCTGCAGCTCCTTCTGCCCCGGAACAGGAAGTAACCTGTTCCGGGGCAGAGGGAGCTGCAGCGAACGAGCAAAGTTAGCGAACTTGGAGCAGGCGCACGCCGCGGCACCCCCCAGCGGCGTGCACCCGGGGCGGACCGCCCCCACCGCCCCCCCCTTGGTATGCCAATGAGTACCAGCACCTTTTTAGCTAGAAAAAACACACTGGTTATAGGCTATATTAGCATAATTGAGCACAAGAATCAGAATACTTTGCATATTTTTATTACTGGTTCAAGGAGTGAAGGATCCAGATTGCGAAACACCGTACTCTGAGATTGGTCCTTTGTTCTTAAAGATGAAACGTTCTTGTCTATAGATCTTATCGTAAACTGAGAGTGTTGGCAGAAGTATTGCCACACTGGGACAGACCAAAGGTCCATCAAGCCCAGCATCCTGTTTCCAACAGTGGCCAATCCAGGTCACAAGTACCTGACTAGATCCCAAAAAAAGCTCAATACATTTTATGCTGTGTATCCCAGAAATAAGCAGTGTATTTTCCTCAAGTCCTTTTTAATAATGGTCTATGGACTTTTCCTTTAGGAAGCCAGCCAAACCTTTTTTTAAACCCCGCTAAGCTAACTGCCTTTACCACATTCTCTGGCAACGAATTCCAGAGTTTAATTACACATTGAGTGAAGAAAAACTTTCTACGATTTGCTTTAAATTTGCTACTTTGTAGCTTCAACGCATGCCACCTAGGGCACATGCGATGAAGGTAACGGTCTTGGGAAGGTAACTGATTAATTTAATGTTTATATTCTATCCAAATATGTGAACACCATGGTCAGCGTTGAATTCAAATGCTGACCACAGCATTTAAATGTATATTTGGATATTACGTGCTGGGTTGTGCCTGGATTCCAGTGCTGAAGATGTGGGTATAAGGTGGCTGCTGGAAGTTGTCTTGGTACTGTTGGATTGATCCTGGGACACTGGGCATCTGAATACTGGATGAAATTTAATATGGACAAGTGCAAAGAAACTATAGGTAGAAAATGCTGGGGGCCGAATTAGAAGTCATCACCCAAGAAAAGGACATTAACGTCATTGCAGGTAATATACTGAAATGTTCAGCCCAGCGTGCCATGGCTACCAAAAGAGCAAACAGAATGTTAAGGATTATTTGAAAAGGAATGAAGGACAGAACTGAGAATACCTGTGTCTTTTACTTATCCCATCACGCTCATTTCCCTGTCATTCATTCCTCCTTTCTCTCTTTCATTCTGTTCTCCTGTTCCCATGTCATTCATTCCTTCTTTCCCCCTCAGTCTGTCTCTCGTTCTATTCTCCAGGTCCCCTGCCATTCATTCTTCTTTTTCCTCCTCACTGTCTCTCATTCAGGGACGGCAGGGCAGCAGCGCCCCTCGAAGGCAGGCGCCCCCCTGCCTTGCTTACCCCGCTTACCGCATTGGCACGGCCCTGCCTGTTCCCATGTCATTCTGCTCTCCTCTTCCCCTGTCTTTCATTCCTTCTTCTCCCCTCACTTTGTCTCTCATTCATTCTATTCTCATTTCCCTCTCACCCTCTCTCTCATTCTGTTCCCCTGCCATTCATCCCTCCTTCTCCTTGTCCCTTTGACTCTCATTCATTATATTTTGCCGTTGCCCTGTCGTTCCTTCCTTCTTTACCCATCACTGTTCATTCTACTGTTCTGCTCCTTTACTTCCCAATTGGGTTTTCTTTTCTCTTTGTCTAATAACTAAGCTTTTCTCTCTCTCTCAGTTCACTTCCTTGTCTTATACCTGATCCCACTCTCCTGCTTCTTCATTCCTTTGCCCTTCTCTGTCACTCTGTCCCTCATCCATCTCAGGAAGGGGGAAAAACCCTGATTTCATCACTGTTTGGTTTTCCTCTCTCTCTTTCACTCATATCTTACCTAGATAGAAAGCAAAATGACATAGGGGATTTTTTTTCTTCTTCCATACAAACTGTTAATTCTCATTAATTAGCCTTGTGCTGTATGTGGGCTAAGTGCAGTGAGGGGAAGCACCATATGAATCTGTGCAGCAAATGTAACATTCCAATTATTTTTCTTAATAAATTGAACAGTTTGTTCTGAAAGCTTTAAATAAATGCTTGCTTTATTTTTTTTGTGTGGAAGTTAAATAGCTGGTATCTTATTGTACAAACTCATTATGTCAAGCAGAGCAGAAAGATTGTCTTTCAGTGTCCTGCGCCCTGGGCTGAAATCCTGCAGTCTTGGGAAAGGGCAGCGTCAACAAACTGAATGAATTTGCTAGTTTTTCTTCACTTTTTTTAATGCTTTGTAAGAACAATAATAACCCCAGGTCACTCATTTTTTAATCCATTAATGCTCAAATGAAAGGAACTGAGGAAATCCCTTTTAGATAATTAAGGGGCCCTTTTTGCTAAGCCGTGTAGGCGCCCTACGCGTGCCCAATGCGCATCAATTTTGAGTTCCCGCCCGGCTACTGTGTGGCCTTTGCGGTAATTTCATTTTTGACGTGCGTCCGCTACGTGCGCCGGAAAATGTTTTTATTTTTTGGCGCACAGGCAGTAATCGTGCAGTAATCGGCATTTTACGTGCGTAGACCATTACTGTCCAGTTACCGTGTGAGATCTTACCACTAGGTCAATGGCTAGCGGTAAGGTCTCAGACCCAAAATGGATGCGTGGCAATTTTCATTTTGCCATAAGTCCATTTTCGGCAAAAATAACAAAAAGGCATTTTTTACAGGTGCGGCTGAAAAATGATTCTGCGCGCATCCAAAACACGTGTCTACACTACCGCAGGCCATGCGTGGCAATTTTCATTTTGCCATACGTCCATTTTCAGCAAAAATAACAAAATGGCATTTTTTACAGGTGCACTGAAAAATTATTCTGCGCGCACCCAAAACACGTGTCTACACTACCGCAGGACATTTTTCAGTGCGCCTTTGTAAAAGGGCCCCTAACTGTTTATAGTTTATTAAAATTTGCTATACTGCCCAACTGACTCCACTCTTATCTCTCCCTACATTCCTCCCCGGGAACTCCATTCACTGCGTAAATCTCTCTTATCTGCACCCTTCTCCTCCACCGCAAACTCCAGACTCCGTTCCTTTTATCTTGCTGCACCATATGCCTGGAATAGACTTCCTGAGCTAGTACATCATCTCTGGCTGTCTTGAAATCTAGGCTACAAGCCCACCTTTTTGAGGCTGATTTTAACTCCTAACCCTTTTTCACTTGTTCAGAACCCTTATTTTATCATCCTCACTTTAATATTTCCTTATCTCTTGTTTGTCCTGTTTGTCCTAATTAGATTGTAAGCTCTGTCGAGCAGGGACTGTCTCTTCATGTTCAAGTGTACAGCGCTGCGTATGTCTACTAGCGCTACAGAAATGATAAGTAGTAGTAGTAGTGGTAGTCTTTGGGATTCTAGAATCTTGCTACTCTTTGGGATTCTGCACAGAATGTTGCTACTCTTTGGGATTCCGGAATGTTGCTACTCTTTGTCATTATCCCTTATTTGTCCTGTTCGTCTGTCCTAATTAGATTGTAAGCTCTGTTGAGCAGGGACTGTCTCTTCATGTTCAAGTGTACAGCGCTGCGTATGTCTACTAGCGCTATAGAAATGATAAGTAGTAGTAGTAGTCTTTACAATCTAAAGTAAGAACAGTTTAAAAATGAAAGGAACTACATAGATTGATAGGACAGGTTTATACATTCAACAAGAATACACACACCCAGGTTATCATAGAGAAAGAGTAAAAGAAATTGAAAGAAGTTATGAAGTAGATGGTCGGAATTCCACAGCAAAGCCGCATCCCATGACCCGGAGCTAAGGCTACTTAAACACTGTTCGAATAATCAAGTTTTTAATGCCTTTTTGAAATTTTTGAAGGATGATTCTGCACGGATACTGAGCGGGAGAGAATGCCATTGAAAAGGGGCCTGAAAATAAAATGCTGGGTGGCGAGTGAATTGTAACTGGGCTTGTTTCGGGCCGGGGAGCACTAACCGAGGGTCATTTAATGAACGGAACAAACGTACCGGAGAATATGGGATAGTGAAGGTGGACAGATAGTCAGGGTTACCGATTCTGTGTGCTTTGAATGTAAGAGTCAATAGTTTAAAAAGGAAACATTTTTCTACTGTGTGGAAATCTTCTCTTTCTTGATCGAGATCAAGGGTCACCGTGAATTTGGTAGTGCTGAATTCTAGCCATAGGGAACAAGAAGCTGGTGAGTGACTTCATTTCCTCTTCTCTGTCTCTATCACATCCTTCATTCTGACTGGTGCGTTTTGCTTTTCTTTGTGTGCTGGAGAAAGTGACCTACAGGCATGCTTAGTAATAACGTACAAGAAGCAGGGAGAAGGGGCTTGTACAAATATTGGAGCTGTGGCCTGACTCCTGGCAGGTTATTAGGATAAAATCCATTCTTTCTTAGCATCCAGCTGCACTATTTTTTAGGATCGGGTTGTATCCCCTTCCTACCAGCAGAGGGAGATAGAGAAACTCACTTTTCCCAGTGAAATCACCAGTGTAAGGACTGGCGCTCTGTGGAAAACTGCAGTCTTTTCTCTTCCTCCAGCAGATGGTCATGTGGGCTGGTGCATCTGGTCACTAGCCTAGCTCCCAGCTGTGCAGGCTAAGGCTGCACCACTTGGTAGAGCCGAATGGACTTGCTTCCAGGTTTCTGCTTCATAGACTAGACTAGTCCACAGGTGGTAACTTGGTGAGGTGCTTGGTTCGGTCCCCATAAGACTCTTGCTGCAGGGGAGTGGGTCCCCATTCCCTCCCCCTGTCCTCTCGCACCCTTTTGGGGTTGCCTTCCCCATGGCTCCCTACAGCTTTAGACAGCCCATAGGAAATCTTTAATTTAATCTGGCTGGGCTGCCTGGTCTAGCATTATTCCCCTGTTATCAGAGAAACAAAGCTACTGTAGTGAAAGAAAAATAAAAAGGAAAGCAAACAATTTAAAGAATAAAAAAAAAGAAAACTTTCTGGGCTATGGTTGGATATGGGCATTGTGAAGGCCTCTGCATGCCAGCCACATGGCCAGGTATGCTGCCAGGCCAGCAATGCACTGGCAGGGTTGCCAGCTGGGAAAAATTTTCCCAGCCCCAAACCAGCCGTAAACCCGCCCAAAAACTGCCTGTAGCCAATCCCCGTCTCCCGCGTCACCGAACCCCGCCCCCGCGTCACCAACCACGCCCCCCGCATCACCTAACCCCGCCCGCATCACTAACCCCGCCTCCCACATCACTAACCCGCCTCACACGTCACTAGCCACGTTCCCTACGTCATCCCTGACGTCAACCTCACCCCTGAAAGGCTTCTATTGGTCCAATTTGGACCAATAGAAGCCCCGGAAAAAAACGCTGAACTCGCACAGCGGCGACGGGAAAACTGCCCAAAAAACTGCATCCTGCGGCTGGTGAAATTTTCCCGCCATCGCTGGCGAAAACCCGCCCAATTGGGCGGTAAAACCGCCCACCTGGCAACCCTGACAGCAGCTGAGCACAGCTGCCTCCTGCTCCCTCTGCCCTAAATGCAATAGGCTGTTTTCAAATTCAGCAATAGCCGGTGGGGGAGGGAAGGGTCAGGGAGTTTTCTCCAATATCAGCTGAGATTGCACCTGCCTTTGGTAAGAATGGCAGCCATTTTGTCTGCAATAGGAACAATCTCAGCTCCCACTGGAGCTTGAGGGGGTGGAGGTCAGCGTCCTTTCACCTGACCTGGGCCTGAACCTAAGGAAGTCCTAATGGGGCACTTAGAGGTCTCCAAGCTTTAAGTGGCTGAAGCAAGTGGTCCTGCTTGTTAAATAGACACTAACTGCTGATGCTAGTCCCCCACCACTTGAGGAGCCATCCATGGGCCTGGGGCGGGGGCAGGTGAGGGTTTCTGCTCCTGGGGCCAAAAGATACAGAGGTGACCATGTGCCAGCAAGAGATTCTTTGACATCTGGGGATGGCCGTGATGAGGTGGAGGACCTCTTGTGACTGGTTCTGAGATAAAGCCCTCCCTCTGGAGGAGGAGGAGGTGCCATCCACCAGTCAGAAGAAATGGACAGAGATTTAATTGAAGACAATACAACACAACAGAATTTATATTCCACTATATATCAGGGGCGTAGCCAGACTTTGGCGGGAGGGGGGCCAGAGCCCGAGGTGAGGGGGGACATTTTAGCTCCCTCCTCAGCGCCGCGGATCCCCCGCCACCTTTGACCCCCCCCCCCCGGCACCCCTCCCCTTTCAACCTCCCTTCCCGCCGTCGCCAATCCTCCCCCGAGTCCCCCGCTGCCACCGTCGGGTACGTGTGCTGGCGGGGGTCCCCAACCTCCACCAGCCGAAGTCCTCCTCAGCCGATCTCCGGGTTGGCGCGTTGCTGCAGCTGATGTGGAAGCCTAGGATTCTGTTTCTTCTGTGTGAGTCGTCCTGACGTCCTGCACGTTGAACATGCAGGACGTCAGGACGACTCACACAGAAACAAATCCTAGGCTTCCACATCAGCTGCAGCAACGTGCCGGATAATCTGGAACAAAACCACAGAATAATTTGTGGATAAGAGTACAGAGCTTAAATTTACATTATGCTTCAGTTGGAAGCCATACGAACATAAACATTGCCATACTGGGACAGACAGAAGATCCATCAAGCCCAGCATCCTATTTCCAACAGTAGTCAATCCAGGTTACAAGTACCTGGCAAGGTCCCAAAACAGTACAATACATTTTATGCTGCTTATCTTTGAAATAAGCAGTGGATTTTTCCCAAGTTCATTTTAATAATGGCTTAAGGACTTTTCTTTTTGGAAGTTATCCAAACCGTTTTTAAACCCCGCTAAGCTAACTGCTTTACCACATTCTCTGGCAACGATTTCCAGAGTTTAATTATATGTAGAGTGAAGAAACTCTTCTCTTTCTTGGACCCCCAACTGGTTTGTATTTAAGGACCAATCCATAAGACCTGAAAGTCCAGATTGCTGAGCACTCAGCCTGCTTCAGGATGACAAAAAACAGGTGAGACTTCCCCTCCAAACCATCTCCCTTTATAATTGACTAACTCCCCCCTACCCCCCCCCACCCCAGGGCAGAGGGAACATGGGAGGGCAAAATTCCAAGGGGTGACTCAGTGTCTGCAAGCTTCTTCCTGCCTGTTTCTGGATCTGTCTTCTCCAGCTCCTGCGTAGCACCCAGGTCCCAGATGATTGCATTAACTCGATATCACATTAATGCAATCATCCATGTCCTGACTCCCAGCACGGAGAGGAGCAGTGCAGGAGAGGACTGAGTGAGGGAGCAGACAGAAAGGTGCAGGGTGGCGGCCCAAGTGTGGGGGAGCGGGGGCGGCTCAGGTTGGGGGGCACACACGTAGACATCCAGTCCTGCCCCGGCTGTGTCTCTTGGCGGCCCTGTCGTCCCCCCTCCCAGCACTATTTCTGTGGGGAAGGCCAGCTTGGAAATCAGTCCCATGATTTTACACTATGGCACTGATTTTGAAATCATATGGATTCCTCAAAAGGCCAAAATGGATGTCCATGTGCTTGAAACGTCCAAATCCCGATTTTACAAAGGCAGACTAGGAAGGGTTACCATATGTTGTCCCCCAAAAAGGAGGACACATGCCCCGCCTCCACCACACACCCCGCCCCCTTTCACGCCCCACCCCGTCCCTTTCACGCCCTCGCTCCGCCCCCTGTTGCATTTTCCCCTCCCCCCTGTCACACATCCCATCACCGCCCCTCCCCGTCACCCCCCTCCCCTTACCTTACTACTGCCCTGGTGGTCTAGTGACCTCTTCGGGGCAGGAAAGAGCCCCCTCTTTCCTGCCCAGAGCGCTGCCCTGCATGCACCCTTCCTGTTGCTGATCTTGGCGCCAATTCAAAATGGCCGCCGAAAGTTGAAGTCTCGCGAAGTCACTTCAACTCTCGGCAGTCATTTTGAATCAGTGCCGAGATCAGCAACAGGAAGTATGCATGCAGGGCAGCGCTGCGGGCAGGAAAGAGGGGGCTCTTTCCTGCCCCGAAGGCGGAAGAGGTCACTAGACTACCAGGGCAGTGATAAGTAAGGGGAGGGGAGGCTAGCAATCTGCCCATTTGTCCGGGTAAATCCGGACATATGGTAACCCTAAGACTAGGGGCGTCCAACACTACAGTACAGTATATCCAAATAGCAAGGGTGCATGTTGTGGGAGTGTTGTGGGAGTGTTTTGGGCGGCTTAGGGAGGGCCTGAAATCTGGATGTCCAACAGATAATTACCAAAGGGGAAGAAACGTTCATTTCTAAAAAGGAGGATGTCCTTATTTCAGGGCCGCCGAGGGGGGGGGGGGGGCAGGAGAGGCAAAATTCCTTGGGCCCGGGCCCCCCCCCGGGGTCAGGTCGCCGGCGCTGCAGTCCCCGGTCTCACCTGCCTACCTCCTCAGCTCCGGGCCCCCTGCATTCAAAGCGGCAGTCGCAGATTGCGTCTCTTCTGGCCTTCCCTCCCTGTGTCCCGCCCTCGCGGAAACCGGAAGTTACATCAGACGAGGGCAGGACACAGGGAGGGAAGGCCAGAAGAGAGGCAATCTGCGACTGCCGTTTGAATGAAGGGGGCCTGGAGCCGTGGAGGCAGGCAGGTGAGACCGTGGACTGCAGTGGCGGGGAGGGCGGCAGCGGCAGGTGGCAGCGGAGGAGGAGCAGCGGGGGTGGGGGTGGGGGAGGCGGGGCAGCATTGCCCCGAGCCCGGCCTAGTCTCTCGGCGGCCCTGCCTTATTTAGACCTGTTTCAGGAATGTCCAGGTTACAGAAAGGCAGTGGCGTACCAAGGGCGGGGGGGAGCGGTCTGCTCTGGGTGCACGCCGCTGGGGGGGTGCTGCGGTGCGCGCCTGTTGCCCTGTCTTAGTTCGAGTTCGCAATTCGCATGTGTTCACTGCTCCCTCTGAGTCTGCCCCAGGAACAGGTTACTTCCTGCTCCGGGGCAGACTCAGAGGGAGCAGTGAACACATGCGAATTGCGAACTCGGAGACAGGGCAACAGGCACGCGCCGCGGCACCCTCCCCAGCGGCGTGCACCCGGGGGGGGGTGTCATTTTGCCAGGGGGGGAGGAAGAGGTGTAATTTGCCGGGGGGGGGTTCGCGCTGCACCCGGGGGGGGGGGGGGTGTCATTTTGGCCGGGGGGGGGGGGAAGGAAGAGGTGTAATTTGTTGGGGGGGGGGGGTTCGCGCTGCACCCGGGGGGGGGGGGCGCATTGGCGTTCTGCCCCGGGTGTCAGCTAGGGTCGGAACGCCACTGCAGAAAGTTGCTCTAATTGAGCAGCTGTCCACTGGAGGGATTAAGTCATGACACCTCCTTTAGCCCCCAGTGGTTGCTGTCCCCCTCCCTCTCCCCTGAAAGTGAAACCAGAAGGGGATAGCGCCAGGCTTTTTGATAGCTTCAGGTATTATGGGCCTTGTTGTTCTGCATTTGGTAACCCTTGTAGATTATTTCTTTCCGCTGTTGCTTGAAGCTTTCCTAATACCGTGGCCTTAATTGAATTCATCCTTAATTTTTTATTAATATGCCTTCCCAGAAGCTCAGAGCCCCATACAGCTAAGAGAAATAACAACCGAAAGCAAAGCAGATGGTGACAGATTGATGCACAGAAATAGCAAGAAACTCTAGATAAATCAAATCTCTACCAGGAGAATTCAACTCTACTCAAGATAACCTAAACACATTTTCAACAATGATTTTAATCTAACCGTTGATTTCATGTGTACTACAGAACACAGTGATATTACAGAGGAGGAACTGAATGGTAGAAATCCCCTTCCTTCAGCTTCGCGGTATCTAATCATTGCATTAGCTGCAGATGACTGGAGAGAACATGCTATCGTCCAACTTTGCAGTAGTCTGTATCTTTTTCAAATTCAGGGGTCCTTTAACTAAGGTGCGCTGAAAAATGGCCTGCGGTACTGTAGACGCGTGTTTTGGGCGCACGCAGAATCATTTTTCAGCGCACCTGTAAAAAAAATGCCTTTTAAAAATTTTGCCAGAAATGGACGTGCGGCAAAATGAAAATTGCCGCGTGTCCATTTTGGGTCTGAGACATTACCGCCAGCCACTGACCTAGCGATAAAGTCTCATGCGGTAACCGGGCGGTAATGATGACCTATGCGCGCCAGAAAATTAAAAAAATGTTTTTTTTCCGGATGTGCATAGCGGACGTGCGGCAAAAATAAAATTATCGGAAGGGCCACGCGGTAGCCGGGCGGTAACTCAGAATTGGTGCGCATAGGCGCTCACGCGGCTTACTAAAAGGGCCCCTCGTATCCCACCATAATCAACTTGGACGACCAAGCGATCATAAGAATTGATAGCAATCAGAATTTGAATTAAAGCATATTTAAGCATTCAAAATGGTTTACAAAAATGTCCATCAATTAGCTTTTCTTTCTATTTCAAAATGATGCTAAGGATGTTTATATTGTAAGTGTTACAATAGAAAGGCAACTGGTAGATATCTTTCACTTTCCTGGCTCAATCACTTATAAATTTGTGATTCTTAGGGATCAGTGCTATAGAAGTTTGCTGCAGTGGCGTAGCAAGGGCGGGGCGGTGGGGGCGGTCCGCCCCGGGTGTCAACGGGTGGGGGGGTGTGCTCTGTTAGCGAGTCCCTACCAGCTCTATCTACCCGGCAGCTGTGTGGTGCGGCGCCTTGCGTCTGCGCTGCTGTAAGAGAAGAAATTCGCCTCGTTGGCCCTTCCCTCACTCTGTCCCGCCCTCGAGGAAATAGGACGTTACATCAGAGGGCGGGACACAGTGAGGGAAGGGCCGAAGAGGCGCCCCGGGTGGCAGTGAACCACAGAACACCACTAGTTTGTTGACTCCTAGTGAAGGGTCTCTTATTAGCACCATGGTATCCAGGGCCGTGCCAAGGGTCTCTGGTGCCCCCCTGCAGACTATCAGTTGGTGCCCCCCCCCCCCCCGTCTCGCTTCTTCATTAGATGTTTCTGCATTGCTACCTGTCTTTCCTTTAGACTGAAAACTACAGGCCCAGCCAGACCTGACAAAAGGGTCTACCACACCCTTCAATGTCAGGCATATACTAGAAAACTGTAAATTAGCTTACACAGGAAAGCAGTTTAAAAAAATAAACACAATTCCTGCTGTTTCTTAACACTGCTCTCCAGAGAAAGCACTGCCTTTATAAAGTGGCTTTTCAGTGGGACTTAGCCTATTAAAAACTATTAGCATAATTAGGAATGGCCAGCCCTTGTAACTGCAGAGACCTAAGCTTTGATTATGCATGTTCCTGTCTTTGTTACAGTGGGGGGGGGGGGGGGGGGGGGGGTTGTACTCTTTGAAGCAGCTTTAGCAGAGCAGCGTGTCTGTCTCAGCACTGCTGGGCTACCTTCACTTCCTGATGCGGGCAGGGGAGAGAGGAGAATCACAACTTCAGGTAAAACATTTTGCAAGTGAGTGGCACCCTCTAGAGGTTGGCGCCCCCCTGCGTTGCTTACCTCGCTTACCGTGTCAGCACGGCCCTGATGGTATCTTTAGCATTGAAAGTAATTTTCTCGCATTGGAAATCCTTGCACCAAGCCACCTTCCAGGAATGGTGGAACTTAGTGCTCCAAATCTACAAATACGAATCACACCTTGGAAAGTCACCTTCTCGCTTTGCTGCATATAGGGAGAAATGGCTACCACTTGTATCGTATTCCGGCATTGTACAGCAATAAGCACTCAGTTAGATGTATTTTATGACCTGTGCATGTTTTATACTTTGATCTGTACCCTGCAGCCCCCCCCCTTTCCTTCCTTTTTCTCTTTTCTGCCTATCTCTTTTCTTAACTTAATTTTAACCCTAGATATGGATAGTTATAAGTATTGCCATACTGGGAAAGACCAAAGGTCCATCGAGCCCAGCATCCTGGTTACTTCTTACATGTGAGCTCCGGTATTGCCTTACTTTGTAACATGTTACTTATTGTTATGTTGTGAGCTCTTGATTGTGTTTGTATCGAAAATCAATAAAAGAAATTAAACTAAAAAAACAAAAAGGCAAGTTTTACCATCAGACCACATAAGGGCCCTTTTACCATGCTGCGTAAGCGCCTACGTGCGCCCAACGCGTGCCAATTCTGAGTTACCGCCCGGCTACCGCATGGCCCTTGCGGTAATTTCATTTTCGGCGCGAGTCTGCTACGAGCGCCATGATGCATTTGACGCACGGAGGCCATTACCGCCCGGTTACCGCGTGAGACTTTACCGCTAAGTCAATGGCTGGCGGTAAGGTCTCACACCCAAAATGGAAGCGCGGCAATTTTCATTTTGCAGCACATCCATTTTCGGCAAAAATGTTTAAAAAATCCTTTTTTTTACAGACGCGCTGAGAAATGATTCTGCGCGTGCCCAAAATCCGCGCCTACACTACCGCAGGCCATTTTTTAGCGCACCTTAGTAAAAGGACCCCATACTGATTAATAACGTGTTATCTTTTGGTGAGAGGACTAGGTTTGTGTCCCGGGTTCACACCTTAGATAGATGGGGGCTGGGGAATATGGTCCCAGAACGATGATCATGGTGGTGGGGAGGTATCTGCCTACTGGCTGAAGCAGAAGGTGGTTGAAATCAGGGGCGCAGCTACATGGGGCCACATGGGCCTGGGCCCCTGTAGATTTGGCCCTGGACCCCCCCTACTGATGACCCTCTTGCCCCCCCTCCCGCCACCAACCCGCCGTCAACCCGCCATCGCCGTCTGCTACCTTTGCTGGCGGGGGACCCCAACCCCCGCCAGCCGAGGTCCTCTTCTTCTTTCGTTGTTTCTGAGTCTGACGTCCAGGACATCAGACTCACAGAAACAGAATGAAGCCCTGCAGATTGCAAGGCTTCATTCTGTTTCTGTG
Source organism: Microcaecilia unicolor (assembly GCF_901765095.1). NCBI lineage: Eukaryota > Metazoa > Chordata > Amphibia > Gymnophiona > Siphonopidae > Microcaecilia > Microcaecilia unicolor. Next base: position 217,082,810 of record NC_044039.1, on the reverse strand, counting down.
AGGCTGACGTCCTGCACGTTGTATGTGCAGGACGTCAGACTCAGAAACAGAACGAAGGAAGAAGAGGACCTCGGCTGGCGGGGGTTGGGGTCCCCTGCCAGCAAAGGTAGGCGGCGGCGGGAGGGGGTCGAGAGGGTCATCGGCAAGGGGTGGGTCAAAGTTGGTGGTGGTGGTGGCGGCAGGGGTGGGTCGGCAATGGCGGGAGGGGGGGGGCTGCGGCTCCAGGGGGGGGGCTAAAATGTTCCCCCTCACCTCGGGCTCTTGACCCCCCCTCCTGCCGAAGTCTGGCTACGCCCCTAGTTGAAATGGAAGGTCTCAGAGTGTTCACTCCAGATTCACTGCTGTAGACCATCCGCCATAAAAGTAGACTGGGTGACTGTAAAAGTGAGAACGATCCCTCCCCTTGTGACATGTCAAATTTTCCATTTATCCCGCTCTCCACTCCTGTTGATATATTTTGTTTGCTGTGAATCACCCAGCATTTTCTCTGACATGAGAAAATAACAGCCATAGCTCCAGAAACTCCTTACGTCCTAAACCGGCTTTGCTTACTGAGCTCACGGGTTTACAAACTATATTCAGCTTTACAAAAAGTACACTGGAAATACATTTTGTCTGAAATCTGGCACTCATGAATAACAGGTGCTTTGGAAACTGAAGTGAAATGCCTTTTCAATTCATGTAAAGGAAAGAATGAGAGCGGCACTGTGCCTTCTTTTGTATCGCAGCTTAAAGAAAACATTTCAATGACATTTAACTTCCAATATTCAAAACTATTTTACTGGGAAGGAATGGCTTCTACCCAGTTAAACAGTGTTTGTGTTTAGGAAAGGTATGAAAAACAGGTGTGAGGATGTTATAATGCTGCTGTATCGCTCCATGGTGCGACTGCACCTTGAGTATTGTGTTCCATTCTGGTCGCCGCATCTCAAGAAAGATATAGTGGAATTGGAAAAGGTGCAGCGAAGGGCGACTAAAATGATAGCGGGGATGGGACGACTTCCCTATGAAGAAAGACTAAGGAGGCTAGGGCTTTTCAGCTTGGAGAAGAGATGGCTGAGGGGAGACATGATAGAGGTATATAAAATATTGAGTGGAGTGGAACAGGTGGATGTGAAGCGTCTGTTCACGCTTTCCAAAAATACTAGGACTAGGGGGCATGCGATGAAACTACAGTGTAGTAAATTTAAAACAAATCGGAGAAAATTTTTCTTTACCCAACATGTAATTAAACTCTGGAATTCGTTGCAGGAGAACGTGGTGAAGGTGGTTAGCTTAGCAGAGTTTAAAAAGGGGTTAGATGGTTTCCTAAAGGACTAGTCCATAAACCACTACTAAATGGACTTGGGAAAAATCCACAATTCCAGGATTAACATGTATAGAATGTTTGTACGTTTGGGAAGCTTGCCAGGTGCCCTTGGCCTGGATTGGCCGCTGTCGTGGACAGGATGCTGGGTTCGTTGGACCCTTGGTCTTTTCCCAGTGTGGCATTACTTATGTACTTATGTACAAGGATATTCAGTGAGAAATAACCGGTTTTCACCTGTGGAGTATCCCAGTTAGCGCTACCCGCTAACCAGCTACATTGCGTGATGTAGAGGGTCATTTTCAATATGACGTCTAAGTCCGACTTTGGACGTTTTGCTCAAAACGTCCACAATCTGAATATAAAAGAAGGTCATTTTCAAAAAAGAAAAATGTCTCTCTTATTTTTCCAAAATAATGATTTGAACAAGGTTTTGTGATTTGGACATTTTGTTTTTTGGTCCGTTAACGCACAAAATCATGCCATTGGGATGCAGGAGGAGTCAGCATTTTTAGTAGACTGGTCCTCCAGGCATCCCAGGAGATAAATGGGGCACCCTACGGGGCACTGCAGTGGACTTCAAAAACATGCTCCCAGATACACATCTCACCGTTGCTCCCTTATTTTGTCTGCTGAACCCCCCCAAAACCCACTACGCACAACTGTACATCACTACAGTAGCCCTTATGGGTGAAGGGGACACCTATATATTGGTACAGTGGGTTTCTGGTGAGTTTTGGAGGGCTCACAGTTTCCACCTCAAATGTGATCAGAGTCCTCCACTGCACTGACCACTACACTACTCCAGGCACCTGCATGCTGCTCTAACAGACCTGGCAGTTGGAGTGTCAAAATGAGGCTTGGAAGGCCCAGAGAGGCAGCTGGAACACCAGACTGAGGCTTGGAACACTCAATGATTGAATAATGAATACCATCCAAAAAAACCATGGGAGGCTGTTTTGGGAGGAAACAGAGGGCTGTGAGCAAGTAAATAATTAGCATTGATTCCTGTGGGTACAGGTGGAGATTAATTATGGAGATGGGTAGGGAATGGATCTTAGCGAGTACAGGTAGGTATGGGTTAGACTCCATTGAGGATGGGTGGGGATGGGTGAAATTTCTGCTCCTGTGTAACTCTCTGTTGTGAATGAGCAAACAAAGAGATGCAAACAGATGGATGGAGCCTTATCAACAGACTCTATTCAATGTTGCCAGGGCTGTGGGTTTCCCGCCCAATTGGGCTCCTTCCCGCGACCCATTGTGGCATTTTTGCGGGATTTTGGACGCCTTCTTCTTGCCCCGCCGGGCGGTTTTTTCCTGCTGGTTTTCCGCGGCCGTGATGATGTCATTTGTATGCAAATGGCCTCATTAGTATTCATTAATGTCATTCATACGCAAATGACCTCATTAATATTTATTGATGATGTCATTCACATGCAAATTAACTTTGTGTGGTTTGGGGCTGGGTTTGGGCGTGAACATTTTTTCCCATGTGGCAATACTGACTCTATTGCTTAAGTGCACATCTAAAAAGGTTCCAAAAGACAGTTGAAACTTCTATCATGCAAGGGCCCTCTGTATGCAGAGCACACAGAGTCCAGTCACAGTTCAGTAATGCCCCTTTGTGTATTTCAGTGCAATAGAAGAAAGATTACCTTATAAGGTAAACTGCTAGCAACCACCTTGATTCTGGAAAAATACCATTCTGCTTAGGAAAGTCAAGTATAAGGATTCTTGAATGATGCTGCTGAGACCACATAGGTCCTTTCTCACCTCTGAGGAACAGACCTGTGTGTCCTGGAAGCTAATACGGTACATTATTTTTGGCTTACAAAATCTCACCAACACAAAGTGATACTAATTCGGCAGAAAATGCTGCAAATGGTGAATGCGTCGATAATACTGATGCTGCACAACTTCTCAGGGAGAGGGCACGTCGGTAGACATGATCAGAGAATGTAGAAACCAATATTTGGGACTGATATGTCCTAATTAGATTGTAAGCTCTATCGCGCAGGGACTGTCTCTTCATGTTCAAGTGTACAGCGCTGCGTACGTCTAGTAGCGCTATAGAAATGATAAGTAGTAGTAGTCTTTGAGATTCCGGAATCTTGCTACTCTCTGGGATTCTGCACAGCATCTTGCTACTCTTTGTCCTTATCCCTTATTTGTCCTGTTTGTCTTTCCTAATTAGATTTTAAGCTCTGTTGAGCAGGGACTGTCTCTTCATGTTCAAGTGTACAGCGCTATAGAAGCGCTATAGAAATGATAAGTAGTAGTAGTAGTCTTTAGGATTCTGGAATCTTGCTACACTTTGGGATTCCGGAATCTTGCTACTCTCTGGGATTCTGCACAGAATCTTGCTACACTTTGGGATTCCGGAATCTTGCTACTCTTTGTCATCCCTTATTTGTCCTGTTTGTCTGTCCTAATTAGATTGTAAGCTCTGTCGAGCAGGGACTGTCTCTTCATGTTCAAGTGTACAGCGCTGTGTAGGTCTAGTAGCGCTATAGAAATGATAAGTAGTAGTAGTAGTAGTGATAGGAGGGAAATGAATGGAGTGTTAGTTTGCAGGTGGCGTTCCCCTGTTGGCACTCTGCAGTGACGAGCAGACGGTTTCCCAGCACGGAAGTTAAAGCTCAGATGGTTATAACAGAGATTAATGGTATTGTTTCATGTCTCTCTTTGTCTTTATCATTGTTGACAGCAAATATTTGCTTATGTCTTTAAGATCTGTGCTGCAGCTTTCTTACATGGGAGCACTTCAGAGTTTATTTAGTCAAAAACACAGTGAAAAGGTGTTGAATTCTCTTGGATCTATCAGAGTTTCTGGTGGCATTAAGTAGACCTTCGAGTGCTCATAGATCCATTTTGAGAGGGATACAAGCTCTTTTTTTTGGAGCTACTTACGGCAGCTTCATATACCACAAAAAAAAAAAAAAAAAGACAATATGTGGTTTGCAAAGGAACAATAAAATTAGAAAAAGTTAAAAGAAGGTATTAAAACTGGGCTTGAAATCCACCCTTGTACTGCTTTTTTACCATGTAGCCAAGCTGAAGCCACTGGTAAAATTGGGCGTCAGAAAGGCCAAAGTCCAGTTTCATTTCAGCAAAGGTTTTCCAAGACTGCCTAGTTGCATGTATCAAATCCTCTAAAGTCCAAATACCGATACGTTGAGGTTGATGTATTTTGTGGCCTATGCATGCTCCATGTCTGGATTTGTATCCTCCAGCACACCCCCCCTCCTTTTTTACTTCCCCCCTTTTCTAGCTGTGGATAGTTGTTTTTTTGAATGTGAGCTCCAGTTTTGCCATGTTTGTAACTGTTGTTTGTTGAACTGTGGTGAGCCTCTTGCTTGTATTGTATTATGATAAAATCCAATAAAAGATATTACACTAAGAAAAAAAAAAGAAGGTATTAAAACAGGGAATAAAATCAATAGAGACAGGAGGGAGGGAAGAAAAATAAAAGAGAAATGAACAAAAAGGAAGGTTAGGCTTCCTGGAAGAGGTGATTCCTTCCCCTCTAGTTCAAAGAAAATCCGCAATCAAGCGGAGAACTCGAACGCCCCACGGGAAGACACAGATATGGGTAAAAAGTGGGATGTTTGACCACGGAAGGACCAATCCTGGAGACAATATCTTAGAAACTTCTTTATTGGTGAAAAGACTCAACACAACTGCATCAGGAGTCGCTATGACGTAGCGAATATAAATCTGATATGCCTGAAACGCAATTGGTCCGTGTGGCGGACCAAATGTGATGTGATTGGCAGCATGGCAAATGTGGTCTTGAGAAAGACCTTTCGTTATGAAGCTTGTCCGTAGCGGGTCACTAGGAGAGCGGCATATCAGATTGGCCGAAACACAACAGTTGTGTCGAGTCTTTTCACCAATAAAGAGGTTTCTAAGATATTGTCTCCAGGATTGGTCCTTCCGTGGTCAAACATCCCACTTTTTACCCATATCCTTCCCCTCTAGGACACACCTCTTTACTTCATTTTAATTTATACCTTAGAACCTGCAAACACCCTTTTCTGAGCTCAATGTGGTTTACAATATTACGATCAACAGTTTTATCATTCAACCATCATAATATATAACTATTTAAAAACTAAATATTTTCTCAAGAAAGAGGTTTTAATTAAGCTATGAAACTGACCATAATGAGCACTTTTCCTCAACTGTGTAGGTACCAAGTTCCAGAATTTGGCTGCCTGGTATTGAAATGTGTCTGAAAGAACGGCTTTAGAAATTATCTTTTTAGCACTCGGTTAGGATAGTTCGAGACAGTGCCTGACTGTTTCCAGTCTATTACAGTTTGATAAAACTATCATATTCTTCATATAATCTGGAACCTCTCCAAAAACAATGAAAAAAATAAAACTGCATAACACATAAGAACATAAGCATTGCCGTACTGGTACAGGCCAAACGTCAATCAAGCCCAATATCCTGTTTCCAACAGTGGCCAATCCAGGTCACAAGTACCTGGCAAGATCCCAAAATAGTAAAACAGATTTTCCCAAATCCATCTTAATAATGGCTTATGGACGTTTAAGAAATTATTCAAATCTTTTTTAAACCCTACTAAGCTAACTGCTTTTACCATATTCTCTGGCAACAAATTCCAGAATTTAATTACACGTTGAGTGAAAACATATTTTCTCTAATTTGTTTAAAATGTACTACTTAGTAGCTTCATTGCTTGCACCCTAGTCCTAGTATTTTTGGAAAAAGTAAACAAGCAATTTACATCTACTTGTTCCACTCCATTGAATATTTTATAGACCTCATCATATCTCCCCTCATCCTTCTCTTCTCCAAGCTGAAGAGCAGAAGTGTAGCCAGGTTGAGATGTTGGGGGGAGCAGAGAGCAGACTGCATGGGTGCGCACAGGAATGATGGACCTGCGGGACTATGTAAAAAATAGGCACCGTTGCCATCAGAAGTCCATTTGGGGGAGTGTCTGCTCCCCTGGTGACCCATCCAGCTACGCCACTGCTGAAGAGCCCCAGCCACTTTAGCCTTTCCTCATATGGAAGTCATCCCATCCCCTTTATCATTTTCGTCTCCCTTCTCTATACCTTTTATAATTCCACTATATCTTTTTTAAGATGCGGTGACCAGAATTGAACACAACATTCGAGATACGGTCGTACCATGGAGCGATACAAAGGCATTCATTTCCTAATACCTAACATTCTATTTGCTTTCTTAGCCGCTGCCGCACACTGAGCAGAGATTTTCAACGTATCATCAACGACGACGCCTAGATTACTTTCCCGTTCGGTGACTCCTAATGTGGAACCTTGCATTACAAAGTTATCATTTGAGTTCCTCTTTCCCACATGCATCACTTTACGCCTGGGGGATGTCATGATTGTCAGGGGAGGTGTGATTCGCTGGGGGGAATGATGCACCGGGGGGGGGGGGGGGGGGGGCGCAGCTGCAATCCGCCCCGGGTGGTAGCCGACCTAGGAACATCACTGGTACAGACTCCTGATGAAGGCCTAGCGGCTGCATGAAAATCAAAGCATATTTTATAACAATGCGCGTAACTTAATTGGCTAACTAGCTAATCAGTGCTGTTAATTGGATGTTAACAATTATCAGCACTAATTGGTATTAATTAAGATTAATGTGCATAACTTGCTAGGTGTGTTCTGTAATGTGCTGTGTATGAATTCTTAGTCACATAGTTGAAAAGGGGTGTGGCCATGGGTGGGGCACAGCTGTTTCTAAAATCTATGCGCGTAATTATAGAATATACTCGCTCCGGAGGAGATTCTATATATGGTGCCTAAAAATTCGGTGTTGAAATCAGTGCCGACTAAACATTCTATAATCGACACTCTATACAGAATCCGGGGAATCTGCGCCTAATTTAGCTTCGGGATTTATACCAAATAAAACATGGCCTAAATGGATGCAACCAAATTTGGACACGTGGAGAGACGCTCAGCGTAATTCTGTATACTGTGTGGAAATTTAAGCCTATTCTATACATTTTAGGCATACTATAAAGAATACGCCTAGGCGTATTTTTTTCTGTGCAGATTTTTCAGGCGCCATATATAGAATCTAGCCCTAAAATATCTATGTCCTGAAAGATCAACATCGGAAGTTACACCTGCTACAAGCAAGTTTAGGTTCTGGTAAACAGCCGCTATCGAGTCACTGGTCATACGTTTATCCAATTCTCAAATAATAGCTTTTGTGGGCAAAAGTATGTGGCATTTTTTTTATCTGCAAAGTGGGAGTAACTAGCGAGGTAATTAAATTTGCTGATGACACAAAGTTATTCAAAGTTGTTAAATCGCGACAGGATTGTGAAAAATTACAAGAGGACCTTACGAGACTGGGAGACTGGGCGGCTAAATGGCAGATGGTGTTTAATGTGAGCAAGTGCAAGGTGATGCATGTGGGAAAAAAGAACCCAAATTATACCTACGTCATGCAAGGTTCCACGTTAGGAGTTACGGACCAAGAAAGGGATCTGGGTGTCATCGTCGATAACACACTGAAACCTTCTGCTCAGTGTGCTGCTGCGGCTAGGAAAGCGAACAGAATGTTGGGTATTATTAGGAAAGGTATGGAAAACAGGTGTGAGGATGTTATAATGCCGTTGTATCGCTCCATGGTGCGACCGCACCTTGAATATTGTGTTCAATTCTGGTCGCCGCATCTCAAAAAAGATATAGTAGAATTGGAAGAGGTGCAGCGAAGGGCGACTAAAATGATAGCGGGGATGGGACGACTTCCCTATGAAGACAGACTAAGGAGGCTAGGGCTTTTCAGCTTGGAGAAGAGACGGCTGAGGGGAGACATGATAGAGGTATATAAAATAATGAGTGGAGTGGAACAGGTGGATGTGAAGCGTCTGTTCACGCTTTCCAAAAATACTAGGACTAGGGGGCATGCGATGAAACTACAGTGTAGTAAATTTAAAACAAATCGGAGAAAATCTTTCTTCACCCAACGCATAATTAAACTCTGGAATTCGTTGCCGGAGAATGCGGTGAAGGCGGTTAGCTTGGCAGAGTTTAAAAAGGGGTTAGACGGTTTCCTAAAGGACAAGTCCATAATCCGCTACTAAATGGACTTGGGAAAAATGCACAATTCCGGGAATAACATGTATAGAATGTTTGTACGTTTGGGAAGCTCGCCAGGTGCCCTTGGCCTGGATTGGCCGCTGTCGTGGACAGGATGCTGGGCTCGATGGACCCTTGGTCTTTTCCCAGTGTGGCATTACTTATGTACTTATGGCATTGTTAGTCCAATAAAAAAGGTATTATCTTACTTTCTTTTCTTTGTTTTCTTTTATTTCTATTGATTACCTTTATCTGCAAAAAAGCTGTGATAATTTGTGCGGGATTTAGAGACGCGATATAGGAACCATTAGTAAACAGGCCAGCAGGCTTCTGACTCTAAAGTGCTCTTCCCTTAAACAGGTCATTATTTTTACAGTCCAGTAGAGGTTTGCTGCACAAACTGAGGGAACAGTGGGGAAGGGATGGAAGAAGGCAAAAGAGGAGAAAGTCTGCTGAAATCTTAATGAACTGAGGCTTCGATAAATCCCTGTGGCTGGGGTTCAAGTGTACGGCAAGCAAAACGGTGTATAGTTTGAAGGCCTTGGTTTCACTTACCCTGACATCTGTGACTTACGTTCACACTTCACTGTAACACTGTGGGCATCTTGCAGGTCCCCTTGAAGGCAACCTGGGGACTTCCTCTTCACACAACACATAATTAATCCTTTGCCTCTGATCCCGGCTGTCTAGTTGATGAAAGCTGGAATGGACACAAGTCACGCATCACTAGGGGCAAAACTGGATCCTGCCAAAAAGATCACAGGAGCACAAAGCATATGTGTGGGGGGGGGGGGGGGGGGGGGGGAGAGGCCTTGGATGTTGTTTATCTCTTGGAGTCTAATTAATTAAAGCAATGCAAAAACAGCTGTTCTGTGCAGCTGAAAGAAACTGTGCCCCTCGCCCTGCTCACTTTACTGTGTAGCTGGTCTGTCCATAAAAGAGAAACTGAATGATCATTTCCCAGATTCTCCAGTAGGCGCTTACTTGCAGGGCTGCCGAGAGGGGGTGCAGGGGTGACCCGGCGCCGGGGGGTCTCTCTCTCTCCTGCTCCTGACTGACACTGAGTGATCGGGTCCCGACATGAGCAGGAGAGACAGAACTCCGGCGTCGGGCCCGCCTCCAGCGCTGCTCTTCACTCGCTTCTGCCGCCGTGCCAAGCGGCTGCTTTTCCCCCTCAGGCGCATGCTCGGTTTTTGAAACTGAGCATGCGTGACAAGAGAAAAAAGCAGCCACAGGGGCAGGGCAGGCATGGAGTGAAGAGCAGTGCTGGATTCTTCCGCTAGCGGGACCTCGGGATCCCCGCCAGCCCCAAGGTACCTCAGTTGCGGCAGCAGCGATGATTCGGGGGGAGGGTGGCGATTGGGGGAGGGGCGGCTGAGGCAGTGGCCGTGCCCCGGGCCTATAGTCGCTGAGAGGGGGGGCAGGGGGGTCAAAATTCCCCGGGCCCGGGCCGCAGTCCCACCCGCCCTCTGTCGTCGACCGTCTGTCACCGGGCCGGGCCCCCTGCATTGAAATCACAGCGCCTTTCACCTCCGTGTGAAAGCGCTGCAGGCAGCAGGGCAGCAGATCGCCTCCCTTTGGGCCTCCTTCCCTCCCTGTGTCCTGCCCTCGTCTGACGTAACTTCCAGAGGGCGGAACACAAGGAGGGAAGGAGGCCTGAAGGGAGGCAATCTGCTACTGCCTGCAGCGCTTTCACAAGGAGGTGAGAGGTGCTGTGATTTCAATGCAGGGGGCCCGGCCCGGTGGCGGATGGAGGGGGGGGAGTGGCGGCGGCGACGTTGGGGGGGGGGGGGGGGCAGCCCGGCCCAGTCTCTCGGCGGCCCTGCTTACTTGTCATTATAAAATACTTGTACTAGACTATGTGGCAGAAAATACAAATCCATTATCATGTCATTGGTTCAACATTCATTAACTTCATCATTCGTCTGAATCCACTCAACGGTCCATCCTTCAGTAGTTGCTGGACTGAGACGATTCATTCAGAGTCTGCCACTCTCCTTTCAACAATCTACGTTCACTAAGTCACTTGTCTCCTTAATGAATGCAGAGATTTTGGGACAGTCCTGGATTTCTGGCCACCCCATCCTGGTGCATTATGGGACTAGAAACACTGCTTTCAAAGGGCAGGATCAGGCACTACGAATCCCACACTGCTTTGGGATGTAAGTTTTTAAAACCAAGCTTGTCCCAAAATCTCCCAACTGGAACTGTGAATATTGGACTGGTTTAGTGAACTGTTGAACACTGATCTGGAAAAACACAGCATGAGAACAGAATAATCCGTGCTGTCGTTTACATTTGCTTGAGGGCTGGTGCAAATCAAAGCATGTTCTTTCTGCATACACACAGGCAGATTCAGGTATTTCATAAACTATGTATTGTGAAAAGGGTCCACTGCTTCCCAGCAAGGTGGAGCCATCCACCAGCCGTTTTCGAGATCTCACCACAGTTGAAGACTGTGGCTAGGTCAAACGATTTTTATTATCAAGCCAACAACAACTGTCACAAACTTCAGTACATAGGTTATCCCCAAACGAACAGGTTCCAACCACATAGGTTTCCAGTAAAGCAGATAAATGAAGCAGGTTTCCAAATAAGTCAGGCTTCCAATAAAGCAGGTAAATAAAGCAGGTTTCCAAATACATCAGGCTTTCAATAAAGCAGGTTTCTCTCACCTCCTCCAACACACTTCCAAACCCTCAGGAGCTGGCCATCCCTGCCTTGGAACTCTCCCACTCCATACAGTCCTCTCCCCCCTCCTGGGATTCCTCCCCTCCCTCCGATCTACCCCTCCTTCCATATAATCCATCTAATCAACTTCTTCCCCCTCCATGGGCCCCTCTCTATTCCAGCTGGGCCGCATGGTATATTGATTGCGTATCCAGGGGAACTGAGCTTCTTCCCTCTGCCTCCCCCTAGTGGGTGATGAAATTATAGGCTCAGCCTGGCTATCCCTCAGGCTCCCTCTGCTGGAGCTGGGAATCCATTCCCTTGTTTCCAGATTACTCTCTGCCTCTCTCCTTGCAATGGCTTCTGGTACTTGTATTTCAGGGTCTAAATGCTTCATCCTATAGCCACCCTGGCAGTAGCCTTGTCACAGTATGTACACGCTAACTCTGCCTCTGTGCGTGCCCACTGGCAAAACGCGCATCATCTCATGGCGTGCACATTTAAGTCATTCAGGGCCTCTTTTACTAAGGCACACTAACATTTTTAGGGTGCATTAAACGTTAGAGACGTCCAGTGCGCCCTAAATATTAGCATGTGCTAAAAATGCTAGCTCGCCTTAGTAAAAGCCCCCCTCAGTATTTCATAAGAGTTCATTTACAGGCTTATCTAACCATTTACGCCAAGCCCCCTCCCTGCCCGTCTTCAAGTCTTTGCTTAAAGCCCACCTCTTCAATGCTGCGTTCGGCACCTAACCCTTACCGTTCAGTGAATCCAGAATGCCCCAATTTGACTGCCCCTATCGGACCGACCGTTCACTTGTCTATTAGATTGTAAGCTCTTTGAGCAGGGACTGTCTCTCTTTGTTAAATTGTACAGCGCTGCGTAACCCTAGTAGCGCTCTAGAAATGTTAAGTAGTAGTAGTAGTAGTAGTAGTAGTATTACATATAGCAGTGATTTAACCAGAGCTGAGATTGTGATGTCATAATGCCTCATTCCACCAATGCCTAAGAGCCAACCTCATCAGTGATGTCACAATGGCTCGACTGTCCTATACTTGGCCCACTTCCCCCCTTAGTGTGAAGAGTTTCAGTCTCTGGTATCCAGAGCTGAGATTGTGATGTCATAATGCCTCATTCCACCAATGCCTAAGAGCCAACCTCATCAGTGATGTCACAATGGCTTGATTGTCCTATATTTGTCTCACTCTTATCTATTAGATTGTAAGCTCTTTGAGCAGGGACTGTCTCTCTTTGTTAAATTGTACAGCGCTGCGTAACCCTAGTAGCGCTCTAGAAATGTTAAGTAGTAGTAATAGTAGTACATAGCCTCATTGTAAATCTCATAGAAACACTCAACCAATGTCCTCGGGAATATGCAAAGAGCTCATGTAATAATTAATCTATTACACTCAAAGTGCCTAGTCCATTATCTCTGTAAGCCACATTGAAACAATGTTTATTGGAAAATATGGGATATAAATGCCTAAATAAATAAATCTGCATGGGAATGACTTCCATATTACACTGATGAAAGGTGCTTTCCCTGGCGAATCTTTCAACTAATACCAGGGCACAAGGGAGTAATTTATTCAATTATTACACAGTTTTTGTACCGCGCTATCCAACATTCTAGGCAGTTTACAGGCGTTACATACATATTATTTGGAAGCCACAAAGGGGCATAATCGAACGGAAACGTCTATCTCCATGGGCGTTTATCTCCGAGAACGGGTCCTTGAAGGGGCGGACCGAACCGTATTTTCGAAAAAACATGGACGTTTATCTTTTTTTGAGCTGGGCGTTTTTGTTTTTCAGTGATAATGGAAACCGAAAGCGCCCAGCTCAAAAACGAATAAATCCAAGGCGTTTGTTCGTGGGAGGGGCCAGGAGTCGTAGTGCACTGGTCCCCCTCACATGCCAGGACACCAACCGGGCACCCTAGGGGGCACTTTTACAAAAAAAAAAAAAAAAAAGGTAAAGAGCTCCCAGGTGTATAGCACCCTTCCCTTGTGTGTTGAGCCCCCCCAAATCCCCCTCAAAACCCACTGCCCACAAGTCTACACCATTACCATAGCCCTAAGGGGTGAAGGGGGGGCACCTACATGTGGGTACAGTGGGTTTGGGGGGGTTGGACGACTAAGCATTCAGCAGCACAATTGTAACAGGTAGGAGGGGATGGGCCTGGGTCCACCTGCCTGAAGTCCACTGCACCCCCTAACAACTGCTCCAGGGACCTGCATACTGCTGCCAGGGAGGTGGGTATGACATTTGAGGGTGAAAATAAAAAGTTGTGAAACGGCATATTTTGTGGTGGGAGGGGGTTTGTGACCACTGGGGGAGTCAGGGGAGGTCATCCCCAATTCCCTCCAGTGGTCATCTGGTCATTTAGGGCACTTTTTGGGGCCTTATTCGTGGAAAAACAGGGTGCAGGAAAAGTGCCCTAAATTCTCGCTAAAAACGCATATTTTTTTTCCATTATCGGCGAAAGGCGCCCATCTCTGATCGGCCGATAACCACGCCCCAGTTCCGCCTTCACCACGCCTTCGACACGCCCCCACCAACTTTGTCCACATCCGCGACGGAGTGCAGTTGAAAACGTCCAAATTCGGCTTTCGATTATACCGCTTTATTCGTTTTTGTGAGATAAACGTCTATCTCCCGATTTGGGTCACAATCTAGGCGTTTTTCTATTTCGATTATAAGCAGGACAATGTGCTTGAGTCTATTTCGGGCTAATGTGGGGTATAAGTGTCATGAATAAATAAATATATAAATAAATATGAAAACAACTCTTAATGATACTACTTTTCCAGCACATTAAAGACAAATCACAAAAAGACCCCCAAACAGTCTCAGCTGTCCAGATCAGTGCCGAAACCTTTCCTAAAAAGGAACCAAGAACAAGGCTCAGTAGGAACCAGGAACGAGGCTTTGGCAGGAACCAGGAATGAGGTTTCTTGTTGCAAAGACACTGTAAGCGGGGCTGCGCTTCCTTAAGAGTTCTCTGCCCCGACAATGGCCAGGCACACCCCTCCCCCAATGTTCTGACACCAGCCTCAACCCAATGGGCCATGGCGCTTGCATGTTCCCCAGGAGGAGGGCATATGTGGGTGCAGAAGGATACCGCCACTAAGAGTCTGCTGGGCTTGGACCTCCGAAGGAGCGGAGTGCACTGGAGGAGGAGCAGTCATGGTACGACCGTGACAAATGGCAGGTATAAATGCTCATATTTAAATGCAGCAATTACATGCATAGCTAAGATTATATTCAAAAGGCTTTCTGACCTCATGTGCATCTTCTTTAATTCCCCTTATTTTCTTACTCCTGTTACTCTATCTCTAAGTTCCATCTTTGTTTACCCCTATGCTGTCTATTAAAACGTTTTATTACATATTGTGTTGATATAGTGGAATTAGAAAAGGTGCAGAGAAGGGCGAGGAAAATGATAAAGGGGATGGGACGACTTCCCCATGAGGAAAGGCTAAAGCGGCTAGGGCTCTTCAGCTTGGAGAAAAGGCGGCTGAGGGGAGATATGATAGAGGTCTATAAAATAATGAGTGGAGTTGAACGGGTAGATGTGAAGCGTCTGTTCACGCTTTCCAAAAATACTAGGACTAGGGGGCATGCGATGAAGCTACAATGTAGTAAATTTAAAACGAATTGGAGAAAACCTTTCTTCACTCAGCGTGTAATTAAACTCTGGAATTTGTTGCCAGAGAATGTGGGAAAGGCGGTTAGCTTAGCGGAGTTTTAAAAAGGTTTGGACGGCTTCCTAAAGGAAAAGTCCATAGACCATTATTAAATGGACTTGGGGAAAATCCACTATTTCTGGGTTAAGCTGTATAAAATGTTTTGTACATTTTGGAGATCTTGCCGGATATTTGTGACCTGGATTGGCCACTGTTGGAAATAAGATGCTGGGCTTGATGGACCTTTGGTCTTTCCCAGTATGGCAATACTTATGTACTTATGATATTGTAATGTAGAATATTTTTACTGATGTAATTGTCTATTACTTATGTTTGACTTTTTCTTGATATACACCTCCTTGAGTGAATTTCTTCAAAAAGGCAATAAATAAATCCCAATAATAAATAAATAAGTAAAATAAACCGATGGTATTCTAAACGTTTAGGGGGAAATTCTATATATGATGCCTTAAACATCAGTGCTGTAAAACCTGGCGGTTAGCATGATTTTATAAACTACACTTAAACTTAGGCATAGTCTATATAATATGTGCAAGTGCTGTTCCTGCATCTAAAATTTAGCCGTAGATCGGGTATATTCTATAATAGTTTTTTTTTTTTGAAACGTTCACAACCCACCCACTCCACGCCCATGGCCACACCTTTCTGATTGTGCGCCTTAGAATTTAAACACACCACATTATAGAATACCCCTAGAAAGTTGTACGAGTAAATTCTAATTAAAGCTAACTAGTGCTGCTAATTGGCTGTTAAGTAGCAATTATCGGTGCTGATTGGCTTTTTAATCAATTAAGTTGTGTGCGCAATTTGGCCATGCAGCCAAATTAGTGCGCACAACTTAAGGCACCATATATAGAATTTGGGGATTGGTGCAAAAGTGATTGACATGCCCCGCCCCGCCATGTCCCTCCTACATCCACGCCCCTTTCATACTTATGCAGTATAGAATTTAGCTGCTAACTTCATACAGTAGTTGCCTAACCGCAATTATGCGCTTAACTGCAAATTACAGCCAGTTAACTGCAATTATGGCCCATTGTTAGTGCCAATTAGTACCTAATTTGCCAATTAATTTATGCATGTAATTACCAGCATTTTATAACTGACATGCACAGTTTTGCACACTAACCACAAAAATGTGTGTGCAGGATTGCATAACTCAGAGGGATTTGAATAAAAATTCAGTTGTGGACAGGATTTATTTATTTGTTTGTTTGTTTATGACGCTTATATCCCACATTATCCCAAACAAGTTTGAGTTCAATGTGGCTTACAATGAACGGTATAGGACACATAACAATAAAGAATAATGCATAAGAAAGTAATTTGTTTTAAGAATCCAATTTTACAACACAGTACCATGCAGATTATTGTAATGGAATCTATGCGGGATGTAAAGAACAACTTACAAAAAAAACTTCAGACCGCCCAAAACACCGCGGCCAGGCTGATATTTGGTAAATCACGTTTCGAAAGTGCCAAACCCCTCCGAGAAAAAACTACACTGGCTCCCAATCAAAGAACGGATCGCCTTCAAAATCTGCACCCTGGTCCACAAAATTATCTACGGTGTAGTCCCAGGTAACATGATAGACCTTATAGATCTACCAACCAGAAACAGATCCAGATCATCTCGCACATACCTAAACCTCCATTACCCAACTTGCAAAGGACTCAAATACAAAACAACCTACGCATCAAGTTTCTCCTACATAAGCGCACAACTATGGAATGGGCTCCCAAAAGCTGTGAAAACAATCCACGACCACTTAGACTTCAGAAAATCACTAAAAACCAACCTCTTCAGAAGGGCCTACCCTACAGATCCAACGTAAATCCCCACATCCGGCCAACAACTATACCAAAGATCAAACTAGACAATAAACAACCCCCCCCCCATTCGACCCTACTGGAGCCTGGAAAACACCTACCTTATTCGAACACAACATAACCTTGTATTTATTTATTACATTTGTACCCCACGCTTTCCCACACATAGCAGGTTCAATGCGACTTACATAGTAAATAGAATTACAAAGTTCTTGTAAGGAGAAATATTACAGACTATAGTAAACATAGTAAAGGCCTTAAGAATATATGAATTGAATACGGAAAGGTGCAACAAAGAAAGTGTAAGTAAAACAAAAGGGAATGGGGGGAGGGGTAAGGTGTAGGGAAGATGGTGAAGAAGGACTAAGGGCTAAGCATGAAGGAGAATTGGGAGATATGGAGGGGCACAATCGAACGTCGCCAGCCAAATAGATCGCCGGCGATCTATGTTGGCGGTGGCGCTACAGCTGGCTGGAACCGTATTATCGAAAAAGATGGCCGGCCATCTTTTTTTTCGATAATACAGTTTAGCTCGGCCAAATGCCGTGGAGTTCGCCGGGTTTGAGATGGCCGGGTTTGTTTTTCAGCGATAATGGAAAGTTATGTCGGCCATCTCAAACCCCAGCCAAATTCAAGGCATTTGGCCTTGGGAGGAGCCAGCATTTTTAGTGCACTGGCCCCCCTGACATGCCAGGACACAAACCAGCCACCCTAGGGGTCACTGCGTTGGACTTCAGAAAAGCTCCCACGTGCATAGCTCCCTTACTTTGGGAGCTGAGCCCCCCAAACCCACTACCCACAAATGTACTGCACCCACTAAAATTGCTCCAGGGACCTGCATACAGCCTCTAGGACTTATTGCTGCTGTATAACTTTGGCACACCAGTTCACACCTGAAGACTAATCTCTCTGAAAAAGTCCTTTCTTGAAATAAGCACGTTTACTCACAGTTAACTGCAGATCAGAGGTTGTGCCCCACTGGCAAAGAGTCCCCTGGTACTAAGATGAGCAGTAGGTCAGAGCTGGCAAAATGGTGTACAATGCCCTCTTTCAGCACCATTCAAGGTAAGAACTACGTTCTCTAACGTGGGTAACACAGGAAAGGGAACTAAAACTGGCTTACAAAAATGGCCACTACCGCATGGACTACAACAGGAAACAAAACAGGTTACACTCTGACCCAGTTAGCAGGGGGGAAAAGCACCATGGGAGTAGAACCCAGTACTCTACACCCACCACAATGCATTGCTAATGTGACTCTCTGCAGGGCACCTAACAGAAAAGGTGTCACACTCACCCCAGAGCCACATCGCAACCAGGGAAAGGCTGTCGGAGGATACAACACATTCTGCTGTCATGGAGGTGGGTACGGCATTTGAGGCTGGCATACAGGCTGGAAAAAAAGGTTTTTAGTTTTATTTTTTTTAGTTTGGAAGGGGATTGGTGACCACTGGGGGAGTATGGGGAGGTCATACCCCATTCCCTCCAGTGGTCATCTGGTTAGTTGGGGCACCTTTTTGAGGCTTGGTTGTGAAAATAAAAGGACCAAGTAAAGCCGGCAAAATACTGCTTAATGACGCTTTTTTTTTCCATTATCGGCGAAAGCCGGCCATGTGGTAGCCACGCCCATGGCCGCCCATGTCCCGCCTTCGCTAATCTACCGACACGCCCCCTTGAACTTTCACCGGCGAAGCGACGGGGAAAGCGGCGATGCTGTCAAAAATGCCGCTTTTGATACCGATTTCGCCGCTTTTAAGAAATCGCTGGCCATCTCCCGATTTGTGTCGGAAGATGGCCGGCGATCACTTTCGATTATAAGCTGGATGGTCTAAGATATAACCATCATCAGAACGGGAGTCATGTGGGTGGGCTTATGATTACTGCTCTCTACCGGATTGGCAAATGCCTTTACGGTACTGTGTAAGCCACATTGAGCCTGCAAATAGGTGGGAAATGTGGGGTACGAATGTAACAAATAAATAACTTGCTGGGATTGCTATGGATGTTTAATATTTAGAAAATCCATTATGAATGAGAAATTGTACATGAATCAAAGAGAAAGTTAACGGTAAAGAGAGTAATAACCAATTCAGGTAATAATTAGTTGTTTGAGATATGGTTGTTCTTTGTGAGGGTTTATTTGAATAGGAACTATTTGAGGATTTTGCGGAATCTAGTATATTCCTGTATATTTCTTATTTTGGGTGTTGAGGAGTTCCACCATTTGGTTCTTAGGTAAGTGAAGTCTGCAGAGTGGACAGTTTTGTAGATCACTTTTTTTGCAATTTGGGAGATGTAGTCTGAGATAGTTTCTTGCCTCATATTTAGCGTTTCTTTGAGGTAAGTTTATTAACGGTACCATATAGTCTGGAGCTGGGCCATTTGAAGGCTAAAGGTACATAATCTGAAGGTATATCGTATTGCCTTTGTTTTCTGAGGGCCCTTTGGCGTCTTTGGAAATATTACTTTTTTCATTTGTCACTTAAAAAATGGAGTTAATAAAAAAAAAAAAATCTTTAGGATGCGTTTGAGAAATGGATTGCCAGAGGGCAGCAGGTAATTCTGGCATCTCGCTTACAAAGACACACAAGGTTAAACACTTAAGAACTGCAGTGGCCTGAAGACTTTTCTTGGCATGTAGAGTTATGCCCAAATAAAAGCGATGAACACGAAGACAACATTTGCTTTGAGATGGCTTAAGAAATCTCTACTTCTCTCCCCTCCTTTAGCGCGCCTCCTAAATCTGTTGTTCGAAGCTACGGCTATTTCTTCTTTTTTTTTTTTAAGGTATGCTGTGCATATTTCCATTTCTGTGACAGGAAATTCCCTACTGGCTGGCAGACATGGTGTCGACACAGATTATTCAGGACACGTCCTCCTCAAAATGAATAGAGGGCGATAGCCTGGAGAGATTAGTTTCTGGCTGCACTGGCTTTTCAGGCCCAGTACTACTCCTTTCCTGTAGGTGGCACTGTGGTATTAAGAGTCACAGCTGTTGCGGGAGGTGGGGTTGTGTGGGAAATAGCTGTAGATGGTTGACTTGTATTAGGAAGATGCTACTGAATAGAATATGCTTACCTCAGGGTTCAGTAGTTCTTGCAAAGGATGCCGAAGGCTGCAAATAAACAGTACAAGTACCTTGAAGAAATACATGTTAGGTCTTAACGTGGCTTTCACCTGCGCAGGTGGCTTAAGGACTGTACAGGGACAAGGCGAGTCCTGGTTGCCATGGAGAAAGTCTCGGTTCACTCTAGCGTGTTCTCATGAATGCAGAGTGGCTGAGTCGCCTTCTTTATGGAATGTCAGTCAGGTCTCTGCCCGCCTGTCTCATGTTCACCCTGCATGGGAACTTAGAACCTCCGAGACCATACTCCACATACACTAGCTCAGGTCTGAGGTTCAGAACTGTCATGGAATGCGCCAAACTAACTCATTTAGAGAGATTGCCTCCCTCCTCCATGCAGAGGAGGGAGCCGTGGGGACAGCAGGATGTTGTTGCAGTGGCAATGAGGACCAGTACATCCCCCCTCTGATGGCAGAGGGAAGTTAGAGAAGACCTGAAGGTGTGAGAGAGAAAGGAGAAAGCAGGATGCAAAGGTAAAAGCGACAAGACACCTGCTGCCGTATATATTCTGTCTGGTATTTCCTGTCTTCCAAAGTAATGCCCACACATGTTAAATATTATATGAAAGCAGCAGTTTTTATGAACTTTTATTTCCAGAACATAAGTACATAAGTAATGCCACACTGGGAAAAGACCAAGGGTCCATCGAGCCCAGCATCCTGTCCACGACAGCGGCCAATCCAGGCCAAGGGCACCTGGCAAGCTTCCCAAACGTACAAACATTCTATACATGTTATTCCTGGAATTGTGGATTTTTCCCAAGTCCATTTAATAGCGGTTTATGGACTTGTACTTCAGGAAACCGTCTAACACCTTTTAAAACTCTGCCAAGCTAACCACCTTCACCACGTTCTCCGGCAACGAATTCCAGAGTTTAATTACGTGTTGGGTGCAGCAGCAGGGGCGTAGCCAGACAGCAGATTTTGGGTGGGCCTAGGCTAGAAGTGGGTGGGCACCAAGTGTTCTCCCCCTCCCCCCCAAAAAATATCTAAGCTGGTGGAAAAATGTTTCTCTCCACCTTGGCAGTCTGCAGCAGGCATGCGCTGACAACTGAGCATCCACAGGTGCCAGTAACGTGGAGCACACCATTTTCATTACCATCAAGGGGAAGTCTTCAGTTGGTAGAGCTTGGAATCCCCATCAGCTACTGCTAAACATGTGCTACTGTTGGGTGGGCCTGAGCCCTAAGTGGGTGGGCCCTGGCCCACCCAGGCCCACCTGTGGCTACGCCACTGGTTGGGTGAAGAAAAAGTTTCTCCGATTTGTTTTAAATTTACTACACTTGTTTCATCGCATGCCCCCTAGTCCTAGTATTTTTGGAAAGCATGAACAGACGCTTCACATCCACCTGTTCCACTCCACTCATTATTTTATATACCTCTATCATGTCTCCCCTCAGCCGTCTCTTCTCTAAGCTGAAAAGCCCTAGCCTCCTTAGTCTTTCTTCATAGGGAAGTCGTCCCATCCCCGCTATCATTTTATTCGCCCTTCGCTGCACTTTTTCCAATTCTACTTTGTGTCATCAGCAAATTTAATTACCTCGCTAGTTACTCCCATCTCTAAATCATTTATAAATATATTAAAAAGCAGCGGTCCTAGCACAGATCCCTGAGGAACCCCACTAACTTCCCTTCTCCATTGTGAATACTGCCCATTTAACCCCACTCTCTGTTTCCTATCCTTCAACCAGTTTTTAATCCACAATGTTTCGCTGCCTTCCAAGTCATGAATTTGATATACTGCCTTTCTATAGTACAACCAAAGCAGTTCAACATGTATTATATGCTGATATGTTCTCTGTCCCTAGTGGGCTCATGGTCTAAGTTTTTGTATCTGGGGCAATGGAGGGTTAAGTGACTCGCCCAGAGTCACAAGGAGCTGCCATGGGAATCAAGCCCAGGTCGTCAGCCCACTGACTGCACCAACCACTGGGTGTGTGGTTTGCCTAGATTCAGCTATAACAATAGCTTACTCCTTGATACGCTGTCCTCACTTGGATTTCAGGGCTCTGTTCTTTCCTGGTTTTCTTCTTATCTCTCCCAGCGTACCTTTAGTGTATACTCTGGTGGATCCTCCTCTACTCCTATCCCACTGTCAGTTGTTGTACCTCAGGGATCTGTCCTGGGACCTCTTCTGTTCTCCATCTATACTTCTTCCCTTGGTACTCTGATCTCATCCCATGGTTTTCAGTATCATCATTACGCTGATGACTCCCAGATCTACCTCTCCACACCAGAAATCTTAGCCGAAATCCAGGCTAAAGTATCAACCTGCCTGTCTGACATTGCTGCCTGGATGTCTCAGCGCCATCGGAAACTAAACATGACCAAGACTGAGCTTCTCATCTTTCCCCCTAAACCAACCTCTCCTCCTCCCTCATTCTCTATTTCTGTGGATAACACTCTCATCCTTCCTGTCTCATCAGCTCGTAACCTTGGGGTCATCTTTGACTCCTCCCTCTCCTTCTCTGCACATATTCAACAGACTGCTAAAACCTGTCATTTCTTTCTCTATAATATCAGCAAAATTCGCCCTTTCCTTTCTCAGCACACTACTAGAACCCTCATCCACACTCTTATCACCTCTCGGTTAGTCTATTGCAACTTGCTTCTTATAGGTCTCCCACTTAGCCATCTCTCTCCTCTTCAATCTGTTCAAAATTCTGCTGCACGACTAATATTCCGCCAGTGTCGTTATGCTCATATTAGCCCTCTCCTCAAGTCACTTCACTGGCTTCCTATCCATTTCCGCATACAATTCAAACTCCTCTTATTGACCTATAAGTGCATTCACTCTGCAGCTCCTCAGTACCTCTCATCTCTCCCTACATTCCTCCCCGGGAACTCTGTTCACTGGGTAAATCTCTCTTATCTGCACCCTTCTCCTCCACTGCTAACTCCAGACTCTGTTCCTTTTATCTTGCTGCACCATATGCCTGGAATAGACTTCCTGAAACGGTACGTCAAGCTCCATCTCTGGCCGTCTTCAAATCTAAGCTAAAAGCCCACCTTTTTGATGCTGCTTTTAACTCCTAACCCTTGTTCAGAACCCTTATTTTATCATCCTCACTTTAATATTCCCTTATCTCTTGTTTGTCCTGTTTTTCTGTCCTAATTAGATTGTAAGCTCTGTGGAGCAGGGACTGTCTCTTTATGTTCAAGTGTACAGCACTGTGTATGTCTAGTAGCGCTTTAGAAATGATAAGTAGTAGTAATATAGTTCATGAACCCTTGGTAATTGTTTTTTGCTTCTTACAGAAGATAATTCGCCATTCAGGACCCTGATGCAGTAAAGCAAAACGCTGGCCATCATTGGCCCGAGGGCAGCGTTTACCGTTTGAGAAGCAGCGGTTGGCCTCGGTTCCTGCATTTATCATCCCACCCAGCTCTTTTAAGATAAGTGCTTTTTTTTGGGGAGAGTTTGTTTAGATTCTACAAGTTTTACTTGACGTATGTAATCCTTCCAGTCTGGTGTAGTCCTTGCAGGGTTATTTTGCTCTAGTTGGCAGACTGGGGACACGCCAGGGAAATAACTTTAAATTGAAGGGCTATTCTTGCAGATATAGTTCTTGGGTCCAAGCTGGGACCAATATAACTGGGTGGCCACTGGCAAATTAATCCACTTCTCTATTCTTCTCCAGCAACTCAGTCCAGGCCAGAACTGGGCTTCTGAAAGGACAGAAAGACAAAAATCACAACATTAGTAAGACACAGAGCAAAATGAGCAGGTGACACTTATAGCCACTAAGGGGTCCTTTTAGAAAGGCACGCTGAAAAATGGCCTGCGGTAATGTAGACATGGGTTTTGGGTGCATGCAGAATAATTTTTCAGCTCATCGACAAAAAATGCCTTTTTGAAATTTTTGCCGAAAATGGACGTGCAGCAAAATGAAAATTGTCGCGTCTCCATTTTGGGTCTGAGACCTTACTGCCAACCATTGACCTAGCGGTAAAGTCTCCACAGTAACTGGGTGGTAATGATCTACACTCACCAAATGCCACTTGGCGCGCGTCCAATACACACGGCAGAAAAGAAAAATTATTTTCCAGATGCGCCTATCGGACGAGTGCCAAAAATGAAAGTACCGCTAGAGCCAGGAGGTAGCCGCACAGTAACTCCATTTTGGCGCACGTTGGGTGCGCGTAGACGCTTACACAGCTGAGTAAAAGGGCCCCTAAATCCTCCCCAGTCCTCAGGAGGCTCCTCTTGCAGACTTTTCAAGAAACACCTTGTAGAGCTGGCCTGACCTCAGATGGTCACAGGATCTTCCCTTCTGCAGCTCCTGACCCTTCTTGCCAAACTCGGGGGGGGGGGGGGGGGCATCTGCTGTATCTTTCCTACTTTTCCTATCACTGTCTTGTGTTCCAGAGACTCTTAGGGCCCCTTTCACTAAGCCATGTAGGTGTCTACGCGTGCCCAATGCATACCAAATTGGAGTTACCGCCCGGTTACTGCATGGCCCTTGTGGTAATGTCAAAATGAAAAATGGCCTCTGGTAGTGTAGACGCGTGTTTTGTGCACACCCAGAATTATTTTTTCGGTGCATCTATGAAAAATGTCTTTTAAAAATTTTTGCTGAAAGTGTACACGCGACAAAATGAAAATTGGCGCGCATTCATTTTGGATCTGGATTTTCAGAAGGCGTTTGACAAAGTGCCGCACGAAAGACTCCTGAAGAAATTGCAGAGTCATGGAATCGGAGGTAGGGTATTATTATGGATTAAGAACTGGTTGAAAGATAGGAAGCAGAGAGTAGGATTGCGTGGCCAGTATTCTCAGTGGAGGAGGGTAGTTAGTGGGGTCCCGCAGGGGTCTGTGCTGGGTCCGTTGCTTTTTAATGTATTTATAAATGACCTAGAGATGGGAATAACTAGTGAGGTAATTAAATTCGCCGATGACACAAAATTATTCAGGGTCGTCAAGTCGCAGGAGGAATGTGAACGATTACAGGAGGACCTTGCGAGACTGGGAGAATGGGCGTGCAAGTGGCAGATGAAGTTCAATGTTGACAAGTGCAAAGTGATGCATGTGGGTAAGAGGAACCCGAATTATAGCTACGTCTTGCAAGGTTCCGCGTTAGGAGTTACGGATCAAGAAAGGGATCTGGGTGTCGTCGTCGATGATACGCTGAAACCTTCTGCTCAGTGTGCTGATGCGGCTAGGAAAGCGAATAGAATTTGGGTGTTATTAGGAAGGGTATGGAGTCCAGGTGTGCGGATGTTATAATGCCGTTGTATCGCTCCATGGTGCGACCGCACCTGGAGTATTGTGTTCAGTACTGGTCTCCGTATCTCAAAAAAGATATAGTAGAATTGGAAAAGGTACAGCGAAGGGCGACAAAAATGATAGTGGGGATGGGACGACTTTCCTATGAAGAGAGGCTGAGAAGGCTAGGGCTTTTCAGCTTGGAGAAGAGACGGCTGAGGGGAGATATGATAGAAGTGTATAAAATAATGAGTGGAATGGATCGGGTGGATGTGAAGCGACTGTTCACGCTATACAAAAATACTAGGACTAGAGGGCATGAGTTGAAGCTACAGTGTGGTAAATTTAAAACGAATCGGAGAAAATGTTTCTTCACCCAACGTGTAATTAGACTCTGGAATTCGTTGCCGGAGAACGTGGTACGGGCGGTTAGCTTGACGGAGTTTAAAAAGGGGTTAGATAGATTCCTAAAGGACAAGTCCATAGACCGCTATTAAATGGACTTGGAAAAATTCCGCATTTTTAGGTATAACTTGTCTGGAATGTTTTTACGTTTGGGGAGCGTGCCAGGTGCCCTTGACCTGGATTGGCCACTGTCGGTGACAGGATGCTGGGCTAGATGGACCTTTGGTCTTTCCCAGTATGGCACTACTTATGTACTTATGTACTTATGTAATGATAGTGGGGATGGGACGACTTTCCTATGAAGAGAGGCTGAGAAGGCTAGGGCTTTTCAGCTTGGAGAAGAGACGGCTGAGGGGAGATATGATAGAAGTGTATAAAATAATGAGTGGAATGGATCGGGTGGATGTGAAGCGACTGTTCACGCTATCCAAAAATACTAGGACTAGAGGGCATGAGTTGAAGCTACAGTGTGGTAAATTTAAAACGAATCGGAGAAAATGTTTCTTCACCCAACGTGTAATTAGACTCTGGAATTCGTTGCCGGAGAACGTGGTACGGGCGGTTAGCTTGACGGAGTTTAAAGGGGTTAGATAGATTCCTAAAGGACAAGTCCATAGACCGCTATTAAATGGACTTGGAAAAATTCCGCATTTTTAGGTATAACTTGTCTGGAATGTTTTTACGTTTGGGGAGCGTGCCAGGTGCCCTTGACCTGGATTGGCCACTGTCGGTGACAGGATGCTGGGCTAGATGGACCTTTGGTCTTTCCCAGTATGGCACTACTTATGTACTTATGTACTTATGTAATGATAGTGGGGATGGGACGACTTTCCTATGAAGAGAGGCTGAGAAGGCTAGGGCTTTTCAGCTTGGAGAAGAGACGGCTGAGGGGAGATATGATAGAAGTGTATAAAATAATGAGTGGAATGGATCGGGTGGATGTGAAGCGACTGTTCACGCTATCCAAAAATACTAGGACTAGAGGGCATGAGTTGAAGCTACAGTGTGGTAAATTTAAAACGAATCGGAGAAAATGTTTCTTCACCCAACGTGTAATTAGACTCTGGAATTCGTTGCCGGAGAACGTGGTACGGGCGGTTAGCTTGACGGAGTTTAAAAAGGGGTTAGATAGATTCCTAAAGGACAAGTCCATAGACCGCTATTAAATGGACTTGGAAAAATTCCGCATTTTTAGGTATAACTTGTCTGGAATGTTTTTACGTTTGGGGAGCGTGCCAGGTGCCCTTGACCTGGATTGGCCACTGTCGGTGACAGGATGCTGGGCTAGATGGACCTTTGGTCTTTCCCAGTATGGCACTACTTATGTACTTATGTACTTACCACCAGCCATTGACCTAGCAGTAAAGTCTCATGTGATAACCGGGCGGTAATGACCTATGAGTGCCAAATGCCACTTGATGTGCACCAGGGGCATAGGCAGACTTCGGCAGGAGGGGGGGTCCAGAGCCCGAGGTGAGGGGCACATTTTAGCCCCCCTGGTGCCGCCGCCCCTCTCCCGTCCCTTTCGCCCCCTCTCCTGCCGCCGCCAATCCTCCCCTGCCACTGCCAGGTACCTTTGCTGGCGGGGGTACCTACCCCCACCAGCAGAAGTCCCCTTCAGTGCTGGTCTCCGAGTCCGGCATGTTCGCTGATCTGGATTCTGTTTCTGATGTCAGGACTCGCGTCAGAAACAGAGTCCAGATCAGCAATGCACCAGAGACTGGCGCTGAAGAGGACTTCGGCTGGGGGGGGGGGTTGGTGACCCCCGCCAGCAAAGGTACCTGACGGCGGCGGCAGGGAGGGGTTGGTGGGGGGGGGGTCAAATGTGGTGGGGGAGGGTCGGCGGCAGGGGGGGGGGTGAAAGCAGGGGGGACAGGGCTAAATCAGCGGGGTCATACGCCCCTGGTGTGCGCCGAATACACGCGGCAGAAAATAAAAATTATTTTTCAGCCATGCATATCGGACGCTTGCCAAAAATGAAATTACTGCAAGAGCCATGCAGTAGCCATGCAGTAACTCCATTTTGGTGTGTGGGCGCACGTACACGCTTACGCGGCTTAGTAAAAGGGCCCCCCAAGTTACCAGACAATCTCTGGGAATTGCAACAGTTTACCATATAAACATATTAATATTAACACAGTAGATACTTATTATAAAAGAAAGATTTCAAAACTTTTCAAAACAAAGCATAATTAATAAGAGTCCTGCTCTGAATCGGTAGAGAATTCCAAATTTGGGATGATGCATATGCAAATCAAGACTTGGCCAAAATTTATCCCCATATCTCTAGGCGAGGTCAGGGTTTAAATTTAGCAGGAGAGCAGCAATATTCAGCTAAGTTTACCTGGAGAACATGGCCCCGGAAACAGAAGGCTTAATCACATCTGGATAAGACATCGGTACTTCTCGGAGATGCAATTTCTGTTTAAAGATAGGCAGTACAGTTATTTTTCAACTATCTTTAAGTGGATTTGATGCTCTGAATTTTGGTCCGATCATATCCAAACAAAATAGGAGGGGTGGTGTTGGGGGTGGGAGGGTGCAAGGTTGAAAGTTCTACTAGGACAATGCCTAATACCCCTGCGACAACCTTGACTGCAGTGGTGCATCATGGAAGTCACGTTTCCTCTGGACTCCGTTACTGCAATGTGCCCCCTCCCCCGTCCCTGTGTGCCGAACACATTGAATATGTGGTTTAATCATGCGGAGCCTTTACTTCTAATGTGTGTTCTCTGCCACCCTCTTTTGACAGCAGCACTGGGAGTCATTGCCCATATCTCCCAGAGAACTCATCAGGCCATTAGTAATGGCAAGACACTTCCTGCCGGAGTGAGAACACGGCTTTATGTTTCAGAGCTGTCAGTTGCTGCTAGGTTTCTATTTGATTAATATGACAGGAAAAAAATGCTGTGTTGGCCGCTGACAGACTGAGTCAGGAAACTGGGGGTATAACATGAGATGATACTAATATAATCCTTTACACATTTAAATCTAGACACTGGATTCATTACTGGGATACAGTTCAATTTCCTTCCAGACTTCCTTCTTTGGGTACCATATTAATCATTGTGCATTCCCTGAAAGAGGGTTCGCTGAGATACAGGTGGGAAGATACGCTCAACAAAGATTCCTCAGCCACGTCTCCAGGATCTTGAAAACCAATGTTACTGGGCCAATATACCCTGACCACAGAGCCAGTGAATCATCCATGGTAGGGAGCTAATAGAGCAGGCTTGTCCAATTTCAGTCCTGGAGGGCTGCAAGCAGACCAGGTTTTCAGGTCACAAGAGCATAGCTATGTGGGTCTTGGGTTCCTAGGCCCCCTCATTCCTGGCTCAGGCCCCCCTAGTGTGTGGGCATGCATGCCTCCCCTCCCTGCCCCTCCCCCCCCATGCTCTGTTGTTTCTGTCCCTTTTTCCTCTTGCGGTCTGGCATCTCTTTTCTTCCTGTGGCCACCCTCCGGCACTGCAATCGTCTGACTTTCGGCAGCGGCGTCGGCAATCGATCAGAGGAGCTGAGCCTCGCTTCCACCCTCCTGCCAGCCCTGGAAGTTTTCCCTTTGTGCAACTTCCTGTTCCCACGTAGGCGAGCAGAGTTGGCAGGAGGCGAGGTTGCTTTGATTGCCCGATGCTGACAAAAGTCAGAGGATAGCAAGGAGGTTAAATTGAGAACAGGAGACGACATGACCATCCAATGTCATCCTGTTCACCCAAAACAAAGCAAGCAAACCTTTCAGCTGCTCTATCCACGTTATCATTCTTTATTGTTGGTAGCATTTTTACTTGATCTCACTTATATTTTCAAACATGCTGGCTTGTGCAGCATACGAGTATACACAGAAGAAGTACTGGTTTCATCAGTTAGAGTAGTAATTAGTTCTAAATTGTAAATTATTGTGTCATTTCGAAGGGCAGGTTATAGGGACTCTCTGTATTTGTGCAGAAATGTTTTCACCTAGTAAAGGGCCACCAAAACAGGCATCATGTTATAAGAATCTGGTGCTTAACAATCAGACTTACTATTTGTAAGTACATTTTTTTAAAATAAAACATTAATTAGGTTGAAACCTGGGAGCATTTCTCATATTTTGTTTTCTGTGCCTACATCAAAAGAAAAAAGATGGCATGTGGAAACTTCCTTCTTTGGGGAATACAGTGGTATAGTATAAAATGCACTTGCCTTTTTTTATTACTACTTTTTTACAGAGAGCTATTGAATAATGAGGGAAGAAAATCCTGGAAAAAGACCACAGTTGACTGACAAAAGTACATATGAGAATGGGGTGGATAGAGCACCGTTCACGGAAGAGAGTGTGTATGAACAACTTAAAAATCTAAAGGTGGACAAAGTCGTGGGACCGGACGGGATCCACCCCAGGATATTGAGGGAGTTCAGAGAGGTTCTGGCGGGTCCTCTTAAAGATTTATTTAATAAATCCTTAGAGACGGGGGAGGTTCTGTGGGAGTGGAAAACGGCGGATATGGTTCCTCTTCACAAAAGTGGTGATAGGGAAGAAGCTGTAAACTATAGGCCGGTAAGCCTTACTTCGGTTATTGGAAAAGTAATGGAAGTGATGCTGAAGGAAAGGATAGTAAATTTCCTGGAAGACAATAAGTTGCAAGATCCCAGACAACATGGTTTTACCAAAGGGAAATCATGCCAAACGAATCTCATTGAGTTTTTTTGATTGGGTGACAGGAGAATTAAATCAGGGACGAAATATAGACGTAATCTACTTAGATTTCAGCAAAGCTTTTGACACGGTTCCCCACAGGAGGCTTTTAAATAAACTGGATGGGCTGAAGATAGGACCTAAAGTGGTGAACTGGATTAGGAACTGGTTGACGGACAGACGCCAGAGGGTGGTGGTGAATGGAATTCGCTTGGAGGAGGGAAAGGTGAGTAGTGGAGTGCCTCAGGGATCGGTGCTGGGGCCGATTCTGTTCAATATATTTGTGAGTGACATTGCTGAAGGGTTAGAAGGTAAAGCTTGCCTTTTTGCGGATGATACTAAAATTTGTAACAGAGTGGACACCTGGGAGGGAGTGGAAAACATGAAAAAGGACCTACGGAGGCTAGAAGAATGGTCTAAGGTTTGGCAATTAAAATTCAATGCGAAGAAATGCAAAGTGATGCACTTAGGGTGTAGAAATCCACGGGAGACGTATGTGTTAAGCGGGGAGAGTCTGTTAGGTACGGATGGGGAGAGGGATCTTGGGGTGATAGTAGCTGAGGATCTGAAGGCGACGAAACAGTGTGACAAGGCGGTGGCCGTAGCTAGAAGGTTGCTAGGATGTGTAGAGAGAGGTGTGACCAGCAGAAGAAAAGAGGTGTTGATGCCCCTGTACAAGTCATTGGTGAGGCCCCATCTGGAGTATTGTGTTCAGTTTTGGAGGCCGTATC
The DNA here is from genome assembly GCF_901765095.1 of Microcaecilia unicolor. NCBI lineage: Eukaryota > Metazoa > Chordata > Amphibia > Gymnophiona > Siphonopidae > Microcaecilia > Microcaecilia unicolor. Next base: position 217,052,063 of record NC_044039.1, on the reverse strand, counting down.
TTGCTAAGGATGTAAAAAAAAATTGAAGCGGTGCAAAGAAAAGCTACGAAAATGGTATGGGATTTGCGTTACAAGATGTATGAGGAGAGACTCGCGCACCTGAACATGTATACCCTGGAGGAGAGGAGAAACAGGGGTGATATGATACAGACGTTCAAATATTTGAAAGGTATTAATTCGCAAACGAACCTTTTCCGTAGATGGGAAGGCGGTAGAACTAGAGGACATGAAATGAGATTAAAGGGGGGCAGACTCAAGAAAAATGTCAGGAAGTATTTTTTCACGGAGAGAGTGGTGGATACTTGGAATGCCCTCCCGCGGGAGGTGGTGGAGATGAAAATGGTAACGGAATTAAAAAATGCGTGAGATAAACATAAAGGAATCCTGTTCAGAAGGAATGGATCCTCAGAAGCTTAGCTGAAATTGGGTGGCAGAGGCAGTGGGGGGAGGTGGGGCTGGTTGTTTGGAGGTGGGCCTTGTTCTGGGCAGACTTCTACGGTCTGTGCCCTGAAAATGACAGAAACAAATCAAGGTCAGGTATACACATAAAGTAGCACATATGAGTTTAAATTGTTGGGCAGACTAGATGGACCATGCAGGTCTTTTTCTGCCGTCATCTACTATATGTTACTATGTTTAAGAGCTTCCTTCATGCACAACTTTTATCCAGAGTCAGTCTAAATGTGGCAACATTGTCCATTTCAGCACACTATTGGCTGCCAAGTTCATACAAAGCTAATTATGTTCAGTGGAAAATAAATCTGTTGGCTCAGGCTGCTTGCTATGTGAATATTCCATCACTGTTTCGGTATTGCTACCATGTATTACATATTAAGGGCGAACTTTGTTTTAATTAATTTATCCAGTCTTTCAATGCACGTGGTTTAGCTTTTTAAACCCAAAGGTGAATCCTAAGGTGGTTGAACAATTAGGTATAAACTGTGTTGTTTCTGGCTTTACTTGTTTTGGACTGCTTTCGGACCTACTGATCTGTACATTTGCTGTCTAGAATTTTGGAAGATGGAAATAAGGAAATAAAAATTAAGTTTTGGATGCAGTTGCAAATGTGTGTATGGATGCTTGTTCTGATGTGTGCATGTGTTAAAGTTTAAATAATTGTCTATACTTACGGCTATGATTTCTGAACATGCGGCATCATTAAAGGACAGACTTTTAAATGCCCAGTTGGGTATATATGCTAATCTCAACTTTATTAAATGTTTCCTATTTGCTCCCACGATATAACTGAATTCTATTACTCTGCCTTGCTGTATTTTAAATGTTAGCCGAGTTTGCAAATGTGAAAAAAATCCTTTATCCTCCACCTTTTAAGACACTGCCTATCCAGCTGGATGGTGGCGGCACAAGGAAAGCAAGTTTGGTCCAGTGAAGACTTAACTCAAAGTAACCTATTCCTTAGCTGGGCCCTAATATTACCATATTGAAAATGTGACCATGGTTAAGTTCCACTAATAAGTTAAACGATTGACTGGCTTTCTTGAAAGGATTATATAACCTTTGGATATATGACTAGGAACAAAAACATATACTTATGTATTCAATATCAAAATTCCTCATGTACAGCCACAAAATAACCTTTTAGGATGGATAGTGTTCATAATGAGCTCCTTATATTATTGACCAGGTAAAAGAGATAAGAGTTTTCAGTTTTGGGACAGTATAAGCACACATTTAATTATGTTTAAACAAAAGAGATCTGCATGAAACAAAATAGTTATTTTGATTTTGATTTATAAAACCACTCATCCCTGAAACATGCTCAAAACAGAATAATCCATTTGTGTATTTAAAATGTAAACTTTTACAAAACAGATGAAATGAAGATGTGATTCCATGTGCCCCAATGAAAGGAGATTTTAATGTTACTTTCAATTAATTTCAATATATTCCATCTTTATAATACCAGGCTTCCCAAGGCAGATTACAACAACAGTTAAGATGAACCCAACCCAGTGAGATATACCAACTAACAAAAGAGATAGGCAGTGGTGTACCAAGGGAGGGGCAGTGGGGGCGGTCCGCCCCGGGTGCACGCTGCAAGGGGGTGCAGGGAGCAGCCACGCCTTGGCTGTCGGCTCTGTCGGTTACCTGCTCCCTCTGACGTTACTTCCTATTTCGGGGCAGGGACCCGGCGGAGCTGACAGCCATGCGACTGCTCCCTGCACCTCCAGGAGGTAAGAGCGATGCGCTTGAGGGGGGTGGAGGTGATGCGTCGGGGAGGGGGGTGTACAGCGGCGATCCATCCTGGATGGCAGGCAATCTAGGAATGCCACTGGAGATAGGGCTCTAGAGTAGCAGAAAGGAAAGTCAAGGCACTGTCATAAGGAGTAAGGAGCATTTATGACTCTACGTTCTGGGAAGGTGTGCGAGTGATGTTGAAGTTGGAAGTGAATGACGGTGTACAGAGGAGAGTAAGATCTATGGGCCCCATTTACTAAGCCGCGTAGGTGCCTACGCGTGCCGAACACACGCTAAATTGGAGTTACCACCCGGTTACCGCATGGTCCTTGCTGTAATTTCAACTTTGTCACGCGTCCGCTACGCACGTCTGAAAAATATTTTTTATTGTCAGGTGCACGTAATGGACGCGTGCCACGTGGCATTTGACGTGCTTAGGTTATTACTGCCAAGATTCTTTACTGCTAGGTCTATGGGTGGCGGTAAGGTCTCAGACCCAAAATGGATGCGCAGCGATTTTGATTTTGCTGCACACCTGTTTTCGATTTTTAAAAAAAAGAGGCGTTTTTTACAGGCACGCTAAAAAAATGGATCAGCGCACGCCCAAAACCTGCACCTACACTGTCGTAAGCCATTTTTCAGCTCGCCTTTGTAAAAGGACCCCTAAATCTCGTATAAAAACTGATGTTTTTTGATTTTACGGACAATTTGTTTCATTGTTTGTGTTTTTCTGCGTCTGTATATAATTGTACATTACTGGAGATCCCGGGGAGGGGGGGGGGGGGAGTTTTTATTTTAAAGCCGGCAGAGTCTCCGGCGTTGTCACTTTTACTGTTACTTTGACTAAATACCATTGTCAGCTGATAGGAATTCAATGGCAGAGAGACCCCTTATCTGTCTGTGTGCTGTGACAAAGGAAGCTGGGGGTGTTGGGATACATTTTGGCCAGAGACAATTTGATTAGGTATCCACCTCTGGGGTAACCCCCAGCCCCAACTAATGAGGGAGCCTCTACACTGGCATAAACTGCACCATCGTTACCATTTTCTGTGCCTCCAGCACATGACCAGCAATACCTCCTGTTCTGCGTTAAAGTCAACAACTTCATTATATACCCTGTAGGCTGCATATTTCTCACTGTTATTAAGGACGGTTTCATTTATGTTCTACACAGCACTTTTTTTTTTTTTAAAAGGTACATGCCTTCTAGTTCTTTTTCTACTTTCTATCGCTTTTCAAAGTACTTCTAAGGAAACAATTGTAGACAATAGCTGGAAGCATACTAAAATAGGCATAGCTGGATTTATAAGGATAATAATCATTTATATCTATATTACATAAGAACATAGGACTTGCCCTACTGGCTCAGACAAAATGTTTATTAAGCCCAGTATCCTGTTTCCAACCATGGCCACTCCAGAGCACAAATATCTGGCAGGATCCCAAAAAGTAGATAGACTCCATCCTGCTTATTTTCGAAGGCGAAGGGCGGCCATCTTCCGACACAAATCGGGAGATGGCCGGCCGTCTCCTCAACCCGGCCAAATCGGTATAATCGAAAGCCGATTTTGGCCGGCTTCAACTGCTTTCCATCGCAGAGCTGGCCAAAGTTCAAGGGAGCGTGTCAGTAGGGTACCGAAGGCGGGACGGGGGCATGGTTAAAAGATGGCCGGCTTTGGCCGATAATGGAAGAAAGAAGGCCGGCTCTGACAAGCACTTGGCCGACTTTACTTGGTCCATTTATTTTTAGGACCAAGCCTCAAAAAAGTGCCCCAACTGACCAGATGACCACCAGAAGGAATCGGCGATCACCTCCCCTTACTCCCCCAGTGGTCACCAACCCCCTCCCAGGCAAAACATTTTTTTAAACATTTTTGTGCCAGCCTCTATGCCAGCCTCAAATGTCATACCCAGCTCCATCACAGCACTATGCAGGTCCCTGGAGCAGTTTTTAGTGGGTACTGCAGTGGACTTCAGGCAGGCGGACCCAGGCCCACCCCCCTACCAGTTACACTTGTGGTGGTAAATGGGAGCCCTCTAAAACCCACCTGAAACCCACTGTAACCACATGTAGGTGCCCCCCTTCACCCATAAGGGCTATGGTAGTGTTGTACATTTGTGGGTAGTGGGTTTGGGGTTTTTTTGGGGGCTCAGCACCCAAGGTAAGGGAGCTATGCACCTGGGAGCAATTTGTGAAGTCCACTGCAATGCCCCCTAGGGTGCCCGGTTGGTGTCCTGGCATGTGAAGGGGACCACTGCACTATAAATGCTGGCTTCTCCCACGACCAAATGGCTTGGATTTGGCCGGGTTTGAGATGGCCACCTTTAGTTGTCCATTATTGGCAAAAACCAATGGCAGCGATCTCTAAGGGTGGCCCAAATGTTGAGATTTGGCCGGCCCCGACCGTATTATCGAAACGAAAGATGGCCGGTCATCTTCTTTCGATAATATGGTTGGGTATGCTCTTTTATGGGGCCGGTCTTAGAAATGGCCGCCCATATAGATGGCCGGCCCCGTTCGATTATGCCCCTCCATGTTGCTCACCCTCCAGGGATAAGCAGTGGCTTTTCCCAAATCTACTTGGTTAATAACGGTTCTATGAACTTTTCCTCCAGAAACTTGTCCAAATCCGTTTAAAACCCAGCTACAGTAATTGCCTTTATCAGATCCACTGGCAATGAATTCCAGAGTTCAATTGTGTGTTGAGTGAAAACATAACTTCTTGGATGCATTTCAAATGTGTTACTAAGGGGCCCTTTTACTAAAGCCGCGTAAGCGTCCACGAATGCCCAATGTGTGCCAAAATGGACTTACCGCCCGACTACTGCATTGCTCTTGCAGTAATTTTATTTTTGGTGCGCATCCGATACGCACATCTGAAAAATATTGTTTTATTTTCAGGCGCGTAATGGGTGCGCGCCAAGTGGCATTTGACGCGGGTAGGTCATTACCACCTGGATTCTTTACCACTAGGTCACTGGCTGGCGGTAAGGTCTCAGACCCAAAATGGATGCGTAGCAATTTTGATTTTGTCGCACGTCCATTTTCAGCAAAAAAAAAAAGAAGGCCTTTTTTTTTACAGGTGTGCTGAAAAATGGACCGTCGCATGCCCAAAATGCACGCCGCTACCGCAAGCCATTTTTCAGCTTGCCTTAGTCAAAGGACCCCTAAGTGACACCAATGAAAGCGTAAACAACTGATTGGCATTTACCCTTTCCACTCCATTCACGATTGCGTAGACCCTCTATCTTATCTCGGAATATTAGTTGGTGCTTCCAGGTCTCATCAATGCCTGGAAATCTGCAGTTGATTAATGGCTTGAATTACGTTCTATGCCCTTCATTTTATTCAGGGTCCTAGTCCACCCTATGACTTAAAAACTTATGCCCATACTGGTGCTGAATATCTAGATTTAATTTGGTTGTTGTAGCCAAAAAAGAATGCTGACCACCCACCTGAACATTGACCTAAATGCAGTGGCGTTCCTAGGGGCGCTGACACCCGGGCCGGATCGCCGATGCGCCCCGCCCCCCCCCCGGGTGCAGCTCCCCCCCCGGAACAGCGTGACCCCCCCGGTGAAATAACCCCCCCCCGGTGCACGCTGCTGGGGGGGGGGGGGGTGCTGCGCGCCTGTCGGCTCTTCGTTTCCATGCTCTCTCTGCCCCGGAACAGGAAGTAACCTGTTCCGGGGCAGAGGGAGCATGAAAACAAAGAGCCAACAGGCGCGCGGCACCCCCCCCAGCTGCGTGCACCCGGGGCGGACCGCCCTCACCGCCCCTCCCTTGGTACGCCACTGCCTAAATGTGTTTAAAACAAATATCCACTTAGCTGATTCATAATCTTAGGCTCAGGCCAATGAAGACTGAAAGTTTGTGGATTATTTATTTAGATTTTGCTCATACCTTTTATCAGTAGTGGTACACGGAATATTTCCCTGTCACTGGAGGTCTCATAATCTGAGTTTGTACCTGAGGCAATGGAGGATTGAGTGATTTGCCCAAGATCACAAGGTGCAGCAGTGGGAACTGAACCCAACATCTCTGGATGTCAAGACCAGTGTTCTAACCACTGGGCCACTCCTCTACCCTTTTAGCCTTGAACCTCCTTCAGTTCAGTTGGAGGGGGCATGTTTACCATTGATCAGGTCCATATCCTTGGTGGAACTGGAGACTTCGCTCTAAAAATGGATGAACAAATTTCAGCAGTGATAAACTCTACTTTTCTCCATCTCTGACTTCTGACTCACCTTCATCCTTATTTAACCAGAGCAGATTTGACCACAGTGGTACAAGCAATAATCATGTCCAAAGTACCCAGAATTGAGATTTTTCATGTGTTGGAACCCCTTACTCAAAACGATGGAGAAAAATGGTGGAAATCAATTCACGTGGTATTAGAGTTTCCTTGGCCTTACTTCCTAGGACACCTGACCTGCTTATGTTTTGTGTTTAGTTGTGTTTGATTTGTTTTATATAACTGTCCTTGCTATTTGTGTGATTTTTGTTTGTAGCTTTAAATTGTTTTGTATATTTTAATTATTTTCATTGTTCGGAGTATCCTGATGGAAAGTGGCGTAAAAACTGAAACAATAATTGAACAGAGCTAAGGTACCGGGGACATAAAGGTGCTGTCCAAGGTCACCAAGAGACGAAAGGAGGTACAGGAAGAGAAGTCACTCGCCTGAGGCTACACACACAGAGTCAGTGACAGAGCTGGAATTATGTCTGAGGCCACACCATCCCGAGGTACCACGATGTGGCGGCAGCACAGCCGAGGACTGGCACCGAGGCACAGAGATGAAATTGAATTACCTTGAGGTTCTATAGTATGTCGGTGTCAGAGCTGAGGATTAGCGCTGAAACACAAGGAAAGAAAGTGATTCACCTCCGAGACTAATGGTGGGTCAAGAACAGATCTTAAACATCCAGACCACTGAAACACAACCTAAATACTGTACTCACGACAACGAACAACAACAACAACACAAACCTTTCTACCGCCTATTCCGCCAAATCCACCCCATGCATACTGTAAACGCAAACTACGCAATCTCTAATCGTACTGGAATCTGTAACCATCTCTCTGGGAACATGTAAGCCACATTGAACCTACCACTAGGTGGGAAAATATGGGATAGAAATGCAATAAATAAATAAAATCTGAGAATTAGTAATGAGGCACAGAGGAAGCTCAACCTAATGTGTACCTGCTGTATTTGAATGGAACTCACCTTGCGGTGCTCCTGAAAAAGATATGAGCTAAATCCAAATTATTTTCCTTCCCATCTCTAAGAAAAGAAAAGCAAATCCCTTGCTGTGTCAGTGGCAGAGCCAGAGATTAGCATCGAAGTACAGGGAGTGAAAATGGCTCAGCTGAGGCCTCATAGTAGCTCTGTGGCCGAGTCGGCGATTGGCACTGAAGCACCGAGAGAGAAAGCAACTAACCTGAGGTGGCCCAGTGTGTAGCCAGCACAGCCAAGAACTGGTACTGAATAAATAAATAAATGCTTCCCGTTTCCTTTTTGCTATTCCAGAAGCACAGAGCAAACCTGATTTCTTCATGTTTTCTCGCTGCTAAATCTCCACTAGGCTCCCCCTTACAAACTCTGTTAAAACACTTCCCTTTTGCAGTCTCTAAATCTGATTGTAAAATTCCTAAATGTTTGTCAAGTAGAAGCAAATTTTTTCACGATATCCAGCCAAATATCAAATAATTTTCATGTCCAAAATTTGCTGAAGACATCTGTACAACGGGAGTGCGACAGCCCCCGAGCCATATGCACCATGTCTGGCACGAGCAGAACAGCACGCAGCATACCAGGCCCCAGCACGCAGCATACCAGGCCCAGTGGAAAGCTGGCCCGGATAGAGCACACCAGTAATACTCACAGTTAGGGCTGGATCTGTGGAAGCTATAATACTGAAAACAACGGGCCTGGTGCCTGTAGACATCATGCCTGAAATAAACAGTGGAGGACCACAGAACAAGGCCTTAAGGCCCAGCTGAGCTGCCACTGTGCCTACCTGCTGCAATACTGGAAACCTCCTACCTTCCCTTTCCCACCACCCTCTGATTCTCGAGTGGTCTCATATCAATTTTATACCTGCCACATCCATAAGGGGACTCTCAACTACCCTTATGGACGTGGCAGGTGATGTTTAATGTGAGCAAGTGCAAAGTGATGCATGTGGGAAAGAGGAACCCGAACTATAGCTCCGTGATGCAAGGTTCCGGGTTAGGAATCACCGACCAGGAAAAGGATCTAGGAGTCATCATTGACGATACTTTGAAACCCTCTGCTCAGTGTGCTGCAGCGGCAAAGAAAGCAAATAGAATGTTAGGCATTATTAGGAAAGGAATGGAAAATAAAAACAAGGATGTTATAATGCCTTTGTATTGCTCCTTGAATCTGTGTGCAATTCTAGTCACCGCATCTCAAAAAAGATATAGTGGAATTAGAAAAGATACAGAGAACGGCGACGAAAATCATAAAGGGGATGGGACGACTTTCCTATGAGAAAAGGCTGAAACAGCTTGGGCTCTTCAGCTTGGAGAAAAGACGGCTGAGGGGAGACATGATAGAGGTCTATGAAATACTGAGTGGAGCGAAACAGGTAGACATGAATCACTTATTTACTTTTTCCAAAAATCTAGGACTAGGGGGCACGCAAAGAAGCTACAACGTAGTAAATTTAAAACAAATCGGAGGAAATATTTCTTCACTCAACGTGTAATTAAGCTCTGGAATTTGTTGTCAGAGAATGTGGTAAAAGCAGTTTGCTTAGCGGGGTTTAAAAAAGGTTTGGCTAGCTTCCTAAAAGAAAAGTCCATAAGCCTTTATTAAAATGGACTAGAGAAAACCCACTGCTTATTTCTGGGAGAAGCAGCATCAAATGCATGTTTTGGGATCTTGCCAGGCACTTGTGACCTGGATTGGCCACTGATGGAGACAGAATACAGGGCTTGATGGACCTTTAGTCTGTCCCAGTATGGCAACACTTTTTTACTTTATTTTACGCCAGAGTCTATCAACTCAGGTCTTGTATCATAACTATTCTGTAGATGTGACACATCCTCTTGGTTCTAGCTTCACGTTCTTGCTAGGTTGCTTTGCCCAGCCTCACAATCATGCCATTTCTAGACCTCCAGCTAAGCACAAGATTGGCTAGTTCTGGAGTCTGGATGCATCCCCTACAGACATAGATCAATGTTCCATGAAAGCAGAACAAACAGCACATACATAAAAGCGTATGGCATTCATGTTATAGGCAGGCACTTCACATGCATTTCTGTGAGAAACATTTTGTAAAGAATCCTTTACTGAAATGTAAAAAAAAAAAAAGAAAAGAAAGATAGATGTGAAGCCAATGAAGATCATAGGTTCTAGAGATCGAGAAAATGAATTTTTCCAAAACTGTTGCAGCAGCCGGATACAGTAAATGGCGTGCAAGCTTTCACATGCAAAACTGCACGCTATCCTGAGATGCGAACACAACTAAATTGGCTAGTGAGCCAATTAGCACCAATGATGGGGTGCTAACATTTAATTATCCTATATAATAAAAGGCACCTCCAACATTCTGAAGCTGACTGCATGGCTGAGGCATTCCTGCTCTCTGTATCCATCTCCTGAATTGACATCACGTACTTCCGGGTTCGTCACAAGCAGAAGTGACCAACCACACGAGGTTTCTCGGCTTCAGAATGTTGGAGGTGCATTCTATTAAATAGGATTGGTCAGGTCCTTGAAGCACAGCCAGAGCTCAGCGTCCTGCACAATAACGCTCAGACACCAGAGAGAGAGAGAGGGGGGGGGGGGGCCTGACACCAGAGAGGGAGGGGGGCCTGACACCAGAGAGAGGGAGGGGGGGCTGACACCAGAGAGGGGGGGGAGGTATCTCTGTCACACACACACTCTCTCTCTCACAGTCTCTCTCACTCTCACACACTGTCTCTCACACACTCTATGTCTCACACTGTATCACATTCACTCTCTATGTGTCACACAGTCACTCATACACTCAGTCTCACAGAGAGTCTGTGTCTCACACACACTCTCTCGCACACACTGTATCTGTGTGAAACACACTCCCTCTCTCTCACACTGTGTCTCACATACGCACTTGCACACACTCTCATTCTCACACACGCACTCTCTCTCTCTCACAGACACACTCGCACCCAGACTCACTCTCTCTCTCTTACACTCACACACTCACACATTCACACTCTCTCTCACACAGTCACTCTCACATACACTCTCTCAAACATACACACTCCGAGGAAAACCTTGCTAGCGCCTGTCCACTGCAGGAGTATATTCCAACTGTAGAAGCATGAGTCTTCACAGTGTCATGACTGTGGTCGTACCCCCACTTTCAAATTCACCTTGTCTTCCAGTGGTCAGCCTCAGAGGTGGTTCTAGATTGTTTTTTCCTTGCATTGTTGCCTCTGCTACCACTTCTTCTGTGTTTCAAGCCCCACTCTGGTATTCTGTGTGTTCAAAGCTTCACTCTGGTGTTCAGTATATTTCAAGCCTCTTTCCTGAAGTCATGACATCATCAGTGAAGGCTCTCATAAGGAAATGAGGACATTCAAACTTTGCCTTTGCAACTTCAAAGGTCTCCAGGTTTTTTTCTGTGTGCTTGTTTAGCACTCCTGCCTTGTTTGTGGATTGTTTGCTAGTGTGCTTTGTTGCACTTCTGCCTTGGTTCTTGTTTTTGTGCTTGTGTGAACTTGGGTTTTCCTTTAGCCCTTGTGTTGTAGTGTCTGGGTTGCAGTGCAGCCTTACTGCTTGTGTGTGTTCAGCCTTCTTGTGTTTGCTCCTTTCTTGTTAGGCCTCTGCCTGTCTGTACATTCCTTTGCTTATGCCTTTTGCCATTGGGCTTGGGTTCCAGTTTGGCCTTGCGGCCTGTTTGAGTGTCTTTCTTCTAGCTTTACTTGGCTCTGTTCTTGTGTACCCTGTGCCTGCCTAGCCGAACTCTGCTCCTGTGTACCATGTTCCTGCCTAGCTGAGCTCTGTTCCTGTGTACTCTGTTCCTGCCTAGCCGAGCTCTGTTCCTGTGTACACTGTTCCTGCCTAGCCAAGCTCTGCTCCTGCATACCCTGTGGCTGCCTAGTCAAGTGCTGTTTCTTTGTATTTGCTTGTGTGCTTATTGCACTTCTAGTCTGTTCCAGTCCTGCCTGTCCAGTCCAGTTTTCCAGTTCCAGTCTTTGTTTGGGTGGTTCACCTGCTACTGCCGTTCGCCGGCAGCAGCTCAAGAGCTCATTTAACTCTGCGTTCATGGCACACTCGGACATCACTGCTTTGCCTGCCAACTTTTGTTTGCTACAGTGAGACTTTTGTGGTTGAGATAGAGTTGTGCATCCCATGTGTATAACAAAAAATAAAAAATGCAGGAACTGAAGGAACTACAGAACTTCAAACTCGACAGCAAGGAAAAAGTTCAGCAACTAGCAGGGCATTACAGAACATTATCTACTTAAATCTTCTTCCCCCTTAGAATTCAATATCTAGCAAGTTGGTTCAGTTCATCGGGTTACACTGAAACTCCACGTACATTATTCAGAGGATTTGGATACATGCGAAGACTCCCAGAAGTCTGACTCTTTCTATCCAGGGACTCCATGTTCCTCTAGAGCTCCTTAGAGCAGTGGCCATTGGCCTGAGAGTAGAACATTTGATTTTCTCCTTCTATCAGAAAACTGCAGTGATTTGCTTTTTCACCTATATTTACTGCAATACCTCCCTCTAATGAAATCCTCAGTAAACTCCCCCATCAACCCGCTATAAGTTTCAATGTATTTGTGATTAGTTATAGATGACACTAATGCTACTTCCTTTTCAGTCTCTATTGCTTAGAGTAGTGGTTCCCAAGCCTGATCCTGGAGGCACCCCAGCCAGTGAGGTTTTCAGGATATCCACAATGAATATTCATGAGATAGATTTGCATGCTATCTCTCTCATGAACTTTCATTGTGGATATTCTGAAAACCTGGAACTCGGAGGAGGGAGAGGGGGGCCTGGAACTCGGAGGAAGGAGAGGGGAGCCTGGAACTCAGAGAGGGAGGGGGACCTGGAACTCGGATGACAGGGAGAGAGGGGGGAGGGAGGGGGCCAGGCTGGAACGGAGGGAGGGGGAGGGAGGGGGCCTGGCACAGAGGAGAGGGGGGCCTGGAACTCGGAGGAGAGGGAGGGAGGGGGCCTGGAACTCGGAGGAGAGAGAGGGAGGGAAGGAGGGTGGTCTGGAACTCGGAGGACAGGGGGGCCTGGAACTCGGAGGAGAGGGAGGGGAGCCAGGCTGGAACTCGGAGGATAGCCTTGCTAGCGCCCGTTTCATTTGTCTGAGAAACGGGCCTTTTTTACTAGTATCTTAATAATGGCTTATAGATTTTCCTGTTAGGAAATTATTCAAATTTTTATAAAACCCTGCTATGCTAACTGCTTTAACCACATTCTCTGGGAACGAATTCCAGAGTTTAATTACACGATGAGTGAAGAAATATTTTCTCCGATTCGTTTTAAATGACTACTTTGTAGCTTCAAAATGCGTTTCTCTAGGCGAACATTGGACTTATACGGATTTTTTTTCTTTGATTATATGGTTTATTTCTGCCCCTTGTGCCATTTTTTTTGCACATTTTTTTTTCTTTTGAAAATGAGCCCCTAAGAGTAACAACCTTTGGACCAAGACTCACATCTCAAGGTGAAGGGGACCAGCATGAGTTAGCTATTAGATGTTTTATCTGAGACAAGGAAGGAGAGTAAAGAGCTGGGCTTGGAATAAGAGAAATTTGCTGCTTGGGTGTGAAAGCAGTGTAATGTACAGGAACACAACAGCTGGCGGGTTCAGTACAGGGCAGTCCTGATGTGTAATGAGATATGGTTGTTGTTCTAGCATGACCTTCAAAGAGGATCGGGCCTTTTTCACATACAGTGATTCATCTTTGCTTTCCCCCTAAAACTGAAGAACGTACTAAATTACATTACATGCTGACCCGAGAACCTGGGCTAGGGGTCTTTACTTATGTGGATGAGGTGGAGTTATAATTTATATGTAAAGTTTATTGGAATCTGAAAAGATTGCACTATGAACAGCTATTAGGAACTGAAGTATTAGTGTATTTAATATTCTTTATGTTCCTGGGATTTTCTACACAAATTATTCCCCTTTTGTGGAGTTCTTAGTGGATTTGAATTTGGCTAATTACAGTACAATATACCTGTTACTTGCCTCTCTTAGTACATAAGTACATAAGTAATGCCATACTGGGAAAGGACCAAAGGTCCATCAAGCCCAGCATCCTGTCCCCAACAGTGGCCAATCCAGGTCAAGGGCACCTGGCAGCTTCCCAAACGTACAAACAATCTATACATGTTATTCCCGAAACTGTGGATTTTTCCCAAGTCCATTTAGTAGCGGTCTATGGACTTGGCCTTTAGGAAACCGTCCAAACCCTTTTTAAACTCTGCCAAGCTAACCGCCTTCATCATGTTCTCTGGCAACGAATATCTATAGTACATCCTACAGCAAGTGAGACTCTCTATTCAATTCTATTGTAGATTTTTGAGGAAAAGACTTCAGACACTCGGTTCCAGCTGTTGCTAATCTTGTTAGTAGAGCGGACCGCCTTGCTCAGCGTACACATTGAACAATTTCAATAAAATAAATACGCTAGCGAGTATCGTCACTAGTCAGAAAAACCTCATTTTATGATGACTCTGCTTCAATTTTCAACAGAGTTTACTGAATATATTAAAGCCTTTGAAAGAAAAACTGGTACTTAGCTGTGGTACGTTCTGAGACTGCTAGGTACGCCCGACAGCGAGCTCCTGTTTCGCTCAGTGCTCCCTAAGGAGCTGAACCCCAAGTCTTCTCACATCAATCTGTGTACAAATATACATAGTCAAAAGTTTCAGGAGAGAGTAGAAAATTCTTGGTTCAGTATGTTATACATTGTTGTTCTTACCTTTCAGTACCGTTGGTTTTTCATGTTTTACTACTACTACTACTTGACATTTCTAAAGCGCTACTAGGGTTACGCAGCGCTGTACAATTTAACATAGAAGGACAGTCCCTGCTCAAGGAGCTTACAACGTAAAGGAGAAATGTACAGTCAGTCAAATAGGGGCAGTCTAGATTTCCTGAAAGGTATAAAGGTTAGGTGTCGAAAGCAACATTGAAGAGGTGGGCTTTGAGCAAAGATTTGAAGATGGGTAGGGAGGGGGCTTGGCGTAAGGGCTCAGGAAGTTTATTCCAAGCATAGGGTGAGGCGAGGCAGAATGGGCGGAGCCTGGATGTTTTGAAGACCTTTTCAAAATGGCGGTAGGTTTTTAAAGTCTACTCAAACGTTCATTGGCCAATCAGGATGCTGGAACCGAGTGTCTGAAGTCTTTTCCTCAAAAATCTACAATAGAATTGAATAGAGAGTCTCACTTGCTGTAGGTGTGCTATAGATGTTTTACTAATTATAGCACAGCAATGTTAGGTGATTTTAATTTGAGGGCTGGTTCTTGTTTACAAGATGATATCATTTCTGGGGTTTTCTCAGTTATGGATACAATTAGCGGAGGGTCAAACTCACAGTAAAGGACATTGTTTAGATTTGATTTTTATAGGGAACACAAGTATGCCTGATTTTTTTTTACATAGAAATGAGATTCAAAATGTACCATGGTTGGACTACTTTTTATTGTTATGTACGGTAAGATTTATTCTTACTGTACACCGCCTTGAGTGAATTTCTTCAAAAAGGCAGTAAATAAATCCACAATAGAACACTACCTCCTACCCCATGACTCTCCAATTTCCTCTGGAGTCTTTCATGAGGTACTTTTTCAAACGCCTTTTGAAAATCCAGATACACAATATCAACTGGCTCAACTTTATCCACATGTTTGTTCACCCCTTCAAAGAAATGTAGTAGATTGGTGAGGCAAGATTTCCCTTCGCTAAGTCCATGTTGACTTTGTCTCATTAATCCATGCTTTTGAATGTGCTCTGTAATTTTGATTTGTATAATAGTCTCTACCAATTGCTTGGCACCGACGTCAGGCTCACCGGTCTGTAATTTCCCAGATCACCTCTGGAAACCTTTTTAAAAATCGGCGTTACATTGGCCACCCTCCAATTTTCCGGTACCGTGCTCGATTTTAAAGATAAATTACATATTACTAACAATAGTTCTGCAAGTTCATTTTTCAATTCTATCAATACTCTGGCGATTTGCTACTCTTCAATTTGTCAAATTGCCTCATTACATCCTCTAGGTTTATGGAGATTTCATTCAGTTTCTCTGACTCGTCAGCATTGAATACCATTTCTGGCACCGGTATCTCTCCCAAATCTTCCTCAGTGAAGACTAAAGCAATGAATTCATTTAATCTCTCCGCTATGGCTTTTTCTTCCCTGAGTGACCCTTTTACCCCTCGGTCATCTAGCGGTCCAACCGATTCTTTTGCCAGCTTCTTGCAGGGGTATAACTAGGTGGGGCCACGGGGGCATGGGCCCCCACAGATTTAGACCTGGCCCCCTCTACTTTCGACCCCCCCCCCACCGCCGACCCGCCGCTGCCACTGCCTGGTACCTCTGCTGGTCTTCAGCACCTTCGCTGATCTGTTTCTGTGAGTCCTGACTCCTGACGTGCTGCACAGAAGCCGCCAAGTAATCTGGCCAACTGTTGACTACTAGTATATGAGGGAGGTTGGGTGGTTAAGCCACACCCAAGGAGCAGGAAGAAGACCCTATGACCCGGAGGCGGCCCCCTTTTATGTAAAAGTTCTTTCCCCACCCTCAGCCCAATTGCTTGCCAATCCCTAGCTGTGGCTTCGGCAGGAAAGGCTACTTACATTTGAACTAGCCAATCCTCCGAGGCCATCCCCCCATACCTTTGCTTTTACTTTCTCCTCCTCTGCCCCGTCCTCCCCTGGGCCATCTCTACCCTCATCTTCCTTAGGCAGCAAGGGGGGAAAACCCAGCCCAAGGGTAGACATGCCCCATGAGACTGGGGGCTCTTGGGATTGAACTTCCCATCTGTTAACTAGTCACAGAATTCCCCCTTATCTACCTGCGGCATCATTTTGAAGGCTTCTTTTATTGCTGCAAGATGTAAAGGTAATACTGAGTTTGCAGCTTTCACCACAAAAATCAGAAAACAATGCTTCTCACAAGACTAACATGGAATCAGCAAACAAGAAGGCAGGTGAAGATGCCCAGGCACAACCAGCCTGCACATCTCCCTCTCCATTACATAAGTATTGCCATACCGGGACAGACTGAAGGTCCATCAAGCCCAGCACCCTGTTTCCAACAGTGGCCAATCCAGGTCACAAGTACCTGGCAGAAACTCAAATAGTAGCAACATTCCATGTAGAACCCCAAAGAGTAGCAAGATTCTAGAATTCTAAAGAATAACAAGATTCCATGAAGAATTTCAAAGTGTAGCAATATTCCATGTAGAACCCCAAAGAGTAGCAAGATTCCATTCAGAATCCCAAGTACATACGTGCTGCCATACTGGGACAGACCGAACGTCCATCAAGCCCAGCATCCTGTTTCCAACAGTGGCCAATCCAGGTCACAAGTACCTGGCAGAAACCCAAATAGTAGTAACATTCCATGTAGAACCCCAAAGAGTAGCAAGATTCCAGAATTCTGAAGAATAACAACATTCCATGTAGAATCTGAAAGTCTAGCAACATTCCATGTAGAACCCCAAAGAGTAGCAAGATTCTAGAATTCTGAAGAATAACAAGATTCCATGTAGAATTTCAAAGTGTAGCAACATTCGATTCAGAATCCCAAGTACATAAGAACATAAGTGTTGCCATACTGGGACAGACCGAACGTCCATCAAGCCCAGCATCCTGTTTCCAACAGTGGCCAATCCAGGTCACAAGTACCCGGCAAGATCCCCAAACAGTACAATATATTTTATTCTGCTTATCCTAGAAATAAACACTGGGTTTTCCCCAAGTCCATCTTAATAATGGCTTATGGACTTTTCTTCTAGGAAGCTATCCAAACCTTTTTTAAACCCCTCTAAGCTAACTGCTTTTACTACATTCTCTGGCAACGAATTCCAGAGTTTAATTACTCATTAAATGAAGAAATATTTTCTCTGATTTGTTTTAAATTTATGCTTTGTAGCATCATTGCATGCCCCCTAGTTCTAGTATTTTTAGAAAGAGTAAACAATTGATTCATGTCTACCTGTTCAACTCCAAGATTATTTTATAGGCCTTTTTTCATATCTCCCCTCAGCCACCTTTTCTCCAAGCTGAAAGAGCCCTAGCCGCTTTAGCTTTTTCTCATAGGGATGTCGTCTCATCCTCTTTATCATTTTCATCGCCATTCTCTGTGCAATTTCTAATTCCACCATATCTTTTTTGAGATGCGGTGACTAGAACTGCACACAATATTTGAGGTGCGGTCGCACCATGGAGCGATACAAAGGCATTATAACATCCTCATTTTTGTTTTCCATTCCCTTACTAATAATACCTAACATTCTATTTGCTTTCTTAGACGCTGCCGCACAGTGAGCAGAGGGTTTCAACGTATCATCAACAATGACACCTAGATCCCTTTCCTGGTCGGTGACTCCTAATGTGGAACCTTGCATTACGTGGCTATAGTTTGGGTTCCTCTTTCCCACATGCATCACTTTACACTTGCTCACACTAAACGTCATCAGCCATTTAGACGCCCAGTCTCCCAGTCTCGTAAGGTCCTCTTATAATTTTTCACAATCCTCTTGCGACGTTACAACTTTGAATAACTTTGTGTCGTCAGCAAAATTACTTCACTAGTTACTCCCATCTCTAGATTATTTATAAATATGTTAAAAGCAACAGTCCCAACACAGACCCCTGGGAAACCCCACTATCTACCCTTCTCCATTGAGAATACTGACTATTTAACCCTACTCTGTTTTCTATCTTTTAACCAATTTTTAATTCATAATAGGACACTACCTCCTATCCCATGGCTATCCATTGTAAATCTGCAGACCCTAATTAGTCTCTGGTGCTACCCTGCTCTTTCTCACCACTGAGGTTCCTGCACTCCTTTCCCATAATCAGAGGTCTTTGAAACTGAAAGGAGCAGTGGCAGGATTCTGTGAAGCTTGCATTCCTCTCCGAATCCCTCTGATATGGCCGTGATTCGCTCTGCTCTATCCATACATTATTTCTGCAGATATCGCATCTGAAAAATATCCTAATTAAAGTAACCCTGTCCATCTGCTTCTGGACTTCCCATCTTGAAGGGTTTTATTAATATGATGTGTCATCTTCTTAATAGAGGGGTCTGGAGAATTTAGTTTCTGTTATAAGTACTTCATTTTTAAAACGTAAGAAGGTTTGATGAAGCTCTAACGCCCATCGAGCAGACGTTTCCTGGAAGAAAATGTGTAATCTATAGCAGTTTCCCCAAGTCCAGTCCTGGAGTACCCCTTGCCAGTCAGGATTTCAGGATATCCACACTGAATATACATTAAAGAGATTTGCATGTAATGGAGGCAGTGTATGCAAATCGAGTTCATGCATATTTATTGTGGATATCCTGAAAACCTGACTGGCAAGGGGTACAATAGGCCTGGGGAAACACTAATCTATGGGAGTTGAATGGACCGAGCTTCCTGGTGTAATATTGTGGCACACGAATTCCAGCTGGGAAAGAAGATTGAATACAGTGGGAAGATCACGTTGCTATGGTGATTATTGTGCTCTTGGTCTGTGCACGATAAAAGTCTTTCATAACAAGTTCAGTTTTGCGTGGGCTAAACACAAAGGAATCCTGTTTAGAAGGAATGGATCTACAGACTCTTAGCGGAGATTGGCTGGCGACACCAGTAAATGGAGAGTAAATCCAGTGCTGGGTGGACTTCTATGGTCTGCACCTTGATCGTGGCTGAATAGATATGGATGAGCTGGAGTGCAAATTTTAAGGGGCTTCAACGTTAGCTTCAGAACTTAGTACAAGAACAATGCTGGGTAGACTTCTACAGTCTATGCCCTGAGAATGGCAAGGACAAATCAAACTCAGTTATACATATAAAGCATCACATACCATGGACCGTTCAGGTCTTTATCTGCCTTCATTTACTATGTTACTATGTTTGCTTATTAGTTACGAGTGAGGTTCGGACCCTTTCCCCATTACCCTGAAATCAGCTATATGCCTGAAGGGTCCATGTTCCTTCCTGCCAGAGACACATCTCATTTCCAGTGTTTTGATGAACATTCTTCAATCCTAGTTGGTACCTGATGCTACGTGGTCACCTTATCACCAAGAATTTCAGCTTGACCCGACAAAAATATGACAGCAGTTCAGACTCAAGGACTCACCTCTGTTTACTTTTATAAAGTTATTTTCATGTGCATGTGGCCTATTATAAAATTCTGACCAGTTTCAAAGTACGTGCTTTAATGGGATGTACATGTCAACCGGGATGGTACATGCCAGGTTCTGAGTTTGGACAGAACATAGCCAGAATGCATATTTAAACAATCCAAGTGCATGCATTTGTACCTGCTCAAGAAAAGCTGCCTGCTTGTTTTACAATAGGTGCCTGAAAATCCATTTAACCTAGGCACGCCTTATAAGTTACCCTCCACATGCCAAAACAGAGAGGCATCCAGAAAAAGACCCACCATCACACACAAAAACATCATTCAAACTGTGGCATTGACTGTAGCCATTGTAATATTGTGACTAAAGAGACCAAAGATGAACTAGAACATTCTCAAGCTAATCTTGGCCAGGCAGAGCACAGCCCCAAACGTCTGGGGAGATAACGGCCTGCTTTAGCCTCAAAGGGAAGCGTTTCCCAGCTGCTGTGCCGTCAGATTCGATAGGTGTGCTATCTGCTCCAAATCAGCAGCTGGGCTCTGCTCTCAGTATTTCAGAAAAAAAACAAGGAATACAAGTGGTGACTTTTCAACATGCAGAAACTCCTTCACGACCACTTGTGCAGTCATGCATGCCTTCCGTCCTAGCTATAGCATGAACTCGAATTAAGGGGCGGCATGTCCGACATGGATGGCACACACATTGAACAAAGCACGTCCTCTTTCTTCTATGCAGCTTCCTCTCTTGAGCCCTCCGGTCACAATGTTATCGTCTGGTTGCATGAGATGGAGAGAACGTGCACTAAGAAAGAAAGCCAGGAATGTTTAATGGGAGAACAGAGCAAAGGATGCAAATTTCCCCCCCCCCCCCACCCCCATCAACTTCAAAGCAGCTTGTAGATACAAGGAAAAAACATAATTTGAAATGTCTATATACAAACGCTAGAAGCCTAAAATATAAGATGGGAGAGTTGGAGTATATCAGAGGGATAGCTACATGGGGCCAGGGGGGCCTGGGCCCCTGTAGATTTGGCCCTGGACCCCCCTGTCGACGACCCTCTCGACCCCCCCTCCTGCCGCCAACCCTCCTCCGCCATCGCCGTGGGCTACCTTTGCTGGTGAGGGACCCCAATCCCCGCCAGCCGAGGAAGTCCTCTTCTTCCTACGAAGGCTTCGTTCTGTTTCTGTGATTCTGACGTCCTGCACGTACAACATACAGGATATCAGAAACACAACGAAGCCTTCGTGGGAAGAAGAGGACCTCGGCTGGCGGGGATTGGGGTCCCCCGCCAGCAAAAGTAGGCGACGGCAGGGGAGGGTTGGCGGCAGGAGGGGGGTCGAGAGGGTCATCGGCAGAGGTCATCAGTTGGTGGTGGCGGCGGGTGGGGGGGGGGTCAGCGGCGCCGGGGGGGGGGGGCTAAAAAGTGACCCCTCACCTTGGGCTCTGGACCCCCATTCTACCGGTCTGGCTATGCCCCTGGAGTATATAGCACTAAATGAAGAGGTATCTATAATAGGTATCTTAGAGACCTGGTGGAACGAGGACAATCAATGGGACACTGTGTTATCAGGGTACAAATTTTATTGCAGTGATAGAAAGGATCAAATTAGAGGGGGATTGTGCTATATGTTAAAGAGGGAATTGAGTCAAACAAAATAAACATTCCACTTAAAACAGATAGCAGCATGGAATCCTTGTGGATAGAAATTCCATGTGTGAAGGGAAGGAGTATACCGGTAGGGCTCTACTACCGTCCACCAGGACAGAACGAATAGTCAGATGAAGAAATGTTCACAGAAATCAGGAAAGCTGGCAGATTGGGCAACATTATAATAATGGGTGATTTCAATTACCCAATGAAACCCAGTATTGGAGGTGTAAAATCACAATTCTTCAAGAATATCTATGAGGAGAAAAAAAAAAAGATTTCAGACACCATGGGGTTGTCTCTTTAAAGGATAACCTTTCAATATTTAGAGGACTGAAGGATTGAAGAGGAGTCCTCTAAATATTGAAAGGTTATCCTTTAAAGAGACAACCCCATGGTGTCTGAAATCTTTTTTTTCTCCTCATAGATATTCATGAAGAATTGTGATTTTACACCTCCAATACTGGGTTTCATTGGGTAGAATTCTTGTGATAGTGTTGAGTTATCTATATATATAAAAGGCACTTTGAAGCCTCAAGCCGGAAACTTGAGGCGCCCGAGATATCCGGTTTGGCCTGCAGGCTCCAGTCACTGTAGCTCCGCCCTCGCGTCAAAACGCGATGACGTTGAGGGCGGGGCGGCACTCGCAACCACGTCACTGAGGGACGAAGGGACGAAGAGGAGAGGTGTGCAACTCGGAACGGAAGCACGGAGGGGGTGTCTGCAACTCGGGAGGGAGGGAGGACGGGGGGGGGGGGGGATTACCCTGCTAGCGCCCGTTTCATTTTTGCCAGAAACGGGCATTTCTTCCTAGTATTCTACTAATTCCAATATTTATATTAGTGATTTCAATTACCCCAATATTGACTGGATAAATGTTACATCAGGGAGCGCTAGGGACGTACAACTCCTATATGTAATAAATAACTGCTTCTTGGAGCAATTGGTCCTCGAACCGACAAAAGGGGGAGCTATTTTACATCTTAGTGGAATGCAGGGCGTGGTATGAGAGGTAACGGTGATGGATCCACTGGGAAACAGTGATCATAACATAATCAAATTTGAGCTGATATCTGGAGTGAAGTCACTAAGGAAATCTACTGTAGTAGCATTTAATCTTTGAAAGGACAAAATGAGGAAAATGGTCAAAAAGAAGCTAAAAGGATTGGCCGCAAAGGTTAGGACTTTAAGGGGCCTTTTTGCTAAGCGGCAGTAAGCCCAACGCGGGCTTATCGCTCGGCAATCCAGACCTACTGCTGGCCCAGTGCGGGCGCTGGTGCTAGTTCCACCCCCCCCCCCCCCCCCCAGTGTGTAGCATTTCCGGCGCTAGTGGAAATATTCAAAAAATATTTCCACAGGGGGTTACCCGGCAGTAATCGGGCAGCGCCGTGCACTACCTGGCTACCACTAGGTTAGCGCAGGAGCCCTTACTGCAACCTCAGTGGGTGGCAATAAGTGCTTCCCCCCTACATGGCCATGCAGTAAGAGCAATCTTACTGAATGGCCGTGTCTTTTTTCGGCCTTTTTACCCGCTGTGGTAAAAGGGTCTCAGCACCCAGCAAAAACAGTCCCCACTGCTATCGCAGGGCCCATTTTACCGCAGCTTAGTAAAAAGGCCCTTAAATCAGGCATGGCCACTGATTAAAAATAGCATTGTGGAAGCCCAGACCAAATGTATTCTACATATTAACAAAGGTGGAAAGAAGAGCATATGTCAGCCAGCATGGTTAAAAGGTGAAGTGAAAAACAGCTGTTAGAGCCAAAAGAACATCCTTCAAAGAATGGGAAAAGGATCCAATGAAGAAAACAAGAAGCAACATAAGCACTGTCAAGCTCGATGCAAAGCATTGATGATGAAGGCGAAAAGAGAACATGAAGAAAAACTTGCTGTGGAGACAAAAACTCATAGTAACACCTTTTTCAGGTACATCAGAAGCAGAAAGTCTGTGCGGAAATCCGTTGGACTGTTAGATCATGAAGGAGCAAAAGGGGCACTAAGGGAGGACAAGGTCTTAGCGGAGAGATTGAATGCTTTGCTTTGGTCTTTATGGAAAAAGATATAGGAGATCTACTTTAGCAGAAATGGTTTTCTAGGGTGACAATGCGGCGGAACTGACAGAAATCTCGGTGAACCTGGAAGGGGCCCTTTTATTAAGCTGTGGTAAAGAGGGCCCTGCGCTAGTGGTAGGGGCCATTTTTGCCACACGCTGAGGCCCTTTTTACCACAGTGGGTAAAAGACACAGCCATGTGGTAAGATTTCACTTACCGTGTGGCCATGCAGAGGGGGAGCACTTAATGCTACCCACTGAGATGGCGGTAACAGTTCCTGCACTAGCCTGGCAGTAACTGGGTAGTGTGCAGTGCTGCCTGATTACCACCAGGTAACTGATGTGCTAAAAAAGAGGAACATATTTTACCCAGTGTGGGAAATGGGGCACACTAGGGCTGGAACTACCACTGGTGCCCGCTTTGGACTGGCAGTACGTAAGAACATAAGAGTACCATACTGGGTCAGACCAATGGTCAAACTAGCCCAGTATCGTGTTTTCAAAAGTGGCTAAGCCAGGTCCCAAGTACCTGGCAGAAACCCAAACCAGGGCAACATTAGATGTAGAACCCCAACGAATAGAAAGATTCTGGAATCCTAAAGAGTGACAAGATTCCATGCAGAACCCCAAAGAATAGCAGGATTCTGGAATCCTAAAGAGTGACAAGATTCCATGCAGAATCTCAAATAGTAGCAACATTCCATGTAGAACCCCAAAGAATAGTAAGATTCTGGAATTCTAAAGAGTGACAAGATTCCATGTAGATCCCCAAAGAATAGCAAGATTCTGGAATCCTAAAGAGTGACAAGATTCCATGCAGAATCTCAAACAGTAGCAACATTCCATGTAGAACCCCAAAGAATAGCATGATTCTAGAATCCCAAAGAGTGACAAAATTCCATGGAGAAACTCAAATAGTAGCAACATTCCATATAGAACCCCAAAGAATAGCAAGATTCTGGAATCTTAAAGAGTGACAAGATTCCATGCAGAATCTCACAGTAGCAACATTCCATGTAGAACCCCAAAGAATAGCAAGATTTTGGAATTCTAAAGAGTGACAAGATTCCATGCAGAATCTCAAACAGTAGCAACATTCCATGTAGAACCCCAAAGAATAGCAAGATTCTAGAATCCCAAAGAGTGACAAGATTCCATGCAGAAACTCAAATAGTAGCAACATTCCATGTAGAACCCCAAAGAATAGCAAGATTCTGGAATTCTAAAAAGAGTGACAAGATTCCATGTAGATCCCCAAAGAATAGCAAGATTCTGGAATCCTAAAGAGTGACAAGATTCCATGCAGAATCTCAAACAGTAGCAACATTCCATGTAGAACCCCAAAGAATAGCAAGATTCTGGAGTCCTAAAGAGTGAAAAGATTCCATGCAGAATCTCAAACAGTAGCAACATTCCATGTAGAACCCCAAAGAATAGGAAGACTCTGGAATCCTAAAGAATGACTAGATTCCATGCAGAATGTGTCCCACATTAGTTTTGGAATGTCATTTACTATGTTACTATGTTAAATGTAGGCACCACATATAGGAACCCTTTTCACAAGCTGTGGTAGGCTCTATGTGCCAAAATGAGACTACCGCCAGGCCAGCATGCTCCCTTGCGGTAATTTCAGATTTGATGCACGCCCATAATGCCTGGATGAATTATTTATTTAATCCCACATGCACCGTTTTTAGCGGTAATCGGCAGTTGGTGCACACCAACCGGTCACCGTGCATGTAATGGATAAGCTCTTACCGCTAGATCAATGGGTGGCATTAAGGGCTCAGGCTGGTTTTAAACGAACTCTGGTTTCAGTTTTACCGCATGCCCTTTTCATGTCAAATTAAAAAAACAACTTTTTTTGTAGACACCGTAAAAACTGGCCCAGTACGTGCCTAATAAACACGCCTACACTGCTGCAGGCCACTTTTTACTGCAGCTTAGTAAAAGGACCCCTTAGAATACACTTAGTTGCCATTGATTTCTGCGCTGATTTTTTTAGGCGTCATATTTAGAATCTCCCCCTAAGCGGTGACCGGAAATATTCAGTGGGAGATAATCAGCTATCTCCAGCTGAATATTTGTGGATACCCAGAATAGGACTGAATTTTATTTATTTATTTATTTATTTGCTGCATTTGTATCCCACATTTTCCCACTCATTTGCAGGTTCAATGTGGCTTACAAAATGTTACAACGACATTCACATTAATAGAATCAGAATTTCAGAATATAGATGCAGATAAGGTGCATAAGAATATCATAGCAATCATTTTAACGGAATAATAATTTCAGAATTATTACAAATAAAGGTGCATAGGATTGGAAGTGGATAAATCGATAAAACATAACATAATGATATCAGGACAAGATATAATATTCAGTAATAATATTCAGTAATGAGGATGTAATTAAAATAAACAAATTAGGAGAGTTCCATAATAGTTGTTTTTGGAGTAATTTGGTAGTCAAATTGTTATGGGGGATCTTTTTTGTACGTCTTTTTCGGGGGGAATGAATATTCATGAGACAAATTTGCATACACTGCCTCCTCAGTATGCAAACCTCTTCATGAATATTCACTGTGTATATCCTGAAAACGTAACAGGTTTGGGAATCAGTGGAAAGAGAACCAATTAAGAACAGTTGTACAAAGGTCATTCTGCTTAAGTCAATGGATTATCAAAGTATGGACTATCAAATCAAAGACTGATAAGAGGTGAAAAGTGTCAAGAAGTACTGAACTGCCCTGGTCCAAGGATGTTCTAATTTCATTGAGCATGGCAGTGAGGAGTTATTCAGCCTGCCTAGGATTTATCAAACAATGAATACAACTGCAGGAGAACTATGTTTTCAAGGATCTTGGAGAGAAAAGATAGAGCTGAGATTAGTGGAGGAGTGTCCTAATGGTTAGTGCAGTGGGCCTTGATCCTGCTAACCTGAGTTCAATTCCCACTACAGTTCCTTGTGACCTTGGGCAAGTCACTTAACCCTAGGTACAAAAAAACTTAGGGGTCCTTTAACTAAGCCACATAAGCATCTACACATGCCAAAATGGTGTTACTGCCCAACTACCATGTGGCTCTTGCAGTAATTTCATTTTTGGCTTGCGTCCGATACGTGCATCTGAAAAATATTTTTTATTTTCGGGCACGCATAGCAGATGTGCACCAAGTAGCATCTGATGCGCGTAGGTCATTACCGCCCAAATTCTTTACTGCTAGGTCAATGGCTGGCAGTAAAGTCTCAGACCCAAAATGGACGCGCGGCAATTTAGATTTTACCGCACGTCCATTTTTGTGAAAAAATAAAATAAAGGCCTTTTTTTACAGGTGGGCTGAAAAATGATTCTGCGCATGCCCAAAACCCCCGCCTACACTACCGCAGGCCATTTCAGCGCACCTTTGTAAAAGGACCCCTAAGATTGTGAGCTCTCTAGGGACGGAGAAAGTACCTGCATATAACGTGTACGTCTAGTACTGTTATAGAAATGATTAGTTTTACCTCTTCAAGATCTGAGGAAAATTTCTTCAAGAAGACAACTGTAATGACATGTACCCAGGCTTTGGCAACATACTGCATAGAGATACCAGCATGTAGCAAAATGAGGATAGGCACAAGGGCAAATTTAACAACAACAACAGAAGGTGGCCAAGGGTACAGAAAGGACAAGATGTCCTCATCGGAACATTCTGTACTATGATACTCCAAAATATGATTTGTGATCATTTTTAAAAATGCAGATAAGCTCCCAGAAGACAAAAGAAGTTATGTGGATTTTTACTGCACCCACACCGAGGGGTCCTTTTACTAAGGTGCGCTGAAAAATGGCCTGCGGTAGTGTAGGCGCAGGTTTTGGGCGTGCGCAGAATAATTTTTCAGCGCACCTGTAAAAAAAGGCCTTTTAAAAATTTTTGCCAAAAATGGATGTGCGGCAAAATGAAAATTGCTGCGCGTCCATTAAGGGTCTGAGACCTTACCGCCAGCCATTGACCTAGCGGTAAAGTCTCACACGTTAACCGGGCGGTAATGACCTATGCACGCCAAATGCCACTTGGCACGTGTCCGATACATGCGGCAGAAAATAAAAATTATTTTTTGGATGCGTGTATTGGATGCGCAGCAAAAATGAAATTACCGCAAGAGCCTCGCGGTAGCCGTGTGGTCACTCCATTTTGGCACACATTGGGAGCACGTAGACGCTTACGCAGCTTAGTAAAAGGGCCCCTGTAACTTCTGAGGAGCAAAGGAACTACAAAGCTTTTCAGAAACACCTGTAAATTCCGGGTAAGTTCTGTTGAAGTCAAAGGCAGATTTGTGTGACTACAGTGAAAAATTAATCATGGAAATAGCATGTATAAGTTGGAATCTTTTTGCCTTTGTCCTTGACTCCAAGGATATTAGCCTCGATCCAAATGAGGACCATTAAAAAGATTAATATGCATGTCACCACCATACACATCATGCCGAGCTGCTGTCCTTGGTACTGATAATTATTCAGTGTGACTCCAGCTTAAACATCTTTCTCTACTCACCTTTGACAGGGAAATTTGGTGTCCGAGGAGTTAAATCACATACTTGTAGGAAAGTAGACCCAAGGTTTTGGGTAGAGAGAACTGGAATGATGAGAATGCCAACCAGAGGCAGAAAAAGAGGGAAGGGAGGGGCTTGGGGTGGGAGAAGAGGGGAAATTAGGAGTTTCTCTTGGCAATGTTCAGTTTTAAGGTGATGATGGAACACCTAGATAAATATGTCAGACAACAAGCTGAGATTTGGGACTGAACTGTTGATGATATTTTAAGTATAGAGAGACAGATCTGGGAATCTCTAGTATAGAATCGATACTGAAAGCTGTGAATTGAGATTAGAGCACGGAGGAAACAAATGTAGCAATTAAAGAAGAGAAGAAAACTTAGGACCGAGGCTTGAGATACACCAATGAATAGTAAAATAGCAGTGGAAGAAGAATCGCCAAATCATATACTGAAAATATGATGGAACAGATAAGATAAAAACCAAGATAGAGTAGAGTCCCAAAAAACAATTGTGTACAGTGTGACAAAAGACAGGTGATAATCAACAGTATCAAAAGCAGGAGATAGATTAAGGAGAATAAAGGCATTGGCTATGAGGAGGTCACTTGGAAACTTTGGAAAGAGCAGTTTCCTGAAGCAGATGTTGAACAATTTATTAAACAAACAGGAAAAAGAGGAGGAAAAACCTCACATGAATGGTGAACAAAAAAAGTGAGGTGAACTCGAAGAGGATGTCAAGAAGTCTTTATTGTGAACAGCATAAAATTGACCTGACATGGCCATCAGGCACAAAAGCCTTTCTTCCAAACCATGGCTGTGTCGGGTCGAGATAGGGATACTGGGCGTCTAAATGGCAGATGACATTTAATGTCGACAAGTGCAAAGTGATGCATGTGGGAAAGAGGAACCCGAACTATAACTACGTAATGCAAGGCTCCACATTAGGAGTCACCGACCAAGAAAGGGATCTTGGTGTCGTTGTTGATGATATGTTCAGTGTGCTGCAGCAGCTAAGAAAGCAAATAAAATGTTAGGTATTATTAGAAAAGGAATAGAAAACAAAAGTGAGGACATTATAATGCCTTTGTATCGGTCCATGCTGCAACCGCACTTCGATTCTGGTCGCCGTATCTCAAAAAAGATATAGTGGAAGTAGAAAAGGTACAGAGAAGGGTGACGAAGATGATAAAGGGGATGGGATGACTTCCCTATGAGGAAAGGCTGAAGCCTCTAGGGCACTTCAGCTTGGAGAAAATATGGCTGAGGGGAGATATGATAGAGGTCTATAAAATAATGAGTGGAGTGGAACGGGTAGCCGTGAATTGTTTTTCCAAAAATACTAGGACTAGGGGGCATGCGATGAAGCCACAAAGTAGTAAATCTAAAACAAATTGGAGAAAATGTTTCTTCACTCAATGTGTAATTAAACTCTGGAATTCATTGCCAGAGAATGTAGTAAAGGCTGTTAGCTTAGCAGGGTTTAAAAAGGTTTTGCCAGCTTCCTAAAGGAAAAGTCCATAGACCATTATTAAAACGACTTGGGAAAAATCCACTGCTTATTTCTGGGATAAGCAGCATAAAATGTATTGAACTTTTTTGGGACCTTGCCAGGTATTTGTGATCTGGAGTGACCATTGTTGGAAACAGGATGCTAGGCTTGATGGACCTTTGGTCTGTCTCTGTGTGGCAATACTTATGTACTTATGTAATTTAAGGAATGTTTTGTCATCATCCAAGAAAAGTTTTTCTATTCTTCTCTGCTTATGTCTTAAAGCCTGTCTCTCCCCTAGGTTATGCTTATGCTTCACTCTTTCTTAACGGGAGTTAGTATGGAATAGGGTCCATCTGCCCCCAGGTCACGCCCCACAGCAGCATAGAAATGGATCAACAGCCATGAAAACTTGCTATCCTCTTATGTCTCTCCTCTTATGTCTCTAACCTTTTCTCTACCACCACTCTATCTAAGTCTGTCAATAAAGTTGTTTCCTCCTATGATACTATTCTCTCCTCTGCACTGGATACTCTTTGCCCCTCCCATGCCCCGTCCTACTAGGTGTACCAAACCCCAGCCTTGGCTGACCTCTAAAATCTGCTACTTTCGTTCCTGTGCTCGCTCTGCTGAACGTTCTTGGCTTAAATCCCGCACCCTTGCCGACGTCATTCATTTCAAATTCATGCGTAACTCCTTCCAGTCTGCCCTTTCACTTGCCAAACAGGATTACTTCACCAAATTGACAAATTCCCTTACTCCAACCCTCGACTCCTCTTCGCCACACTGAACTCCCTCCATCCCCAATTCCCCCATCGCTTTCTCCTCAGACCCTAGCTGATCTATTCCACGATAAAATCCGTAAGATTAACCTTGAATTTTCATCCAAACCCTCCCCACCTCTCTCCCCCTTAGTCCTCACCCCCTACTCTCCTTCCTCTCCTTCTTTTTCCTCCTTCTCAGAAGTTTCTACTGAGGAAACTGCCCTTCTTCTTTCCTCCTCTAAATGTTCTACCTGCTCCTCTGATCCCATCCCCACTTATCTACTTAACACTATCTCTCCTACTATCATCCCAGTCATCTGTCACATCCTTAATCTTTCACTCTCCACTGCAACTGTTCCTATGACCTTCAAACATGCTGTGGTCACTCCACTCCTTAAAAAACCCTCACGACCCTACCTGTCCCTCCAACTATTGCCCCATCTCCCTTCTCCCTTTCCTCTCCAAATTACTTGAGGTGTCGTTCACCGCCGTTGTCTTGACTTTCTTTCTTCACAACCTATTCTTGACCCACTCCAATCTGGTTTTCACCCTCTTCACTCTACTGAAACTGCACGTACCAAAGTCTCTAATGACCTGCTGCTGGCTAAATCCAGAGGTCTCTATTCTATCCTTATCCTTCTTGACCTATCTGCTGCCTTTGACACTGTTGACCACACTATACTTCTGGATACGCTGTCCTCGCTTGGATTCCAGGGCCCTGTTCTTTCCTGGTTCTCCTCTTACCTCTCACTTCGTTCTTTCAGTGTTCACTCTGGTGGATCATCTTCAACTTCCATCCCGCTTTCTGTTGGTGTGCCTCAGGGTTCTGTCCTTGGACCCCTCCTTTTCTCCATCTATACCTCTTCCCTTGGTACCCTGATTTTATCCCGTGGCTTTCAATACCATCTTTACGCTGATGACTCTCAGATCTATATCTCCACCCCTGAAATCTCAACCTCGATCCAGGACAAAATCTCAGCTTGCTTGTCCGACATTGCTGCTTGTTTGTCTCAACGCCATCTAAAGCTCAACATGACCAAAACTGAATATCTCATTTTTCCCCCTAAAATCAACTCCCCTCTTCCCCCTTTTTCTATCTCTGTTAATGGCTCCCACATCCTCCCTGTCTCCTCGGCTCGTAACCTTGGAATCATCTTTGATTTTTCTCTCTCCTTCTCTGCGCATATTCAACAGATCACCAAAACCTGTCGTTTCTTTATCTACAATATTAGCAAAATTCGCCCCTTCCTTTCTGAATACGCTGCCAGAACCCTTATCCACACCCTTGTCACCTCTCGCTTGGACTATTGCAACTTACTTCTCACTGGTCTTCCGCTCAGCCATCTCTCTCCTCTCCAATCTGTCCAAAATTCTGCGGCACGACTTATTTTCCACCAGAATCGCTATACCCACACTAGCCAACTCCTCAAGTCACTTCACTGGCTCCTTGTCCGCTTCCACATTCAGTTTAAACTTCTCGTACTGACCTTTAAATGCATCCACTCTGCAGCCCCCCATTACCTCTCCACTCTCATCTCTCCCTACGTTCCTCCTCGTGAACTCCACTCACTGGACAAATCTCTCTTGTCGTCCCCCTTCTCCTCCACCACTAACTCCAGGCTTCATTCCTTATGCCTGGAATAGACTTCCTGAACCTGTACGTCTAGCTCCATCTCTACCTGTTTTCAAATCTATGCTGAAAATCCACCTTTTCACTGCTGCTTTTAGCTCCTAGTCATTACTCAATTACCCTCCCCTTGTCCATTCCTTCCTTCTCACCCATTACTTCCCTCACTTGTAACTGTCTTGTCTGTCTGTATTATTTAGATTGTAAGCTCTTTTGAGCAGGGACGGTCTCTTTGCATCAGGTGTTCAGCACTGCGTGCGTCTGGCAGTGCTATCCAAATGCTAATAATAATAATATCATTTGCTAATTTAAAATTAGGATGTATTAGAGCAGGGATCCTCAACCTGCTGCCTACGGAGATCATTGTTCCAGCCCTATGTACGTTGCCGACCTGTAGGTGAATATGGCTCATGAAGGTTTTCGGAGGAGGGGTCATGCACAGCAACACAAAGACGGTAAGGCCAAGGGGAATTCCAGGCTCCACCAGCTGAAGAAAGTGATAGTAAAAGAGCATGTAACAAACTGAACAAGCTGCAAGATGGACCATCCATAGGCCCTCTCAGTGACTCAAAATAGCTCTTGAAAAGTTTAGAGACCCATCTCCTAGAAGTTTTCCCTCCCCTAAGACCCTCATTCTTTTTCCTTTTAAGGGAAAGAGGGCAAGGCAATTTGAGAGGGTGTCACAAAAATACAAAACTCCTTGTGACCTTGGGCATCTTACGTTACCGTCCACTGCCTCAGGTACAAACTTTGGGATCCTTTTGCTAAGCTGTGTTAGGTGCTAACACACGTCTAATGCAGCAAAAACATGGGCTAACCCTGGATGTGATAAGTGTCATGTGTGTATTGAAATTTTGATGGTTTTACATATCTTATATAATAATTTGTACCTCCAACGTTCTCTGGCTGGCTGTCTGAGTTCATAACATCTCCTGACGTCAGCAAGTCTCCAGCGTTCCCTTCCCTTTCACTGTCCTGCCCCCGCATAATGACAGAATGACGTCAGAGGAGGGAGGAACAGTGAGAGGGAAGGGAACGCTGGAGGGGAGCTGACGTCAGGATGTTACAAACGGAATGGAAGTCAGCCATCCACAGAACGTTCAGGTACAAATCGCTGGACATGGAGGGGAGGAGAGAATCGAGGGACATCACGGGGAGGGCAGGGAAGAGGAGAATCGATGGACATGGATGGGAGGAGAGGAGAGGATCGCGGCACACGGATGGGAGGGCAGGGAAGAGGAGAATCGCTGGACACGGAGGGCATGGGATATGATGGGAGGGGAGGGAAGAATTGCTGGACATGGAGGGGAGGGCAATGGGAGAGAGAAAAAAATGCTTACACGAGAGGTCAATTTGTATTTGGTTGTCCCTTACTCTGTTTAGCTATTAATTATATATATATTTATACATTTTTTTTATATGGTGACATTTATTTATGTTATTATTATATATTTATATGAATCTCTTATGTCTATGTATATTTTATTTTGATTTTTATTGTTATTGTCATTAATTTAGACTCCTGAAGCAGGCCCATTGCCGAAACATGGTGCTGTGTCGAGTCCTTACAGATGAACATTTTACCATCATTTGAAGTCTCCTCAGTTGTCCTCGGTCAGCCTGGTCTACTGTATTTCCCACTCCTTTTGTTTCTCTGTTTATTTACCGTGGGATCTCAGTGTACTTCTGCCTTGGCGGACCATCACTGACCCTTCGATGTGTTATTTTTTTTGCATTTACATATGCTCACTGTGCACTAAGTAATTTTTTTCTGAGGATATGTGTCAGGGGTGGAGAGTGAGTGTTCCTATGCTACATTACCACATGCTAGCTGGTTACTGCACAGATCATATGGGAGCAATTACTGTCTCCAAAATAGGTAGAAGTAGGTGCTCCCACGATAACTTTTTAAAATGGCCACACACTAATGGCAACAGCACACTGTCATTAATGAAAAAAAATAGAAATTAGTGTGTGGCAATGATCCGTGTAAGCAGGCTAAGGCCAATTTTTACCATAGCTTTATAAAGGACTGTGTAGACTGTGAGCCTTCCAGGGACAGAGAAATGCCTATTGTACCTGAATGTAATTTGCCTTGAGCTACTACTGAGAAAGTTGTGAGCCAAATCCAAACAAATAAAGTTGGACTAAATGCTTGGAATCTCCTGAACAAAGGCTGGAAAGACATGTACTTAAGATCAAAAGTTTATTAAATGAAAAGACTCGACACAAACGTTGTGTAGCGGCCAAAACACGACGTTTGTGTCGAGTCTTTTCACTTCATAAACTTTTGGTCTTAAGTACACGTCTTTCCAGTCTTTGGCATCTGTGGTCAAACTCCCACTTTTTTCGTCTTATCTTTGTATTTTCCCGTGGGACGTTTGAGTTCTCCGCCCTTGGCGGAGTCTCCTGGAATCTCCTGAACTCCAGAAGAGGTCCTGAACTAAGGGGTCCTTTTACTAAGGTGCGCTGAAAAATGCCTGCGCTGGTGTAGACGTGTGTATTGGACGTGTGCAGGTTCACTTTTCAGTGTACCTGCAAAAAAGGCCTTTTTAAAAAATTGGCTGAAAATGGACATGGGGCAAAATAGAAATTGGCGCATGTCCATTTTGGGCCTGAGACCTTACCATCACCCATTGACTTAGCGGTAAGGTTCACGCGTTAACCGGGCGGTAATCGTCAGTGCCCCTCACTACCTCTCTACCCTCATCTCCCCTTACGTTCCCGCCCGTAACCTCCGCTCACAGGACAAATCCCTCCTCTTATTACCCTTCTCCACCACCGCCAACTCCAGGCTCCGCCCATTCTGCCTCGCCTCACCCTATGCTTGGAACAACCTTCCTGAGCCCCTACGCCAAGCCCCCTCCCTACCCATCTTCAAGTCTTTGCTTAAAGCCCACCTCTTCAATGCTGCGTTCGGCACCTAACTCTTACTGTTCAGGAAATCCAGACTGCCCCAATTTGACTGCCCCTTTCGGACTGACTGTTCACTTGTCTTTTAGATTGTAAGCTCTTTGAGCAGGGACTGTCCCTCTATGTTAAATTGTACAGCGCTGCGTAACCCTAGTAGCGCTTTAGAAATGTTAAATAGTAGTAGTAGTAGTGCACGGACAATGCTGATTACCGTCCAGTTAGCACTGCACGCTGGAAAGTTTCTGTTCCGTGTAGTGGGCGCATGTAAAAAAATGAAATTACCGCCTGGGCCATGCGGTAGCAGGGCAGTAAGCGTAGGTGTCTACGTGGCTTAGTTAAAGGGCCCCTTTGCCCTCTTTCAATATCCGCTAAGTTGCAATTTAATAACCTCACTTTAATTACCATTCAAGGTAATTTTCCAGTAACTACTGTAAGCTGGGAAACCCCAGAATTTCATTAACATTCTCGCCCAAAATATTTGCAGAGAAAAGTATAACTTTTATCAAGGATCAGTAACCTCTCTCCCTGCAAGAATAATGAAGCCCTGGCCTATCTTTCACAGCTGTCAGGCACTCATTGCTCCATCCACAGACCTAGTCATTTTTTATCCAGAACAGAGTGGGTAGAGCTGCTGGGAGGAAAAAAAAAGTGAAGATGACCCCAGCGCTCCTGCACAATCACTGAAACGTCACTTAATCTCCCCGAGATTATTACAGGATATATTTCCAACATGGATCTGGCCAGTCGGAAAGATAACTGCTCTGCAGGCTTCAATATACCTGGAGAGAATTACATTTTCTAAGCTGCTGGGGACTGCATTTTTCCCCACTCTGCCCTGAGCTCTTGCACGCAATTTCATTTTCACTGAGTTGGAAGGATGACAGTGAAGAAAAGTGACAGAAAAACAGGGACAGCAGCATGGTCCTGTCCTCCGTTTATTTTGACACGTTAGAAACTGGGGTGCCCTTTTACTAAGGTGCGCTGAAAAATAGCCTGCAGCAGGGGCATAGCCAGACTTCGGCGGGAGGGGGGTCCAGAGCCCAAGGTGAGGGGGCACATTTTAGCCCCCCTGCGGTGCCGCTGACCCCCCCCGCCACCAACTTTGACCCCCCCCAGCCATTGCCGAACCCCCCGCTACCAACTTTTACCCCCCCTGCCGACGACCCTCTCAATCCCCCTCCCATTGCCAACCCGCCATCACCTACCTTTGCTGGCGGGGGACCCCCAACCCCCGCCAGCCGAGCCGAGGTCCTCTTCTTCCCAATCCCGCGCAAGTCTTCGTTCTAGTCTGACGTCCTGCACTAGAACGAAGCATTGCGCGGGATTGGGAAGAAGAGGACCTCGGCTGGCGGGGGTTGGGGGTCCCCCTCTAGCAAAGGTAGGCGACAGCGAGTTTGCGGCGGGAAGGGGGTCGAGAGGGTCATCGGCAGGGAGGTCCAGGGGCAAATCTGCGGGGGCCCAGGCCCCCGTGGCCCCATACTGGCTACGCCACTGGCCTGCAGTACTGTAGGCGTGGGTTTTCGGCATGCGCAGATCCATTTTTCAGCATGACTGTAAAAAAGGCCTTTTTTTAAATTTTGCCAAAAATGGACATGCGGCAAAATAAAAATTGGCGCGCATCCATTTTGGGTCTGAGACCTTACTGCCAGCCATTGACTTAGCAGTAAGGTCTCAAGCGGAAACCGGGCGGTAATGACCTATGTGCATATTTTTCGGACACATGTAGTGGACGCATGCCAAAAATGAAATTACCGCAATGGCCATGCAGTAGCCTGGCGGTAACTCCAAATTATGCCATAAGGCATTTTTAGCCACTGTTCTGTTGTTCAAGTGTTTTCATTCAGAACCACGACTGGAGATTTTCTTTGATGGCTTTTCTGGAAACATGTATGATATGAGATCTCTCCAGACCCCTGATGCAGGCCAATAGGGGGGAAAGATGAGAAGCTCAGTCTTGGTCATGTTTAGTTTCAGATGGCGCTGAGACATCCAGGCAGCAATGTCAGACAGGCAGGCTGATACTTTGGCCTGGATTTCGGCTGAGATTTCTGGTGTGGAGAGGTAGATCTGGGAGTCATCAGCGTAAAGATGATACTGAAAACCATGGGATGAGATCAGAGTACCAAGGGAAGAAGTATAGATGGAGAAAAGAAGAGGTCCCAGGATGGATCCTTGAGGTACACCTCCCCCATTCTCTATTTCTGTGGATAACACTCTCATCCTTCCTGTCTCATCAGCTCGTAACCTTGGAGTCATCTTCGACTCCTCCCTCTCCTTCTCTGCACATATTCAGCAGACTGCTAAAACCTGTCGTTTCTTTCTCTATAATATCAGCAAAATTCACCCTTTCCTTTCTAAGCACACTACCAGAACCCTCATCCACACTCTTATCACCTCTCACTTAGACTATTGCAACTTGCTTCTCACAGGTCTCCCACTTAGCCATCTCTCTCCTCTTCAATCTGTTCAAAATTCTGCTGCACGACTAATATTCCGCCAGTGTTGTTATGCTCATATTAGCCCTCTCCTCAAGTCACTTCACTGGCTTCCTATCCGTTTCTGCATACAGTCAAATTCCTCTTATTGACCTATAAGTGCATTCACTCTGCAGCTCCTCACTACCTCTCCACTCTCATCTCTCCCTACATTCCTCCCCGGGAACTCCATTCACTGGGTAAATCTCTCTTATCTGCACCCTTCTCCTCCACTGCTAACTCCAGACTCCGTTCCTTTTATCTTGCTGCACCATATGCCTGGAATAGACTTCCTGAGCCGGTACGTCAAGCTCCATCTCTGGCCGTCTTCAAATCTAAGCTAAAAGCCCACCTTTTTGATGCTGCTTTTAACTTTTAACCCTTATTCACTTGTTCAGAACCCTTATGTTATCATCCTCGCTTTAATATTCCCTTATCTCTTGTTTGTCCTGTTTGTCTGTCCTAATTAGATTGTAAGCTCTGTTGAGCAGGGACTGTCTCTTCATGTTCAAGTGTACAGCGCACTATAGAAATGATAATAAGTAGTAGTAACCAGTAGGACCGAAATACGAATCGTGTCGGGTCTCCTTTGTTGTTCTTGAAGACTATTGAAATAAAACATTTTTGGATACCATCTTTTCTCCTCTTCTGTTCGTTTTGCCTGGTGCATCCTATCCGTGGAGGTTTTTTTCTTCTGTTTGTGACTAACTCCACCCTTTTACCTGCTTGTTCTTTTTTGACCCGATGAAGGAAGTGACTCCTGAAAGCTTAGTTAAGAAATGTTTCATTGCTCTGAAAAAAATATTACCTTAGCTATTAATCCAAGGCTGAAGTAGAATCACTGATTCCACTGGTACTCCCTCACGAAGAATTTTTACTTTTGACACAAAACGAGAGAAACCTGTTAGGAGAAAGCACTGGAGGTCAGATCTTTCTGCTTTTGCGGGTCTCTTTCCTTCTGGCAAGATAGCACTGAACACTCACAAGAGTGCTGACTTCTCTGCCACACATACGAAAGCCAGGTATGTCGATATTTGCTTAACTAGGGTCAATATCTGTGCATCAAGTTAAGACTCCAATTAATTAACAGATTACTTTACTTTAATTACAGAATGCATTAATTGGCGAATGCTGTCCCAAATATTTACTTTCAGTGTCAGAGTGCTCAGGCTGATTGCGGCTAGAGATAGACAGAAAGGATGTGTAAGCACTTTAAAAATGGAGCCCGTGGTGGCAAAGGAACGAGCAAGCGGAGTGGTGCTTCGTAGCTGGGATGCTGTGTTAATGATTGTCCATGACTGCTGACCTAGCAAGACAGTCTGAAGATTACATCATCTGGTTGTTGTTAGTTGTTCTCTCTAATCCACTGTGTTCAAATGAATCTATACCAGGGCAACGCCATGGGTGAGCTCCACAATTAAACCCTCTTTTCCTTCTAGGCAGCCAAGGCCTTGTAGCTGGGCAATGTCAAGTATGTGTTCCCTGTCCCCTTGAGTTGCGTCAACATTGTACAGTAGGCTTTATTGTGGGGACGGTGTATTAGAAAGAAACGGACTCTGAGGTGTTATGATGTACTGTCCAAACATTCTGGTGCATAAAAATAATACAGGCCAAGCCGCAGATGTCTTGAGACAAAGCTTCGGGTTTTATTTATTTATTGCATTTGTATCCCACAGTTTCCCACCTATTTGCAGGCTCAATGTGGCTTACATAGTATTGTTAACATAGTTAATTCCAGTATATTAGGTATAGTTAGTATTGTGTAGAGGCTAATTAGGGGAAGAAAGAAGAAGGAAGGGATTTATAAGGGTATTTATAGTAGGTGGGCTTTCATAACTGAATGGGTTGGTGAAGTGGATTAGTGTGGCTGTAGGTTCTCATTGTAGGCCTTGTTGAAGAAATATGTCTTCAGAGATTTGCGAAAGATAGTTGTTTCGTCGATTTGTTTTCAGGTCTGTGGGTAATGCATTCCACATCTGCGTGCTCATGTAAGAGAAGGTGGTGGCGTGCATCAGCTTGTATTTTAGTCCTTTACAGCTGGGGAAGTGCAGGTTGAGAAATTTGCGAGACGATCTTGTGGCGTTTCTGGGAGGTAGGTCCACGAGGGTTAGCATGTAGGTTGGGGCGTCTGCGTGAATAGTTTTGTGTACAATCGTGCAGATCTTGAATGCAATGCGTTCCTTAAGTGGGAGCCAGTGAAGTTTCTCTCTTAAGGGTTTTGCACTTTCATTTATGTATTTAATAGTTGTTATACTGTCCATTAGAAGACTCTGAGCTGTGTACACTGTAAAACTAAAACAGCAAAGAAATCACTATCCTAACAGTACAGTAAGGTATAGAGCAGCTGTTCCTAACCCAGTCCTTGAGGCATATCTACTTCCATCGAGTTGGATATTCACAATGAATATAAATGCACTGTCTCAATTGTATTTATTTATTTCTTTGTTGCATTTGTATCCCACATTTTCCCACCTATTTGCAGGCTCAGTGTGGCTTACAATATTCCGTCATAGCATTCGCCACTCCAGAGAAAAAGATACAATTGGTATTACATAAAGAACATGAATAACATAACAGAATTAGCAATCAGGTATAGGGAGAAGACCTTCAGAATATCAGGTAAGCGTTGATGCGTTAAAGTTCCTTTTATGGGTCATTGTGGCATTATGCCTTGCTGAAGAGAGAAGTCTTCAGTGATTTATGAAAGTTGATTAGGTCGTAGATTGTTTTCAGGTCAAGTGGCAGTGCATTCCACAGCTGCGTGCTCATGTAGGAAAAGCTAGATGCATGTGTTAGTCTGTATTTTAGTCCTTTATGGCTGGGGAAATGAAGATTCATTTATTGTATGCAAATTGTATGCAAATATAACTCACAAGCAGGGCCGCTGGGGGGGGGGGGGGCAAAATTCACCCCAGCCCGGCCTCCAAGGGGGGCCCTGCACTGGGGTCTCTCTCTCTCTCTTCTGCTCCTGACAGGACTCAGGTGATTATGTCCCGACATGAGTAGGAGAGAGAAAACTCTGGTACTAGACCCCACTTGGAGGCTGGGGAGGAGCAGACACAGGGCTTCGGGCCGGGGCCTCTGGTTTGGCAGACATGTAAGGTCCATGGCCTCGTAAAAATCTGTTTAACCCATGTGCTTAACCCATGCTAGGTTAAGAAATCAGATTAGGTAGAAGGGAAAGGGAAATGGGACTTGATATACCGCCTTTCTGTGGTATTTTGCAACTACATTCAAAGCGGTTTACATATATACAGGTACTTATTTTGGATTAATGGAGTAGTTTTGCGGAGAATAGTGAAGAAGAGGTGGGAGAGGATGTGAGTCTTAGGAAAGAGAGGGCAAGAAAGATGAACAGGAGAGAGCTTTAACAAGAGGTTCTCTGAGTCTGTGCAGAAAGTGAGAGAGAGAGAGGGAATCTGGCTGAAGATGGAAAAAGCGTTCTTAGGGAAGCACTAAAGAGCTGCTAAAGACTCTGACTATTTCTGATCTCTACACTTGATCAAAACGAAGAAAATGGAGCCTCCGAGAGTACTGGGATACTACCCTGTAATCAGCGGAGACAGTAGAAGAAAGCGGTAAGGAATATCTTCAAGTCCTTGATCTGCCCCATCCTGATCAAGTAAGTATTTTACACTTTAACCCCCCCCCCCCCCCGATTCTATATAGAGAGATTTAAATTGCACATGCAAATTCGGTCATATTTTGGATTTGCGCTCCCAACCAAAGAACGTATTGCTTTGAAAATCTGCACAATGGATCACAAAATTATCTATGGTGAAGCCCCGGGATATGTGACAGACCTGATTGACCTACCAACCAGAAATACTTCAAAATCAACACAAACGTACCTAAACCTGCACTACCCAAGCTGCAAAGGACTCAAATACAAATCAACTTACGCGTCCAACTTTTCCTACATAAGCACACAATTGTGGAACGCACTTCTAAAAGCCTTTAAAACTATGTATGACCACCTACACTTCCGGAGAACACTAAAAACGTATTTGTTCAAAAAGGCATACCCTACCAACCCAACATAAATGCCTGACCGCTGCAACATAACAAAACCAAAATACAGTACGGACACAATAATAACAAAATACGTCATGGTCACAACACAATTCTTCTGTGCACGACGCATCTATGTGGCTATGCCACATGAACAGTGCAATTTTTCTAGCAAAAAAGGAGCCGGTACTCAAATGCCAGGCCACCCTTCAGGGGTGGGGTGATCACTGAGGGACCCACCCCACAATAGCCAGGCCCCCTGCAACCAGTCACAGAATCTATGACAAGGCAGAATTGGTGTCTTGAGCCTGATCTCTTTCATTAAAACTTGGGGTCCATAGGTCAATTTTAGCAGACACTGGAAAGGTGCTGGTACTCAGTACCCCCGAGTACCCCCTCAAAAAAAGCCCTGCACATGAACCTTATCCTATCTCTACATCACTCTGTATTTGTTTACACCAGAGTCTGCAACCGCCTCTCCGGTACTATGTAAGCCACATTGAGCCTACAAATAGGTGGGAAAATATGAGATACAAATGTAACAAATACATAAATAAATCAATCAGTGCTGATAATTGCCACTTAACAAGCAATTATTGATACTAATTGGCATTAATTAGAATTTACATGCAGAACTAACCGTATTCTATTGTGTACATTCTAAGTCACATAGTTGAAAAGGGGCTATGGGCATGGAATGGCCGGGATGTGGGCGTTTCTAAAATCTATGCTGTTGAGGATCTAAGGGGTCCCAAGTCCCCCCCCCCCAAGAAGGCTAGAGTGACCTTAATCTGACTCCATCTCTAAATAGCACTAGTACTGGGGTAATCAGGGGGTTGTGAAGTTCTAAGAGAAATTGCCACTGAGAGAGACGTTAGGTCTCAAATCCCCGCATTAGTCCGCCTCTCAGCACTGGCAAGGAATAGATACCAGCCTTATGACAAACTGGATTTAGGCTACAGGTTATATAATGCAGCGAATGATAGCCAGATGTAGCAAAAGCATTTGTACTTACAGCCTTTCATCATTAAGTGAAGCCCACAAACCATCATTTAGAATGGAGAGTTTATTTGCATATCAGATTTTAATCGGGTACATTCATCAGACAAATTCTGGATTCAGCTGACCGGAGCTCTGCTGCTTCCGAGGCGTTGGAGAAAAGTACTCCCGAGGGCTTGCATGCACCCTGCTTTTATACAATTTGGTCACTATACAAGTCTATGGAGAGGGATTTTTTTCTCTAATATTGCTTAATCTATGAGTCATGACCTCCGGCCAGGTGCTCTTCCATTTTAGTATTGCAACTTGTTGTGCAACTTCCCTTTTTGTAATAACTTCCTTAGATACGGACATCCAAACATCAAAACATGAACATCTCCCTAGATACGGACATCCAAACATCAAAACATGAACAAAACAACTAAATTTGGATATATTAGGTTCATATCATTTTGTGATC
Organism: Microcaecilia unicolor; assembly: GCF_901765095.1. Taxonomy (NCBI): domain Eukaryota; kingdom Metazoa; phylum Chordata; class Amphibia; order Gymnophiona; family Siphonopidae; genus Microcaecilia; species Microcaecilia unicolor. Next base: position 217,009,537 of record NC_044039.1, on the reverse strand, counting down.
TGGGTTAGGATTTTAGCCATCAATTCCTTGATCTTGGCTTTTGCACTGCTTTTGAATGTCACACCAAATTCTAATGAGGCCTAGTCAGTGCCTTTTAGCAGTTTAGGCTGTTTAAGGTATGTAAATTGACCCACCACTATTCCAGTGGATGGATCCCAAGCGGGGACACATATTAACTTACAGGAAAAGCAAGTCCTTGCTCAGCCAGTCATAGATTTTTAAACCAAGCTGGTATTTTTACAGCCTGAGTCCTAAAATCCGGCCTTCCACCCTTCCGGTGGGCATCCAGTGAGGGCCCCTTGCTGTAGTATAATTATACATTCCCCACTTGTCACCCCCTCTGAGGAGGGGTGACACAAAACTAGTTTGTCACAATCTATTCCAGAAGGTGACAAGCTATCAAACGAGAGGGGGAGTTTTGGTCTTATAAATTGCTAGAAGGTATGGTGCAAGACAGGAAACTTCATTCTCAGGTGATATATTATTTGGGCATATGGAATTCCCTTTATATTACCCAACCCCTTGGGCTTAATCCTGATGTCATCTCTCTTGAGACTTACTCAAACCTGTAGTGAGAGAGGTTTTATGAATGGGACAAATCCATGAGTTCATCTACAAAATCTCATGAAGTATAGGTATGCGGGTAATGGCAATTTCAGGTGGATCATACTAATAAACAATTTCAGGTCTTTCTATGGCTTCTATTATATCTGTTGCATAGTGCATGGGGAGATAATCTAATGTATCTATTTCAGTGGTCCTCGGAAGGAATAGTGGTTTTGATTAAGCATTGTTATGGTGGCTCAACAAATATATGGTTAGTATTCAGATTGCAGGCTGTTTTAGGTTGTAGGTATTCAGAATCCTTAAATAAATATGAGGTTGTCTTATACAGCAAAAAGGGTCAATCCTAGAAAAATTCATATTAACAAAGGTCATGCATGGAGCTTGACATATGCATAATGACCTGGAGGTATGGGAAGCATTTTATATATCCTTTACCCCACTTGGAGCTTAGTCAAACCTACAGAAAGACATGCAGCTTAAGTAAGCTTAAGTAAGCCTACACCAAAGTTAAACAATTGCATAACTGTTTGATACTAACAGGGTTTACACCTACATTATGATATCATAGCCAGTATTAGGGTTTGATGTTACCCTTGTATCTGAGCAATATCAACTTCAATTTTAAATTACATAAACAGAAATAACAGGGAAACTCTTAGAAAAACAATTAGAACAATAAAGGAAATAATAGGAAAATAAAAACAAAACCTTTTCAATATATAGACAGGATTACTGCTAAACTGAAAATAAAACAAAATATGAATCTATAATGTCCATAAACAGCAACAGTAATTCTCAAATTAAGTATCAGTTCTAAAGTCTCTTTCATCAATCATGGTTGAGGCGGTGGAAGCGCTGAAGAATCTGGACGGAGATCTGGGTTTTCAGGCTGGCCTGCTGAAGGAAGTGGCTGGTCTTGAGATGGGTAGGCTGGTAACATCTGGTTCTACGGCTGAGTAAACCCGTATATCTTTCACATGGACCCAAAACTTGTGATCCAGTAGTTTGCAAGGTGTAAAGATTATTGCCACAACCTTGGGGGACCTAACATCATTTGGGCCTGGATAAATCTTGAAGACGTATTTATGGTGCACAATCATAATCAGTCCATCAAGAATCAAATAATATATAGATGTCAAAAGAAATGAAAGACAATGTAAACATGGAGAAAACAGTGCTAATTAAGTGCAAAAACAAAAGGGAAACCAATTTACATAAATAGGTAAGGATCAGAGCTTCAAGTTAATTTTAAAATTTGTAAATTGGGAATTGGGATTTGGAATTGGGATTTGCATAATATATCCCCACTTCTGGCTTGCATAATGTGCAAGACAGATTGGTAATTATTACAAAGAGATGATCAAATAACTATGGTAAAATATATGGAACAAACGAAAAGAGTACAAATAAACTGACAATAAAAAAAAATGATTGTTCGAGTTATTGATGTATGGAGGGTCAAAAATATGGTGAACAAAAATAGTCTAAAGGCACGGATAATGTGTTGCAATCTATGGCCAGTAGGTATGGAATCTTCACCTGCGATGACTACCATTCACCAAGGGTTGGGCCCTCAGTTGCAGGAGGCCAGCAGGACTTACGAGTTAGATGATTCAAAAAGAAGGGTAGCTTAGGAAATAGTCATATTCAGAGCAGAAGACTAATGTGCAGAAATTTAAAACTCATAACTAGTCCAGGTGATGGAAGTATCTTCTGGAATCACGGTCGCTGTCTGTTGTAATAGAGAGCTCATACGTAAAGTGACATGTAGGTTCAGGAACAGATGAGTCTGCAAAAATATTTAATACAGCAGAATATTTAAGAGCATAACCAAGAAGGTCTAAGTTAATGACATCATCTGGACAAAAGAAATTTCTCATTGGAGAAGGTAGCGCTTCTTTTTCTTGTCAGAAGTCAGTTGTAGTAGAAGTACCAAACTGGAATAGAGGCGGTAGGTCAGGAATTGGATTTGCAGTCTTCACTTAACCTACAGGACTTAATAAATACAGATGAGATACGAGTAATGCCTAGTAGTTAAATCTTAGCACAGGAGCATTAGAAAGAAAAGTCAAAGAATGCCTTGTTAGTTCCTTGGGGTTCCAATAGGTGGAGCATAGTCTCAATATATAAACTCATAAGTTGCAAGTAGAAAACAATTTTTCCTCTGCAGATTAGAGTTTGCTGGCACAGGAAGTCAGCAGAGTCTGAGGAAACACTGCGGTCAGAGTCTGCTTCAGGAAAATACAACAGCCTTTTAATATGATATGTAGAGAGATAGAGAAAAGCCAATATCAGAAATGTAAAAACTATATATTTATATGAGGCCTCCTCACGTGACCTTTACAAGGTTTAAATAGGTCAAATGAGAAGGACAATAACCTATAGTCCTTTGTAATAGCTCAGAGTCAATTTGGAAAATAAAAATTATATTAAATTTTAAACTGATCCTTTCTATGCTCTCACAATTTGGGCCCTAAATTATGACAGCATATCAAGATTCACATTCAGAGGGATAGCTAAAAATAAGCTTATATATTCCCAGGAATCAATTTACAATTTAGAGTATATTTTAAATACAGAGTAGGAGCCAATTTATAAGTAGGAGACAAGCAGGAGCATTTCCAAAAAATCAAAGATAGAATAACAATTTTTATTAATGCAATAAAGCCATAAATTGACCAGTAGGATATGTTCATATGGACCAGTATGATAAATGGAACAGCTTGTAAACCTACATTGTAAATTAGAATTCTAAACAAAGAGTTGTAAGGATAACACAGAATCATAGAAAAACCCATCTAGTTATTAAAAATCTGAAATACGTAATGAATTCCTGTATCATATACTGAGTTCAAAGCATTTGTAAAGATGAACTTTAGATAAAATAAGAACTACAAGGGTTAATTTCTGTCATTCGGTCTTAAGGAAATCATGAAATAACGATGCTTCCTGTGTCTAATTTGAGTTTACTGCTCACTGCAAGCATTGGATATTATGGTGACTGAAAATAGGGCTAAACATCAGACAAAAACTGTAAGTTGAAATTTTTATATTAATATTTAATGCTGGTGTAATAAGTCATCATAGAATTAATACTTCAGGAGAGGAAAACAAGGTAATTGCTTGATCTGCTTCCAGAGGTACGGTTCTCAATAAAAAGGGAATTTGGCAACTGTAGCTAGTCTTATCTGAACATAGCTCTAAAATAATAGCAACCTGAATTTCTTTAGTTCTGATTTACCAGTCAGCTATGTTATGCAAGGGTTAATCTCTAAACCCTATTGAGAACCAGAAATACTGGAACTCTATACCATAATATATCTTAAAACTATAAATCTTTAAGAGGCAGGGAAGGAAGTTTGAAAGTTGTAGATAAGACGTGAAAAGAAAAAATTAAAACAGTTAATTCATTCTTACGGAACACATCTCCAATAGGGATCCAAGAAGTGAACATCAGCACTAGTTATTGTAAACATCGTCACAAATAAATAGTGTTTTAGATGGTATATAATATGGAACCTCTTATAGTAAATATCTGGAATAATTATGTAATTTTCAAAGAACACATACACATACAAATTAAAACTAAAAAGTGCATGCATTTCTAGTGAAAGCAATTTACCAGAAATCAAAAACAATCAGGTATTTAACATCTCATCACAAATCAAACAAACTTTGCTTAAATGAAATAATATACAATCCTGAAAAAAAACAAAAACACTCCTTTGAGATTTACTACCAAATGATTCCTTAATAATTAGCTTGTTTAGTTTATGCCATTTATCACAGGACACACAACAACATATAGACATAAAATTAAAACAGTAACCTAATCCTGATGAGTAGAAAACTCAAAGCTCAGAAGAGGAAGCAAGATATTTCTAAATGTAGTTCAAAACCAATCATTGGAATTGTGCACAGTTAAGGAATTGTTTAGGGTTTCAAAACAAAAGACATAAAAATAAATATTCCAGTAGCCAATTACAAGTCACAGCACACAAACAGAAAAGGAAAAGGAAAACCACACTCATACACATACATAGTTATTGTCCCACATAAAGAGGTCTCTGTGTATTGAGGACAAAATCTTAATCCTAAATTTGGTAAAATAAAACATTTAAATTAGAGCTAATCCAACAGGCCATGAAAGTATACAAAGGCAAGCTTAATAGTAACACATACAATAAATGAAAATATACTCACGATTCATGCAATGTACTCTCCAGCGCAGAAAATCAATAGAGAAAGAGAACAGTTGGCGGGATCACTACGCCCTTCCGAACTCTCGGTGGCATAGGGAGGTCAACCGCAAAATAAAAAGGTTTGTTTCGGACGGAAAGTCCTTACCAGGGATCTGAATAGATGTCAGATCACCAGTATCTGGTGTTGGGTGCGGAGAGGAAGATATGATATAATGGGTAGTGAACAACATCACCCAATATGTATAATAACGGGACCTAATGAGCAGGTGGTCTACAAATAAGCTTCAGACCTATAATTTGCTATAGAAAAAAAATGAACTAGATTAATAATAATATATATTGACCAGTCCAAGGTCAGTGGTTGAAAAGGCAGCTTCACAGATTGCAGGGAGACCTAGAAATGATAATGTGCTAACAGTTTACAAAAACATGCAATGATTATCCTGATAGTAGAACATACAGAGACATAACACAATCATACTCACACATCTATTAATGTACTCCAATATAGGGACCCGAAATAAAAATTACTAATTGGCGGAAAGCTCTACGCTTTTACCGCAAGTGACATTAGGAGAAAGCAAGACAAAAACTGCAAACAGAAATGCAACTAAAGAGTGGGTGTATAAGTGAATAAATACCTAGTGTCAACTATTATATATTTATACTACTCTACCCCTAATTAATGAAAACTACTCTCCAGAGTGTGCTTCTAAAGACAGGAATAAATCTCTGTTTCTACTGCCTGCCAAGAATTTTCCCGGTTACTATTGGCCATGGGCTGTAACCCATGATAGAGCCCCCAAAAAGGGACATTGCAAACACTCCCAAAAAGAACCCAAAAAACCCGCGAATAAGGTCTTCTGAGTTGAAGAGCAGCGGTCCACTGGATCTCCGCAGATTAGGAATCTTCTCTTTTACAACTAACCCTTCCAATGGACCCAAGGTTAGGAATTTTCTCTCTTACCACTAACCATCGTAAAATATTGAAAGGTTAGGAATGTTCACTGTTACAATTAACCATGGCTAGGAATTTTCTCTGTTACCACTAGCCCTACTAAAACATTGAAAGACTAGGAATTTTCTCTGTTACCACTAGCCACTCAAAAATATTTGAAGGCCCTAGTCAACTAGTCCAAACTCGCAATGAAATGCGTCAGACGTCTCTATATTGCACCCACGCTCATCTGTACTAGGTAACGCATATGTGGGCAATAATGCCGAATCCGCAGGCCACTCCGAAAATGGAATGGAAGTCTGCTTTAAATCTAATAATTGAGATACCGTCATCCATTGAAGGATCACCTCCAATGGGTGTAAGCCCCAGGCATCGATATCAAACCCAATAGTTATAGCGTGACACTGGTATTTTTTTCCTGAATACTAAAAACCACAGCAGTCATTTCAGTTTGTAGATTGGTGTCAGTTTTCACATTCTTAAAAATTGTTCAGGCCCATACAAAGAAGTCTAAAGATTTTGTTTTCCTGTGTAGTCCAGAGCTATACCCCTAGAATAAATGAAATAAAGGAAAATACATATTAAATGCTTTTGGGGCGGGTACCAGATAGATCGGAAGTAGCATCTAAACAGGAAAATATAAGAGAAGCATATAATGCAATAAATTGTGAAACCGGACACCAGAATCGTGGTGCAAATATGACAAGTTAATACCCATACACTTAGAAAAGGAACATAGTAAATAAAATAAACTCGAATGCGATGGCAGGAAACTTTTGTGCCTAAACAGGTGAAAGGGGGAAAAAAAACAAATTAAAGCACTCGGTGAAATCCGAAACTGACGAAAACCGAGGCGATTATTTCCATATGAATCAATGAGCAGGAGAACGCGTGGGTCGCCCTTTGTTTTCGCAAAATTAGCAGCGAGGTCACGTGAGCACGCCAACGAAATCCGAGGCAACCGACGAAATCCGAGACAAATTTTCCGCGGAAAAAATCGACAAAAACCGAAACCGACGATAACCGAAGTCAACGAAAACCGAGGTATTACTGTACATTTAATGTAATTACTCCATCTAATACTGATCTGATCAGGAAAGAGTTACACCATTATTATGTGAGAAGTTCTTAACAGTACTGGTAACATTTCTTATATTTGCAAAATACCAGCAATGGAGATATATCTTTAGTTACAGTAAGCTAAAAGAAGCATCCCTAGGAGCAAGAAGAGAAATTGACTTTATTGTTGATTCTCTTTAATCCTTACCCTTCCTACTGAGATTTCCAGTTTAGGTTGTGCTTTGCAGATGATACTGAAATCTGCAAGAAAGGTTACCTCTGATAGAGAAGACGAAAGCAGGGATTTAAGAAGGTTTGAGGCCCAGAGTAATACAACTGAGGTTCACTGTAAAAAAATGTGCAGTCATACCTTTGGGGAAAAGCATATGTCAGAAAATGAGAAACATAAGACACCAAATTTAGTGTGGACAAATGCAAGGTGATGCACATTGCAAACAATAATCCAAATCATAGTTACCTGATGCTAGGACAAAAATACTAGGACAAGGGGGCATGCGATGAAGCTGCAGTGTGCATAGGCACCCCGTATAAGAGGCTTGGGGAGGCTAAGCCTCCCCAGCCCAATCGTGGACTTCTGTTTTGTGACCCCCCCAGCCCGCCCGCCCTACCACCCTCCGTGCGGGTGTGTTATCTTTTTTACTTCTGTGGCAGCGACGTGACGTCGCTTCCATGGAGAGTACGGAGGTAAGCTCCGCCCGTGGCAGTAACGTGACGTTGTTTCCACGGAGACGGAGGTAAGCTCCGCCCCCTTTAGCCTCCCCAAAACAGTTGGTTACCGACCGTCTATGGCAGTGTGGTAAATTTAAAATGAATCAGAGGAAATTTTTCCTCTCTCAATGCGTAGTTAAACTTTGGAATTCGCTGCCAGAAAAGGTGGTTAAGGCGGTTAACTTAGCGGACTTCAAAAAACGAGTTGGATGGCTTCCTGGAGGAAAAAGCCATAGAATGTTATTGAACGGACGAGGGAATAATACAGTATTTCTAGGATGGGCGGGACAAATTGCTTGTTCTTTTGGCAGCTGTCGGTGACAGGGTGCTGGGCACGATGGACCCTTGGTCTGTCCCAGCATGCCGATGCTTATGTACTTAGGGTCCACCTTGGGGGTCATCGCTCAGGAAAAAGATCTGGGTGTCATTGTAGATAATACGCTGAAATCTTCTGTTCAGTGTGCGGCGGTGGCCAAAAAAGGAAACAGGATGCTGGGAATTATTAGAAAAGGGATGGTGAATAAGACCAAGAATGCTATAATATCGCTCCATGGTGCGACCGCACCTTGAGTACTGTGTTCAGTTTTGGTCACCGTATCTCAAAAAAGATATCGCGGAATTAGAAAAGGTTCAAAGAAGAGCGACCAAAATGATAAAGGGGATGAAACTCCTCTCGTATGAGGAAAGGCTAAAGAGGTTAGGGCTCTTCAGCTTGTAAAAGAAACGGATGAGGGGAGATAGGATTGAGGTCTACAAAATCCTGACTGGTGTAGAACAAGTAGAAGTAAGGCTGGCGGACTCTTGAGGAAGTTACATGGAAATACTACTACTACTATTTAGCATTTCTATAGCGCTACAAGGCGTACGCAGTGCTGCACAAACATAGAAGAAAGACAGTCCCTGCTCAAAGAGCTATGTAATAAAAGTGAGCCAAGTATAGGACAATCAAGCCATTGTGACATCACTGATGAGGTTGGCTCTTATTGGTGGACTGAGGCATTATGACATCACAATATTAGCTCTGGTTACAAGAGACTACTACTACTACTATTTAGCATTTCTATAGCGCTACAAGGCGTACGCAGCGCTACACAAACATAGAAGAAAGACAGTCCCTGCTCAAAGAGCTTACAATCTAATAGACAAAAAAATAAATAAAGTAAGCAAATCAAATCAATTAATGTGAACGGGAAGGAAGAGAGGAGGGTAGGTGGAGGCGAGTGGTTACAAGTGGTTACGAGTCAAAAGCAATGTTAAAGAGGTGGGCTTTCAGTCTAGATTTAAAGGTGGCCAAGGATGGGGCAAGACGTAGGGGCTCAGGAAGTTTATTCCAGGCGTAGGGTGCAGCGAGACAGAAGGCGCGAAGTCTGGAGTTGGCAGTAGTGGAGAAGAAGGATTTATCCATGGAGTGGAGTGCACGGGAAGGGGTGTAGGGAAGGACGAGTGTGGAGAGATACTGGGGAGCAGCAGAGTGAGTACATTTATAGGTTAGTAGAAAAAGTTTGAACAGGATGCGAAAACGGATAGGGAGCCAGTGAAGGGTCTTGAGGAGAGGGGTAGTATGAGTAAAGCGACCCTGGCGGAAGATGAGACGGACAGCAAATAGGAGGAAATATTTTTTCACTCAATGAATGGTTCAGCTCTGGAACTCTTTGCCAGAGCATGTGGTAGCAGCTGTTAGTGTATCTGGATTTTAAAAGGTTTTGGACAAGTTCTTGGAGGAAAAGTCCATAGTCTGCCCTGGGATTTGTAGTATGGAGTGTTGCCATGATTTGGGTTTCTGCCAGGTACTTGTGACCTGGCTTGGCCACTGTTTGGAAAACAGGATACTGGGCTACATGGACCATTGGTCTGACCCAGTATGGCTACTTTTAAGTTCTTATGTTCTTATTTTAACCTTTTATAATGATTAGGGGTGCTAAACACGGCACAAATTACACATCCCTGGACACACTGAAAGAGCTTGTTTACTCCTCCACAGAGCTGGCACCTATGATGAGAAAGAGATGTGGAGGTTGTGGAGGAGTGGCCTAGTGGTTAGGGTGGTGGACTTTGGTCCTGGGGAACTGAGGAACTGAGTTCGATTCCCACTTCAGGCACAGGCAGCTCCTTGTGACTCTGGGCAAGTCACTTAACCCTCTATTGCCCCATGTAAGCCGCATTGAGCCTGCCATGAGTGGGAAAGCGCGGGGTACAAATGTAACAAAAATAAAATAGATACTATTGGAGATTCTACATGGAATGTTGCTACAATTGGAGATTCTACATGGAATGTTGCTATTCCACTAGCAACATTCCATGTAGAAGGCTGCGCAGGCTTCTGTTTCTGTGAGTCTGACGTCCTGCACGTACGTGCAGGACGTCAGACTCACAGAAGCAGAAGCCTGCGCGGCCACATTGGTGTGATTCTGGGCAAGTCACTTAACCCTCCATTGCCCCATGTAAGCCGCATTGAGCCTGCCATGAGTGGGAAAGCGCGGGGTACAAATGTAACAAAAATAAAACAGATACTATTGGAGATTCTACATGGAATGTTGCTACAATTGGAGATTCTACATGGAATGTTGCTACTACTGAGATTCTGTTGCTACTATTGCAGATTCTACATGGAATGTTGCTACTATTGGAGATTCTACATGGAATGTTGCTATTCCACTAGCAACATTCCATGTAGAAGCCTGCGTGGCCACATTGGTGATCTGCAAGGGCCGACTTCTACATGGAATGTTGCTAGTGGAATAGCAACATTCCATGTAGAATCTCAAATAGTAGCAACAGTGGAGGAGTGGCCTAGTGGTTAGGGTAGTGGACTTTGGTCCTGAGAACTGAGTTTGATTCCCACTTCAGGCACAGGCAGCTCCTTGTGACTATGGGCAAGTCACTTAACCCTCCATTGCCTACCACATTGAGCCTGCCATGAGTGGGAAAGCGTGGGGTACAAATGTAAATAAAATAATAAAATGTGCAACAAAGAGAAACAGAGAGCATGAAGGCCTTTCCACATCTCCAGCTCAGCTTTAAAATTCCTTCCTGTCCTTCAGAAATCTTCTGTGCTTTCCCTATATTTCCTTGAACTCCAATACTGTCTGTTTCTACCAACTTCACGGGGATGCTCTCGTGTACGTCCACCACCCTGTCTGTAAAGAAAGATTTTCTTAGATCACAACTTTCATCTTCACCCATGATTCCCCAATTCTAGAGACTTCTTTCTGTTGAAAGAGACCCAATTCCTGCACATTTATTCCTAGGAGGTATTTAAAAGTCTCTCACCTCTTCACCGGGGCATACATTTAGATCTGTTTGTCTGCCTCCATATGCCATATGATGAAGACTGGCAACTATTTTGGTAGCACCTTCTAAATTGACCTTAGTTGCTTTGAATGTTTACTTTTTAAACCATCTACCATCAACAAGTGGTATAATAAGTTTTGGAGAATGGCCTTTGAAGGTGCAGTCTCCAGAACTGCATACATTACTCCAATTTAGATAACAGATGGTGTATTTGAACAGAGCAAAGAACCCTTTCAATAATATGCTATTGGATTACTAAGGAGGAAAAGACTTCAGATGCTCAACCTTCTCTGTTAACGGTTTTGGATGGGCCTGAGTCCAAGATTTTCTGCTGTTTATTCAGTTTGTCGCACACATTCTTTTAAATACCTTTTGTGTACTGATGTTAGAACTTTTTAATGCATGCACATTGATAGTACATATGTTAATTTGTAGGTTAATAAGTCTTAAATTGATTTTTTTGCATACTAAAATTTTTAAGTTACTCAAACAAACTCAATGTGTGCTAATGAATGCACATCCCTTCTAAATATGCATACTGTAGTTGGGGGAGGAGGGACGATAGAGATATTCCGACATTTCAAAGATATTAATAGCTCATATAATATTTCTTAATGGAGTGGATGCATGGAAGGGCCTCACAGTGGAAGAGATGGATTCAAAATAATAATTGAAAAATGTCTGGGACTGAAGGGAAATGGGGAGCTGGAGAAGAACAGTCTCACCATCACGCAGATGATAAGTATTTGTTAAAAGAAATGGTTGCATTTTCTGCAGTACAGATGTGATTAAAGTGTTACAGCTGCTGCTAAAGCTGGAGTTTTATTCTTGCTTTCTGCATACGGGACTGGAGTGATTTGAAAATTATACAGGGGTTTGTTTTAACAAAGCGGGCATGATGCAGAAGAGCAGCTGTTGATGCTTGAACACCTGATTGCAGAGCTAAATGTTAATCTCTTCACAGAATTATAGAAATCCTTGTAGGAATCAAAATTAAACTTTACCTAATGTCCAAAAACATTTATAGCTCACCAAGGGGTCCTTTCCCTAAACTGCGTTAGGGCCAACGTGTGCCCAACGCACGCCAGTTCCGAGTTGCACCCCGGCTACTACGTGTGCCGGGCGGTAATTTTACTTTAGGCATGTGTCCACTACATGTGCCAGAAAATAATTTTTATTTTCTGGTGCGTGGCGCTACCGGGCGGTAAAAGGCATTTGACGCGCATAGAGCCTTACGATCTGGTTAATGCATGAGACCTTACCGCTACGTCAATGGCTGGTAGTAAAGTCTCAGACCCAAAATGGATGAGTGTCAATTTTCATTTTGCCGCATGTCCATTTCCGGTCAAAATTTTTTAAAAAGGCATTTTTACAGGTGCACTGATAAATGGATCTGCGTGCATCCAAAACACGCGCTTACGCTACCGCAGGCCATTTTTCAGCGCACCTTAGTAAAAGGACCCGCAAGTCCTAAAAGTTTTTAACAGATTACAAAAAACTGAACATGCTAATCCAGTACTTCTGTTCTATGTAGGGCTGTAACAAATATCAATACTCGATTCGATTCACCCTTGAATAGTGACTCAAATACATTATTTGTATTCAGTCAAATAGTAATTTGAATATGAATAATCTGGGGCTCTACTGTGCAAAACCTACTGAAATAAGTAGATATCCTATATAATAAAACGCACCTCCAACATTCTGAAGCTGACTGCATGGCTGAGGCATTCCTGCTCTCTGTATCCATCTCTTGAATTGACATCACGTACTTCCGGGTTCGTCACAAGCAGAAGTGACCAACCACACGAGGTTTCTCGGTTTCAGAATATTGGAGGTGCATTCTATTAAATAGGATTGGTCAGTTCCTTGAAGCACAGCCAGAGCTCAGCGTCCTGCACAGTAATGCTCAGACACCAGAGAGAGAGGGGGGAGGGGGAGGTATCTCTGTCACACACACACTCTCTCTCACACACAGTCAATGTCTTTCTCTCTCTCACTCTCACACACTGTCTCTCACACACTCTATGTCTCACAGTGTATCACATTCACTCTCTATGTGTCACAGTCACTCACACACTCTCTTGGTCTCATACACTCAGTCTCACAGAGAAACTGTGTCTCACACACACTCTCTCGCACACACTGTATCTGTGTGAAACACACTCTCTCACACACTGTGTCTCACATATGCACGTGCACACACTCTCATTCTCACATACACATTCTCTCTCTCACAGACACACTCACACCCAGACTCATTCTCTCTCTCACACACACACACTCGCACATTCACTCTCTCACACACACTCTCTCAAACATACACACTCCGAGGAAAACCTTGCTAGCGCTCGTTTCATTTGTGTCAGAAACGGGCCTTTTTTTTTACTAGTAAATACATAAGTATTGCCATACTGGGAAAGACCAAAGGTCCATCAAGCCCAGCATCCTGTTTCCAACAGTGGCCAATCCAGGTCACAGATACCTGGCAAGATCCCAAAAAAGTACAAAACATTTTATACTGCTTATCCCAGAAATAGTGGATTTTCCCCAAGTCCATTTAATAATGGTCTATGGACTTTTCCTTTAGGAAGCCGTCCAAACCTTTTTTAAACTCCGCTAAGCTAACCGCCTTTACCACATTCTTTGGCAACGAATTCCAGAGTTTAATTACACGTTGAGTGAAGAAACATTTTCTCTGATTCTTTTTAAATTTACTACATTGTAGCTTCTTCGCATGCCCCCTAGTCCTAGTATTTTTGGAAAGCGTGAACAGACGCTTCACATCTACCCGTTCAACTCCACTCATTATTTTATAGACCTCTATCATATCTCCCCTCAGCCACCTTTTCTCCAAGCTGAAGAGCCCTGGCCGCTTTAGCCTTTCCTCTGATTTCACGTTGTTTTTTTTACTATTTGTTATGTTAAAGCTCAATGTCCATTATTCATATTCGGTATATGTATTTGGCCGAATAATATTTTTCATTATTCGTATTTGAATAGTAAAATATTCTATTCAGGACAGCCCTAGTTCTGTGTTTACAGAAGAAAATCCTGGAGAAGGACCACAATTGGCTGGCAAAGGTACATATGAGAATGGAGTGGATATTGCACTGTTCACGGAAAAAACTGTATATGAACAACTTAAAAAATCTGAAGGTGAACAAAGCCATGGGGCCAGACGGGATCCATCTCAGGCAGGGGCGTATCTGAAAGTCGGCGGTAGCGGGGGCCGAAGCCAGAGTGAGGGGGCACATTATAGCCCCCCCCAGCCGCCGCCGCCGCCATTTCCGACCCCCCCCCCCGCCGCCGTGGGTACCTTTGCTGGTGGGGGACCCCAACCCCCACCAGCCGAAGTCCGCTTCCTCCTGCCGCTGCGAGGTTTTTTAAGTTAATCGGGATTCGTCCTCCGTCACTCTGTGCTGCTGTTCAAAGAAGCTGCTAGCTGAATGCAGTTTGACGTTGCTGCTGCACGTTGTACATGAGTCTGACGTCCTGCACGTACAATGTGCAGCAGCGACGTCAGACTCAGTCCGAAAACTGCATTCAGCTAGCAGCTTCTTTGAACAGCAGCACAGAGTGACGGAGGACGAATCCCGATGAGCTTAAAAAACCTCGCAGCGGCAGGAGGAAGCGGACCTCGGCTGGTGGGGGTTGGGGTCCCCCGCCAGCAAAGGTACCCACGGCGGCAGTAGGGGGGTCCAGGGCAAAATCTGCGGGGGCCCAGGCCCCTGTGGCCCCACGCAGATACGCCCCTGATCTCAGGATACTGAAGGAGCTCAGAGAGGTGCTTGCGGGTCCTCTTAAAGATTTGTTTAATAAATCCTTGGCAAGGGAAGAGGTTCCGTGGGATTGGAGGAGAGCGGATATAGTCCCTCTGCACAAAAGTGGTGACAGAGAAGAAATTGGAAACTACAGGCCACTAAGTCTCACTTCGATTACCAGAAAAGTAATGGAAGCATTGCTGAAGGAAAGGATAGTGAATTTCCTGGAATCCAATAGGTTACACAGCCAGTGCTGGGCAGGCTTCTACCGTCTGTACCTTGAAAATGGCAAAGAGAAATCAAAATCAAGTATATATATATATGTAGTATCACATCATACGCTATGCTATGAGATTATGTTGTTGGGCAGACTGGATGGACCATACAGGTCTTTATTTGCCGTCATCTACTATGTCAGTGTGTACATAAGTACATAAGTAATGCCACACTGGGAAAAGACCAAGGGTCCATCGAGCCCCGCATCCTGTCCACGACAGCGGCCAATCCAGGCCAAGGGCACCTGGCAAGCTTCCCAAACGTACAAACATTCTATACATGTTATTCCTGGAATTGTGGACTTTTCCCAAGTCCATTTAGTAGTGGTTTATGGACTTGTCCTTTAGGAAACCATCTAACCCCTTTTTAAAATCTGCTAAGCTAACTGCCTTCACCACGTTCTCCGGCAACGAATTCCAGAGTTTAATTACGCATTGGGTGAAGAAACATTTTCTCCGATTTGCTTTAAATTTACTACACTGTAGTTTCATCGCATGCCCCCTAGTCCTAGTATTTTTGGAAAGCGTGAACAGACGCTTCACATTGTAACCAGGCGCCTCTCTTGTGCAGCCAGGGATAGAACAATCTAATCTAACCACAGGCTCCCAGTACAATGAAGAAACAGATATCCACCAGTAACTTCAAACTCAAGGACTTTATTCCATGCAGGTTTCTAGAACCCAGTCCCAACAGCAGCATTCACCTTCAATCCTAAGCACCTATAAACTACCTGAAAGTGTGTGGCCCATAGTCCCCTTTAAGCAGAAGGCTCTTAGCACATGTCAGGATCCAATATAGGCTACAGTCGGCTTCAGTCTAGGCTCTTTATCCAGTGCACCATAAACATTAGTTCAATTCCAAACAGCAGCAGTCCATTCAATTCATCATCATAGTTAACTCACAAAGCAGCAGTTATACTTCTATTCTCACCCTCATAATGAGCTCCATATTTTAGGGACTTCTCACACCCAAGGGATTCCCCCTGCAACAGCTTCACTAGTAAGGTCAATACTTTAGGGACTTCTTCTTACCCAAGGATTTTCAGCCTGCAAATACTTCCAAGACTTCAGTACTTTAGGTACCTCCCTGCCCAAGGGTTTTCAGCCTGCAAATACTTCTCAGTCTTCAGTACTTTAGGGACCTCCCTGCCCAAGGGTTTTCAGCCTGCAAATACTTCTCAGTCTTCAGTACTTTAGGGACCTCTCTGCCCAAGGGTTTTCAGCCTGCAAATACTTCTCAGTCTTCAGTACTTTAGGGACCTCCCTGCCCAAGGGTTTTCAGCCTGCAAATACTTCTCAGACTTCAGTACTTTAGGGACCTCCCTGCCCAAGGGTTTTCAGCCTGCAAATACTTCTCAGTCTTCAGTACTTTAGGGACCTCCCTGCCCAAGGATTTTCAGCCTGCAAATACTTCCTTCAGTACTTTAGGGACCTCCCTGCCCAAGGGTTTTCAGCCTGCAAATACTGCTCAGACTTCAGTACTTTAGGGACCTCCCTGCCCAAGGGTTTTTAGCCTGCAACTGCCTTTCAGACTCCAGTACTTTAGGGACCTCCCTGCCCAAGGGTTTTCAGCCTGCAAATACTTCTCAGTCTTCAGTACTTTAGGGACCTCCCTGCCCAAGGGTTTTCAGCCTGCAAATACTTCTCAGTCTTCAGTAATTTAGGGACCTCTCTGCCCAAGGGTTTTCAGCCTGCAAATACTTCTCAGTCTTCAGTACTTTAGGGACCTCCCTGCCCAAGGGTTTTCAGCCTGCAAATACTTCTCAGACTTCAGTACTTTAGGGACCTCCCTGCCCAAGGGTTTTCAGCCTGCAAATACTTCTCAGTCTTCAGTACTTTAGGGACCTCCCTGCCCAAGGATTTTCAGCCTGCAAATACTTCCTTCAGTACTTTAGGGACCTCCCTGCCCAAGGGTTTTCAGCCTGCAAATACTGCTCAGACTTCAGTACTTTAGGGACCTCCCTGCCCAAGGGTTTTTAGCCTGCAACTGCCTTTCAGACTCCAGTACTTTAGGGACCTCCCTGCCCAAGGGTTTTCAGCCTGCAAATACTTCTCAGTCTTCAGTACTTTAGGGACCTCCCTGCCCAAGGGTTTTCAGCCTGCAACTGCCTTTCAGACTCCAGTACTTTAGGGACCTCCCTGCCCAAGGGTTTTCAGCCTGCAACTGCTTCTTGCCTTCCTTGCTGTTCTCCCTGAACTGAACTCCTGAGACTCCTTCTCACCTGCCTAATCAATCCCTGGCTTCTGCCTTCACAACCAATCATTCTCCACTCATTAGCTTCTCTACACACCCATACCAGCTGAGCATGAGCCTAATGAGGAGCTCCTGCACACATGGTTTCCTAGTTCTCTTTCCCCCTAGTGGCAGCCAATCTACACCTCCTGTTAGCTTAACCCCATGTCCTCCCTTAGTGCAGCTAGGAGTCCAGTCTGGGTTTTCCATCTCACCCCCTGGCTCCTTGCCTGCAATGCCTTCTGGGACTTGTAGTTCAGACTGAAGCTGCCTTAACCCAGCTATCCTGGATGTGACTCAATCACAACATCCACCTGTTCCACTCCACTCATTATTTTATATACCTCTATCATGTCTCCCCTCAGCCGTCTCTCTCCAGTGTTGAAATCATGCCCAGACCAGGGCAGTTGTTTGTCAGAACAATGTTTAAACAAACATTATTTTCAGTGCCTCTGTCCCCTTTTGGTCTTGTGTGCTCGCAGACTTTACACTGTGATAAGCACAGTACATGCTGTGCCCTGAAGAGGCCACCAGTGGGAGCTATCCCAGTAAAAGGCTGGTGTAATAACCAGAAAGGGCCACTAGAGGGAGCTCCATCTTACAGGTGACAGCCCAAAGTCAGAACATTGGGGGGGAAATGGTCTGCCCCTTTTTAGGATTAAGGACAGGAGGGCCCATCACAGGGGTGAAGGAGGCATTTCCTTTTTAATTGGTGGATCTAGTTAAGGAGATTCTAGGCCCTTCTAGAAGTAGGTAGAGGGGCCCAGAAAGGGGTGGAGAAGCTATTAACAGTCTATAAAAAGGCACTTTCCAAGAGGAGGAGGAGGAGGTCAGAAGGGAAGGGGACCTTGAAGAAGAAGAAGGAAGGAAGGAAGGAAGGAAGGAAGAAAGGATGGATGGATGGATGCTGAATGACTGGTGAGTAGAGGCTAGCAAGATGGACCAAACTGGGCTGGGAACACCAGGGCATGGACCCCAACGGAAAGGATCCTAAGGAATAAGGTACTTACCTAAATGCCAAGATGATAGGAAGGATAAAGGACTATGATATGGACCACAGTGTGGAGGTAGCACTGTGTCCTTGGACCTAAGACTGAGATATTAACAGCTGGGAGTGGAGGACAGGACTGTAAGTTTTTATAGAGGATGTTAAAATCCTATCCAGAGGTGGAGGCTGTTTAACTGAGACTCCAATTCTTCCCAAGGAGGGCTCAGTTGGAAGAGGATTTTATGACTTTATCTGTGTGAAGAAGAAGTCCACCCCCCCCCCCCCCCCCCCACAGAGTGGTTAGAAAAGGCTAGAGGAAGATAATTTGAATAATAGTGGAGTCTGAAAGCACCTAATTTGCATATTATCTTCAGCCTGATAACTAGTGTGTTGAAATGTATGAAATGAGCCAGATGACTGAGGAGAATTATCAGACCTATTGTATAATCTTTGAAAGATGTTCCTGGAGATGTTGGGAGTGAAGACCCTGGGGGTGTACAAAAGTCACCCTAAGGTTAAAGATGAGCCCTAACCTTGACACTTATCATATTAGGTGCTATAGAGAGAAGTTGCCTCTGAGCAATTTCTTAGAGGCAAAACTCTGGTTGGCATTGGAGAAGAGTTAGTGGGCTGAGTCTCAGGTCAGAAAGGTACCATCACAACACTCTGACTCAAAAATGGTGTTCCCACCAGCAAAGCACCCAGGTTCACATCAGTTCTGCAGATATAAGTCGTGCAGCAGAATTTTTAACAGATAAATCTCTCCTGAATTAATATATCCCAGAGTATTCTGAGATGTGTAGACTCCATTTTCCAAAGGGCAATAGATGCCCAAGAGAGAATTTGGCCGAGTGGAAAGTGATGACTGAACCATATTTTCTCTAAAGGATTGTAATTATCAGGAGGTTAGCACTAGGTCACTTAACCATCTATGTAATGAGCCTGCACATCCCGGAGGAATAATATTGATTCCTATTAAGATTATCAAATTGGAAACCTAGCGCTTCACTTTGTGATTATATATGTGACTCTGTCTGATTAACGTGCATATGCATCAGATGTCATGGGCACGTTCCTTTGCTTTCTTCTTTGAGAACACCTCTGTGATACGCACGGGGTCAGATGCTGATCAATTACTAGGCTGTAGCTGCTGATTGATCATTTTTCAGATGAGGATTGCATCAGATGATATGAACGTCTTTGAGCAATTAAAAGAAAGTTGGGAGTTTTCAGCAGATCTCAACCTTTAATGACAGTGAGGCTTTGCAAACAGGCCTTCTGGTTTTACCCATTCTTCCCTGTCTCTGCACGCCACGGCTGAAACATGTACCTCACAAAAGTTCAACAAGTTGAATGCATTATGAGAAGAGAATAGATATGCTCTTTATTTATTAGGATTTATTTGCTGCCTTTTTGAAGAAATTCACCCAAGATGGTGTACACCAAGAATGTTGAACATACGCAGTAGACAAGTAAAGCAGTAAAAAAATACAAGTAACAGTAAATACACTGAATCATATTCAGAGGCGTAGCCAGACCTCGATTTGGGAGGGTGCATGAGCCCAAGTGGGGAGGGGCCACATTTCTCCCCGCCTCTCTCGACCCCTGCCGTAACCCCACATACATGGGCTGGCAGGGATCCCCATCAGCAGAAGCTTTCCTGTGGTGATATTCACCATCACGCTGCCTGCCCTGCTTTCCTGTCCCAGCGCACATGCTCATTTTTAGTGAAATTGAGCATGAGCAAAGCTCATACATGCTCAATTTCACTGAAAACGAGCATGTGCGTGAGGAAGGGGGAAAGCAGGACAGGCAGCTCAGTGGCAAACTTCACCATAGGAAACTTTTTGCTGGTGGGGCTTGGGGAACCCCGCCAGCAAAACCAGCAGACCTTGGGGGACCCCGATCCCAAATTAATGGACCCAGGCCACCAATGCTCCCCGTCAGATGCACACATTGAAACTTGCAGAGAAGATGATTGAGGAAGGAACGCGAAGGGCACAACAACACTTTGGCTGTCGGGGGTTTGGGTCCCCCGTCAGCATAGGTAGTCCACAACAACAGCGGGGGGCGGTTTTCGGCGGTCCGGGAGGGGGGGGGGCCACACAGGTTCGCGGAGGGGGGATCGAGGGGGCCGTAGCGTGGGGGGTGACAGATGATTCCGAGGCAGGGGGAGTAGTAGGGAACTCCTCCCCTTGCCTTGGAATCAGCTGTCATGACGTCAGTGACGTCAGTGTGTGTCTGCCTAGCAGACGACCTCCAGCCTAGGGAGCCATGGTCCCAGGCACAGAACGTTGGAGGTGAGAATTATTATATAGGATAGGCATCTCTGAGACTGGGTGGAAGGAGGATAACCAGTGGGACACTGTCATACCGGGGTACAAATTATATTGTAGTGATAGGGTGGATCGAACTGGTGGAGGGGTAGCATTGTATATTAACGAGAGCCTTGAATCAAATAGATTGAAAATTCTGCAGGAAACAAAACACTTCTTGGAATCACTGTGGATTGAAATTCCATGTGTAAAGGGGAAAAAGATGGTGATAGGAGTGTACTACCGTCCACCTGGCCAGGATGAACAGACGGATGCAGAAATGTTAAAGGAAATTAGGGACGCAAACAAACTGGGCAACGCAATAACAATGGGTGATTTCAATTACCCCGATATTGACTGGGTAAATGTAACATCGGGGCACGCTAGGGAGGTAAAATTCCTTGATGAAATCAAGGACTGCTTTATGGAGCAGCTGGTATATGAGGTGACGAAAGAAGGAAAAATTCTAGACCTAGTCCTTAGTGGAGTGCATGATCTGGTGCGGGAGGTAATGGTGCTGGGGCCGCTTGATAACAGTGATCATAATATGATCGGATTTGATATTAGCTTTGAAGTAAGTATACATAGGAAATCAAATATGTTAGCGTTTAACTTTAAAAAAGGAGACTATGATAAAATGAGAACGGTGAAAAAAAAAAAAACTTAGAGGAGCGACTGCGAGGGTCAAAAATTTACATCAGGCATAGATGCTGTTCAAAAACACAAATATATTCCACGTATTAAAATAGGATGATGGAAAACCAAACAACAGCCAGCAAGGTTAAAAAGTGAGGTGAAGGAAGCTATTAGAGCTAAAAGAAAATCCTTCAAAAAATGGAAGGAACCGACTGAAAATAATAAGAAACAGCATAAGGAATGTCAAGTCAAATGCAAAGCGTTGATAAGGAAGGCTAAGAGGTACTTCAGAAAAAAGATTGCATTGGAGGCCAAAACACATAAATGGCCTGGCATTGATTATCTGGGAGTGCCAAACGTAATTCTGGGTGTTCTTAGAAAAACGGTTTCAAATTCTTAAATTAATAAATATAACAGAAACCTTCAAAACAATTTTAAACAAAAATTATCACTCTCATTATTCATATAGGGAATTGAAACTGCTGAACTGTGACCTTTATGGTCTCACATCTTGCACAGAGGGATTTTTTTGAAAAAAGCATTGCAGTGGACAAGAACTTGGCAGGAAGAAGATTTTTTTCTGCACATCTCTACTTAAGTTAAGTAATAGCTATTTATATATTTTTTGAACATCAAGTTTATTATATTCTTTTGGACTTTGCCCATCTATTGAACAATACTATTAGGATGGAGGTAGGATGTGCTATGATGTAAGGGTGGTGTTCCTGCTAAGCTTGGATTATCAGTCCACAGCAATACACCAAAAACTGAGCACAACATAAAAAAATTTTTTATTATTTCAAAAAATAATTATATATATATGAATAATGAGAGTGATAATTTTTGTTTAAAATTGTTTTGAAGGTTTCTGTTATATTTATTGATTATCTGGGGTCAGCGCTGCTGGCGGCATCTAACCACACTGCCTGCCGTTGGCTGAATATTGGGGGGGGGGGGGGGGATGAGACTCAATATAGCTGAATTTTGATCTCCACATCATGTTATTAAGGGAGAAAAAGGACCCCAAAAACCACAAGACAAAAATATATTCATATAACTTTCCTTCTGTCTCTAAAGAGGTTCCAGTTTCTTTCATTGGTCTTAAACACTCCCAAGTATTTTATATGATGCGATGCCAAAAGTGATTTATATATTTATAACATTTAAACAGTCTTTTGTAACTTTTTGTGATTTATGCAAATCAATTTCAAATTTGTAAAAAAAATCACCATTCTGTGAGGTGGCTGAGCATTTATCTTATTTCAAACAGGGTTTTTTTTTTCCTTGTTAAATAACACGACGAGAAGATTAAAATTCAACTATATTGACTTTCAGTCTTTATTGGAGGTAGCAGCTCATCTGGAACCCAGAAATCCCCCTGAGTAATATATGCCCAGAGGAGTGGCTAGGGATATATATTCACAGAAAGTATGTTGCCACAAGGAGAAACCACAGGATTTAGCAACCAACGCACTATACCACCAAAGTCTCCAGGGGCCTCAAGCAAAAAATAAAACCAAGACCATCTTTAACTGAGAGAGAGAGAGAGCTATGTGAAAAAAGAAATCCACAAAAAAATTGGTGGTCGGTGCAAGTTATACCATAACAGCACTTGTTCCTGACACTTGAAGCCGCAACGAGTGAAACGGTGGCCCCGTTGAACCAAAGTTAAGTGCTGTTCTCAATTTGATCTTTATACCTTTTGAAGGTTTTTGTCACTATTTGAATGAGTAAAAGCACGTTTAAAATTCACATATCACAATCAATGGAGTTTTTTGGCGACCAGTGAAAGAAACTGGATACTAGCATCAGTTCAATAAGAGCGTCAAGTGTCCGAAGTTGGGGCCAGATGCACTAAACTTAACGAGCCATTAACGTGGGTTTTCAACTGGTTCTAGCCAGTTTAACGTGCAAGTAGTAAACCAGGACATGCACAAAAGGGCATTGTCCGATCACGGTAGCAGCTAACGAAAACGGAATACAGATGAGCAAATTAGTATTATAATGTGTAGAAATCGTACTGTAATGAGATGCACTACCGTTTTCCGATTGCCTAACCGTGGAAAATCTAACGGGAGGTCTGTACCTCTCGTTGGAGCTGCACAGCCTCTAAAAACTTCTCTAAATGTAACCAAAAAGTGTACTACCGTCAGCTAAACGTGCTGTGATTTGCAGAGAGAGACCTGGAGGGGGGCATAATCGAAAGGGACGGCCAAATAGTTTTTTTGGATGTCTTCGCACGTCCCGATGCCAGCGGTGGTAATTTGGGGCAACTCTCACCCCCCCCCATTGCCCCCAGAGCCGCACGTTCCCGGGGAGGAGGGTCTGCACGGTCAGCCGCAATCCACCCCCTTCTTCCGAGAGTGGGGCGGCAGGGATCACCGGCTGTACCGGTGGCTGCAGCTTGCCCTCCGGCCCGCGGCTCTGACAAGTGTTCGTCAGGGACGTCCTTTTTGGACGTCTTTGGCATGCGCAGCCAGCATAACGCTTGGCTGCTCTGCGCATGCTTGACTGGCCGACTGGTTTCCGAGGGAATAGAGAATGCAAGTAAGCTACAACGAGCAGCTCATTTGCATTCCCTTTCCTTGATGATTTCCCGTTGCTTACCGATTCGCTATGGAATCGGTAAGGGAACGGCTCTTCCGAGGACTTTAGTGCATCTAGCCCTTGGTTCTTAGGAATCTGTGAGGTCTCTATTTTCTCCACACTAAAACATTTAGAATTTGTAATTTTACCACAGTGGAATATTTGCAATTTTTTGGTATTGATTTTTGGTCTTGTATTGTTTTACTTCATTACAACACCTTTATGCTGCCATATGTTCAAGCCTCATGCAAAATCACAACAAATAATCACTCAGCATTATCACCATAGGCTTTATTAGAAGTATTTGTTTAGGGTTTTAGACTTCTCTCTAAAAGTAAATGTCTCCTGATATTCCATTCCTGAGGCAGCCTTCCCATTTATTTTCACAGAACACAAGCTCCCAGGAGATGACAGAATTATTAAGTAGAAATGGCTGGGAAGCTGGTGATGACGGTAGATTAACTATCGCACTGCGATCCCTGGTGTGAAACGCTCTCCTTCTCTCGGTGGTGTGTCTTAGGAACTGTTCTGATGAAAGATTAATGAATTATGCGTGGGATCATGGGCAGGTCTCTGCATATTCAATGAGAGTTAGAAAAAAAAATGCAGCCAAGGAGAGATGTCCATATACAAGATGAAGAACCATGACTGATCATAATTAGATGGAAATGAAGATCAGAGCAGGTAAAGATCCGTCATCGGCACCATTAAATATAGATGATGGTTTTTCTGCATTAATCCTGTTCTTTAGAAGATGCCGACCATATGTATATTCAACTATGCAGCTATAAATTCATTCAACTAGGAGAAGGTTAATGGGTCAGATAATTCCACTATCTAAAAACACTTCTTTTTGTCTGGACTGAAAATTCATTTTTATAGGATTTTTTTTTCTTCAGGAAATGCAACTGTAGCTCTTAAGAAAAGGAGTTACGAAAATTTTGTGTGGTTACTCTTTCTTTCTGGTGGGCAAAAAGGTACTGCACAGGGCTAAAAATGGATTCAAATTACGTTAAAACATATTTAGTAAAAAGAAAAATCCTACAGTTGGATTAGTACAAGACCATTCTTGTATCAGAACTGCGTAAAGTTATCCACCTGGCTTCACTTTCCTTTGCTTTGAGCAGCTTAAAAATGTTAGTGTGTTAAGGGGGGAAGTTATCAATGTGGGATACTCTTATTTTACCTCAAGTCATGCTATTTTAGCACAGCTTCCATTTATGCAATGCAGGAGCGTAGCCAGAGTTCGGCGGGAGGGGGGTCCAGAGTCCGAGGTGAGAGGGCACATTTTAGGCTCCCCTGGCACCGCCGACACCCCCCCGCCATTGCCGACCCGCCGTCACCACCACCAACAACTTTGACCCCAACCCCTGCCGACAACCCTCTCGACCCCTCCTCCCGCCGCCAACCCGCCCCCGTTGTCGCCTACCTTTTTTGGCGGGGGACCCCAACCCCCGCCAGCCGAGGTCCACTTCTTCCTTCGTTCTGTTTCTGAGTCTGACATCCTGCATGTTGTACATGAAGGATGTCAGACACACAGAAACAGAACGAAGCCTTGCAGATCAGCCAACAACGGACGTCAGACTCACAGAAACAGAACGAAGCCTTGCAGATCAGCCAGCCATGGACGTCGGACTCACAGAAACAGAATGAAGCCTTGCGGATCAGCCAACAACAGACATCAGACTCACAGAAACAGAACGAAGCCTTGCGGATCAGCCAGCAAGGCACGTCAGACTCATAGAAACAGAACGAAGCCTTGCAGATCAGCCAAAAAGTTCATCATCCCAGTTAAATCAGAAAGCAGCCTTTACTTTCAGGAGGTTTCAATACTTTAGGGACTTCCTCACACCCAAGGGATTTCAGCCTGCTTCAGTACTTTAGGGACCTCTCTTGCCCAAGGATTTTCAGCCTGCAACTGCTTCTCCTCCACCTGCCTAATTAATCTCTGGCTTCTGCTCTCACAACCAATCATTCTCCTTCCACTAGCTTCCCCCACACCCATACCAGCTGAGTTGAGCATTACACTAATGAGGAGCTCCTGCACACAGGGTTTCCTAACTCTCTTTCCCCCTAGTGGCAGCCACTTGTCACGTCTGTGGCCGTGACCACCCTCATACTTACCCTGTTTCTGGGAGTCAGTGGCTGTGCTGGCTTCTGCTTGTCTCTGTGTCTGTCTCTGTCTTAGTTTCTCTCTGGCTCTGTGTGCTGATTGCCCTATTGAATCTCACCTGTGTGGGCTTTGCCTCTTCCAAGATGGCTGCCGCCTCTTCGTCTCTGCCAGTATCCAAGATGGCTCCCGCTGTTACTTTCTATGGGATGCCTGCTCTGAGTGTCAAGCCTCTGTTTGGTTGCAAGGTGATTGCTGCACCTGTGGCTCTGGTGTTGATGGGCTTTATTAGTGACTTGGAAACTACAGTCCTGGCCTTTGCATTGCCATTTCCTCCGCAGTGCCTTAGGTCCCGAGGTTAGTGTGCTGTTAGCACCGTTTGCTTTCCTTGTCTTTTGCTCTGTGGGTTTTCTGCCCTTCTGTGTTTATTGTTCTGTGGGCTTCCAGCCCTTCTGTGTTATTTGCTCTGTGGGTCTCCTACCCTTCTGTGGGTTTTCAGCCCTTCTGTGTTTATCGCTTGTGGGTTTCCAGCCCTTCTGTGTTTATAGCTCTGTAGGGTTTCAGCCCTTCTGTGTTTATTGCTCTGTGGGTCTCCTACCCTTCTGTGGGTTTTCAGCCCTTCTGTGTTTATCGCTTGTAGGGTTTCAGCCCTTCTGTGTTTATTGCTCTATGGGTTTCCTACCCTTCTGTGTCTAGCTCTGCTAGTTCTCTGTGTTTGTTCCCTGTGTATGACTTGTTAGCTTGGGCACAGCTTTGTTGTTAGCTGGTGTATAGCTTTTCTAAGTCTCCTGAGTTTGCTCTGTGTATGTTCCTGTGTATGACTGGTTGCCTGGGTATAGCGTTCCTATTAGCCTGGGTACAGTCTACTAGTCATTGTGTTGATTCCTGCTGACTGCCAGAACCCGGACAGTTCCTGCTTGTCTGCCTTGCCTTCTCCTAGGTGCCGGGGGGCACTCCTGGATCTTCATTCCTGCTGTTCCTGTAAGTCCTACCGGCTGCCAGAACCTGAGGGCTCAACCCGAGGGGGAAGGCAGTCAAGTGTAGGTGAAGCCTAGGTCCAGGGTGTTCCAGTTCCGCTCCAGTGTGTTCCAGTCCAGCGGGTTTCACTCCTGTATGTTCCTGTCCAGTGGGGCCACTCCAGTGTGTCCAGTCCAGCGGGCCCCACTCCAGTGCGCACCTGTCCGGTGCGTTCCAGTTCCGAGTATTCCAGTGTAGAACTCCAGTCCGGAGTTCCGGTCCAGTCTTGTCTTATCTCTACCTTGTAGGTGATCTTGCCTGCCACTGCCGCTCCACGGTAGTGGTCCAAGGACTCACGAAACCAGTGCTCCCGGGGAAGAAGCCTGACAGTGTGCCAAGGTCCCCGTGCACGTGACACCACTCTACACCTCCTGCCAGCTTACACCCATGTCTTCCCCGATTGCAGCTAAGAGTCCAGTTCAGGTTCTTCATCTCACCCCCTTGGCTCCTTGCCTGCAATGCCTTCTGGGACTTGTATTTCAAACTGAAACTGCCTTAACCCAACTATCCTGGATGTAACTATCACAGAGTGGAAGGGGAAAAGCTGGCACATATTGCATGGCATTGCACAGATAGTGCTGCCAGCTGTTGCCAGCCGGCAAACGCCCTCCGGTATTATGTAAGCCACAACAAATATGTGGGGAAAATGTGGGATACAAATATAATAAACAAACAAACAAACAAATAAATAAATAAATAAAATAAACGTCCAAATGCTGACTTATGTCACTTTTTGGATGTCTATCTCTGTTGAAAATGAGCCTGATAGTAAATGACGGCAGATAAAGACCTTACAGTCCATCCAGTCTGCCCAACAAGATAAACATTTTACATGGTATGTAATACTTTATACCCAAGTTTGATTTGTCCTTGCCTTTCTCAGGGCACAGACCATAGAAGTCTGCCCAGCATTGTTCTTGTATTAAAAGTTCTGAAGATTCTGGAATCCTAAAGAGTTACAAGATTCCAGAATCCCAATTAGTAGCAACATTCCATGTAGAACCCCAGAGAGTAACATAGTAACATAGTAAATGACGACAGATAAAGAGACCTGTACGGTCCATCCAGTCTGCCCAACAAGATAAACTCATTTTACATGGTATGTGATACTTTATATGTATACCCGAGTTTGATTTGTCCCTGCCTTTCTCAGGGCACAGACCATAGAAGTCTGCCCAGCACTGTTCTTGTACTAAGTTCTGAAGCTAACGTTGAAGCCCCTTAAAATTTACACTCCAGCCCATCTCTATCTATTCAGTCACGATCAGGGCATAGACCGTAGAAGTCTGCCCAGCACTATTCTCATACTAAAAGTTCTGAAGATTCTGGAATCCTAAAGAGTTACAAGATTCCAGAATCCCAATTAGTAGCAACTTTCCATGTAGAACCCCAGAGAGTAACATGGTAAATGACGGCAGATAAAGACTTTACGGTCCATCTAGTCTGCCCAACAAGATAAACTCATTTACGTGGTATGTGATACTTTATATGTATACCCGAGTTTGATTTGTCCTTGCCTTTCTCAGGGCACAGACCGAGAAGTCTGCCCAGTACTGTTCTTGTACTAAAAGTTCTGAAGGTAACGTTGAAGCCCCTTAAAATTTACACTCTAGCCAATCCATATCTATTCAGTCACGATCAGGGCGCAGACCGTAGAAGTCTGCCCAGCTCTCATTTTGTTTTCCATTTACCAGCGTCGCCACCCAATCTCCGCTAAGATTTCATGGAACCATTCCTTCTAAACAGGATTCCTTTGTGTTTATCCCATGCATGTTTGAATTCCATTACCGTTTTCATCTCCACCACCTCCCACGGGAGGGCACTCTTCTTGAACTTTCCATATCTATTCAGTTACGATCAGGGCATAGACTGTAGAAGTCTGCCCAGCACCGGGTTTTGCTTCCCAATTATCCATGTCCACTCTCCACCTATAACCACTCCTCCTCCAAGAGCTATTTTTGAAAATTCACTAACGCATGGTTTAGTGTGGGGAAGCAGGAAAAATACTGCAAAACACTAGTCCCCCGATGGGCAAAACCATTTAACCGACCAGGAATGGCACCTGGCCGGTTAAATGGGTCATTGCCAGCTATCCGGCAATATTCAGCAGGGGATAACCGGCTATCTCTCACTGAATGTTGCCAGTTAGCGGCTAGTAGATAGCCATTAATTTTGCCTGATATATCCGGCTATCCATATTTTTAAAGCTGGTTCAGCGGCCATATTTGGCCACATGAAAACACGTGATAACTTTGGCTGGTTTAAAGATAACCGGCTAGCGCTGGATATCAGCCAACCAAAAAGAAACTGCATATTCAATGCTGGTCACCGGAAACGGCCCAGCATTGACTATCTGGGAATAGTGGCAGCCGCAGGAGTTAGCTGGTTTAACTCCCATGGTCTGAATATCGGCCCCTTTTAACACATTTGTGCAGTAGCTGGTTTTCACACGATAACCCCACATGAAGGGTTTATCCCCGGATTTTATAAGTGGCACCCAGATTTGCATGCACAATTTAATTGAATAATGAGCTCTTAACTCGTTGCCAGAGAATGTGGTAAAAGTGGTTAGCTTAGCGGGGTTTAAAAAGGGTCTGGACGGCTTCCTAAAGGAAGAAGTCCATAGACCATTATTAAATTGACTTGGGGAAAATCCACTGCTTATTTCTGAGATAAGCAGCATAAAATGTATTCAGCTTTTCTGGGATCTTGCCAGGTATCTGTGACCTGGATTGGCCACTGTTGCAAACAGGATGCTGGGCTTGATGGACCTTTGGTCTGTTCCAGTGTGGAAATACTTATGTACTTTATTTATTTATTTATTGCATTTGTATCCCACATTTTCCCACCCATTTGCAGGCTCAATGTGGCTTACAAAGTTTTGTTATGACGTGGAGGGGCATAATTGAACGAAAACGTCTATCTCCATGGGCGTTTATCTCCGAGAACAGGTCCGTGAAGGGGTGGACCGAACAAATCAGCAAGATGACTCCTGCTTCCTCTCTCGCTGGGTGGCTGAAGGGGAGGGGGCAGGGGAGAGGAGAATCACACACACTCTCTCACAGACACACTCGCACCCATTCTCTGTCACACACACACACACTCGCACATTCACTCTCTCTCACACAGTCACTCTCACACACACACACACACACTCTCTCTCTCTCTCTCTCTCTCTCTCTCTCTCAAGCATACACACTCCAAGGAAAACCTTGCTAGCGCCCGTTTCATTTGTGTCAGAAACGGGCCTTTTTTACTAGTCTTTCCATAAATATTCAGTTTATCTAATAAGATCAGTGTTGAGAGGCTTACGTGTCTCTTGGACATGTGCGATTCCCCTCCAGCTGTTGGAAATATCAATCTCCTGCTCGGAAGCCTCTTAGCTCCAGATATCTTACTGTGTTACAACTTTTATTTACTGCATATTCTGTCCCCTGACTTACCTTCCTCTTTCTCCTATTTCAGATGCTGACAATTCTTCTTTTTCCCATTACAAATAAGAACATGAATAAATACGGGGGGGGAAAGCATATCAAATAACTTTCTACAATGTGCACTGAATAATTTGCTCCACTACAGAGAAAAAGTCCTTTCCCAGCTTGAACAAGGAGATTACCAAGGTCCTGCTAGTACAGTACTTTTATACCGACATCAGAAACATCAAAGAAAGACCATGATCGAGTATATCATATCACGTTCATTACTGATTTAATCTTGAGAATGAACGTGACTGTTGGGCAGACTGGATGGACTGTTCAGGTCTTTATCTGCCGTCACTTACTATGTTGCCGTAACCTTAGGAGTTCTATGCGGTTTACAAACTGTAACAAATCAGGCATATCTGGGACAATACACTCAAATCAATCAACCTAAAAGTAAAAAAATCAATATAAAACACATCATACTATCAAAACTCAATACAGGTATTTCTTGACTAACTTCGTCACATGTATATGCTTTACTAGGATGTGTTAATGAATGGAATTGTTTACATAGCAGGACACCAAAATCTTCCGCCTATCTTCCAAATGAGGAAGCCTATGGAATTTTCGCTCCGGGCTTGTGTTTTTAGGAGGTAATTCTATAAGTCGGTGTCTCCTTAAGGCACCCTGATGCTACACGGTGAGAGCCTATGCTGTACTGGCAACTGGGCAACCAGATTCCATTATAGAATACTAGAATAACCTGGTATTGGAGTGCCTAATGTCTAGGCACATATAAGGGGCCATGGCCACCGAGAGACTAGGCCGGGCCCGGGTCAAGGTCAAGGCCGCCCTCCTCACTGCCCCGCCTCCGCCCCCCCTCCGCCCCCCCCCCCCGCTGCTGCCGCTACCTTTTGCTCCCCCCACCGCTGCAGTCCGCGGTCTCACCTGCCTGCCTCCACGACTCCGGGCCCCCTTCATTCAAAGCGGCAGTCGCAGATCGCCTCTCTTCTGGCCTTCGCTCCCTGTACCCGCCCTCGTTTGATGTAATTTCCGGTTTCCGCGAGGGCGGGACACAGGGAGGGAAGCCAGAAGAGACGTGATCTGTGACTGCCGCTTTGAATGAAGGGGGCCCGGAGCTGTGGAGGCAGGCAGGTGAGACCAGGGACTGCAGCGCCGGTGGCTTGACCCCAGCGCCGGGACCCCCTTGGAGGCCCGGGCCCAGGGAATTTTGCCCCCCTGCCCCCCCTCTCGGCGGCCCTGTAAGGGGTCCTTGTACTAAGCAGTGGTAAGTCCACCACGGGCTTACTGCGTGCCAAACAGGAACTACCGCTGGGCTACCGCAGGAGCACAGAGGTACTTCCCACCCCCAGCACACACCATTTCCGGAGATAATCGGTTACTGCTGGATTAACGCAGGAACCCTTACCACCACCTGAATGGGTGGCGGTAATTGTTGCCTCCTAAATTGACCTTGTGGTGAGTGGTTCATTTACTGCATGGTCATTTCTTTTCAGGATTAAAAAAAGACAGCCTTTTACCCTAGAGTTACCATAAGTCCGGTTTTACCTGGATATATCCTCTTTTTGAGGACATGGCCGGGCAACCGGGCGGTTTTGCCAGCCTGCCCGTTAGTCCGGATTTCCCAGTGGCTCCCAATCAAAGAACGTATTGCTTTCAAAATCTGCACCATAGTTCACAAAATTATATACGGCGAAGTCCCGGGATACATGACAGACCTCATAGACCTACCAACCAGAAACACATCCGGATCAACACGAACATACCTAAATCTGCACTTCTCAAGCTGCAAAGGACTCAAATACAAATCAACTTACGCATCCAGTTTTTCCTACTTGAGCACACAACTGTGGAACGTATTACCAAAAGCCGTGAAAACAACGTACGACCACCGGCAGGGGGAGGGGGGGGGTCGGCGGTGTGGGGGAGTCAGCGACAAGGGTAGGCGGCTAAACAGTACCCCCCTACCTCGGGCTCTGGCCCCCCATATCCCTGCTGTGGTCTGGCTACGCCTCTGCTACACTTTCTATATAAATATGGTGTTAACCCAGTTCCTAAACCTGTCCGTGAACAGCCAGTTGGGTTTTCAAAATATCCGGAATGGATATGGATAAGATAGGTTTGTAGACTTTGGAAATCTAAGGGTTGAAGTTTAAAATGATTTAACTGCGTAGGAGAAAAACTTAACCGGATAGTGGCATTGAAATTAGCCCTGACCACCACAGAAGTCCTGGGGCGGTCAGTGGGCGGAGTCAAGGTGAACTTGGAAGTTATCCGGACCGATTTCAATGCTGGTGCCCGGACAAATATCTGACCAAGTAGAACCTCACAAAAAGCAGTCCCGACTCGCCAGGACAGTTTGAAACTGGCTCTGAATGCTGCCCTTTCCCGGTTAACATCTGGTGGATGGGCTAGTGCTTGGATTGGGTCTGGCATTAGCCAGTGGCTGCTGCCGGCTGAATATCAGAGGGCCAGTACATGCTATTTTCTCACATGCATATTCATTGTGAGCCCAACTGACTTTGGAGACCCCAGGACAGGTAACATAGTAACATAGATGACGGCAGAAAAAGACCTGCACGGTCCATCCAGTCTGCCCAACAAGATAACTCATATGTGCTACTTTTGTGTATACCTTACCTTGATTTGTATCTGTCTTTTTCAGGGCACAGACCGTATAAGTCTGCCCAGCACTAGCCCCGCCTCCCAACTACCAGCCCCTTGATTTGTATCTGTCATTTTCAGGGCACAGAGCGTATGTCTGCCCAGCACTAGCCCTGCCTCCCAACTACCAGCCCCTTGATTTGTATCTGTCTTTTTCAGGGCACAGACCGTATAAGTCTGCCCAGCACTAACCCCGCCTCCCAACCTCCAGCCCCGCCTCTGCCATCCAATCTCCGCTAAGCTCCTGAGGATCCCTTCTTTCCGAACAGGATTCCTTTATGTTTATCCCACGCATGTTTGAATTCCGTTACCATTTTCATCTCCACCACCTCCCGCGGGAGGGCATTCCAAGCATCCACCACTCTCTCCGTGAAAAAAAGTGCTCTTTCATGCCCTTCCTTTTCTAGGGTATGAAGACATGCCAAGTAACATGCATTAGGTTTCTGCCATGCATTTAGACCCCTTCTCTAGTTCACATTAGGAAGTGTGCTCCTCTTGGTTCCCTGCCCCCAAGATCTGACATCTCTCTCTCTCTCTCTCTCCCTGCCCCCGTTCCCCCCCCCCCCCCCCCCCCCCCCCCCCCCGGCTGCCCTCCAAAGTTGCTGTAAGTTATGGGCAACAGCAAGATTGATGAAAAGCTGCCTCCAGTCAACCCAGACCCTTTCCTCTACCATGTCTCACAGCCTCTGATATAGCTTCCTGTTTGCGCCCTGGTGAGATGTGGCAGAGGGAAGGCCCCAGTCTGGCTAAAGGTAGCCTGATTTTAGGTGTCAGACATATGGCCGTAGTGTCTTTTTGAAGGATAGAACACAGAATTTAGACTACAAAAAAAAACAAACCCTTGTAACTTACAAAACATAATAAACCTTATGATTGATATTAATAAAAAGAATTGGTTACGCTGGGACTATTTGCAGTACTGTTAGACTCCTGGGTGTAGAAAGAGCTCCAGCGTGGACCATCATACTGTCAAATTACCATCTCTCAATAGAAACCAGCGACTGAGATTATTCATCTTCTACAGCTCTTCACAATAAAATGATACCTGCCGACTCGTTATTCAAACAATTGAGGCAAGGAGGATGCACTCTGGAGTGCCTCAGAAAATATTTCTTCCTGGATAGGTAGCAGCGTATTTCTGGAAGAGCTTCCC
Source organism: Microcaecilia unicolor (assembly GCF_901765095.1). Classification (NCBI taxonomy): domain Eukaryota; kingdom Metazoa; phylum Chordata; class Amphibia; order Gymnophiona; family Siphonopidae; genus Microcaecilia; species Microcaecilia unicolor. The sequence continues at coordinate 216,975,547 of NC_044039.1, read as the reverse complement.
AGTGGAGCTGCTGGAAGCAAAAGCAGTAACAGGTGAGAACCTGTAATAAACACTAAGAATCCTTCGCTGCACATGCAGTTTCTGGAGAAGGTTCTCAATTTTTTTCTCTTATAAAGCCCCCTTATGATGAGCTGAACAAATAAACATGCACATTTCTGTTTTATTCGTGGTTTCCGTCAGCTTTTGTTATATTTGATGGATTCCCTGGAACTCTCTCAAAGACCCCCTAGAGCAGTGCTTCTCAACCCAGTCCTCGGGCCACAGCCAGCCAGTCAGGTTTTCAGGATGTCCACAATGAATATGCATGAGATAGATTTGCATACCAAGGAGGCAGTGCATTCAAATCTCTCTCATGCATATTCATTGTGAATACCCTGAACACCAGGGTCAGTCTTAGGCAGGGGCAACAGGGGCGGTCATACAGGGTCCCGTGCTTCTAAGGACCCCACATTTATGGCACATCTGTCCTCCTGTGTCGGAACATCTCCCTGCAGGGCCACCGAGAGACTAGGCCGGGCCCAGGGCAAGGCCGCCCCACCTCCACCCTCCCGCCACTGCCACCCCCCCCCCCCCGTCGCTCCCCCTGCTGCTGTCGCTCCCCCCGCCACTCCCCCCACTGCTGCCACCCCCCGCCGTTGCAGTCCGCGGTCTCACCTGCCTGCCTCCACGGCTCCGGGCCCCCTGCATTCAATGCGGCAGTCGCAAATTGCCTCTCTTCTGGCCTTCCCTCCCTGTGTTCCGCCCTCATCTGATGTAACTTCCGGTTTCTGCGAGGGCTGGACACAGAGAGGGAAGGCCCCAAGTGTGGCAATCTGTGACTGCCACTTTGAATGCAAGAGGCCCGGAGCCGAGGAGGCGGGCAGGTAGGACTGGGGACTGCAGTGCCGGCGGCCTGACCCCGGCGCCGAACCCCCCTTGGAGGTCCGGGCCCAGGGAATTTTGCCCCCCCTGCCCCCCCTCTTGGCGACCCTGTCTCCCTGCTCCGTACCTTAATGTGCATCCACTTTTCAGTAGAGAGCATCAGGCAGGAGCAGCGATTTTCATATCCTGTCAGCTGCCAAGCCCAGAGCCTCCTCGCTGCTGTGTCCCGCCCCCTTTTGATGTCACTTCCTGCTTCTGCAAGGGTTGCAGCAACGAGGAGGCTCTGGGCTCAGCAGCTGACAGGATATGAAAATCGCTGTTGCTGCCTGATGCTCTCTACTGAAATGTGGATGCACATTAAGGTATGGGGTGAAGTGGGGTTCTGAGAGCTCTAAACCCCCTTTTAAACTGATAAATTATTGCTTATAGTGGTGGGCGCAGGTGGGGGGATGGGCGGGGGCCCACTGAACATGTCTGCACAGTGCCCCGCAATTGCTAAGACTGGTCCTGCTGAACACCCAACAGGCTGGGTGTGCCCCGAGGAATGGGTTGAGAACCACTGCTCTATAGGAACCAGAATCCCTGCCCAAGTCCCCCCCCCCCCCCCCAGTTAGTCTATTGCATTGCAAAGGGAAGTAACTGGGGCAGAGCAGGTGGGGTTTACAGTCTTTCAGTGGCGTAGGAAGGGGGGGCGGTGGGGCGGTCCGCCCTGGGTGCACGCCGCTGGGGGGTGTCGGCGCCTCGCTGGTTCCTTGTTCTCTCTGCCCCAGAACAGGTTACTTCCTGTTCCGGGGCAGAGAGAGCAAGGAACTAGCGAGGCGTCGACACCCCCCAGCGGCGTGCACTCGGCGGATTGGTCCTCCCGCCTGCCCCTCACCGCCTTCCAGGTATGTTCTCGCGGGGGGCGGGGGGGGTTGCGCTACGGAGGGGGAGGGTGCATCGTGCTGCACCCGGGGGGGGGGGGGGTGCACAGCGGCGACCCGCCCCAGGTGTCAGCTACCCTCGTGACGCCACTGCAGTCTTTAGTCTGCTTCTCTGGTTCAGTTGCCAAATGCCATGGAAAGAGAACAGGCTGCTCTAGCTGAGAGGTTCCTTCCTGCAGCCACCGGGGCGGTAGCTTTGGACAATGGACAAGCAGGTGTGCAGATAGTTCAGATGCCATCTGCTTTAAAATCTCCTGATCACAGATTTTTTGGTTTTAACCATTTCCTTGTGTGACCCCTTCTCTGATCATGCTGCCAAAATGGCTGCAGAAGTATTACACAGATCCAGCAGATAGCAGTAGCGGGACCACTGGTTGCACAGGGAAAAGGAAGTAGTTCATAAAAAACTACTTTTAGTCAGGGGCGTAGCCAGACGTCGGCAGGAGGGGGATCCAGAGCCCGAGGTGAGGGGGCACATTTTAGGCCCCCCCCACTGCCGCCGCCACCACCACCACTAACAACAACTTTGACCCCCCCTCCCTGCAGACGACCCTCTCGACCCCCCTCCTGCCCCCAGCCCTTCCCCGCCGTCGCCATCGCCTACCTTTGCTGGTGGGGGACCCCAACCCCCGCCAGCTGAGGTCCTGTTCTTCCTTCGTTCTGTTTCTGAGTCTGACGTCCTGCACGTACTTTTAGTGCACCCTTAGGCGGGTCTTTCCTGTATGCTAATCTTTAGAGCAGCTGTAAAACCCTTTGTTTTCTATTTTTTCCCATTAACGGTTATGTGCTAATGTTGCCATTAGTGTGCAGCCAGTTAAAAAAATTACCAGAGGGGGGAGAGAGAGCGCTTAGGGGGGTCTTTTACTAAGCCTTGTTAGCGTTTGTAGCTCACAGCAGAAATCAGCTGGTGGCAAACGCTGAGACTGCCATTAGATTCCTATGGGCGTCTTGGCGTTTACTGCTGATTTCTACCGCAAGCTAAAAACACTACCATGGTTTAGTAAATGACCCTCTTACTGCGGTAAGGCAGGGCTGCCGAGAGGGGGGGCAGGGGGTGCAAAATTCCCGGGGGCCCGGCGCCAGGGTCAGGCCGCCAGCACTGCAGTCCCCGGTCTCACCTGCCTGCCTCCTCGGCTCCAGGCCCCCTGCATTTGAAGCGGCGGTCACAGATCGCCTCCCTTCGGGCCTTCCCTCCCTGTGTCCCGCCCTCGCGGAACCCGGAAGTTACATCAGACGAGGACGAGACACAGGGAGGGAAGGCCAGAAGAGAGGCGATCTGCGACTGCCACTTTGAATGCAGGGGGCCCGGAGCCGTGGAGGCAGGCAGGTGAGACCGCGGACTGCAGCGGCAGGGGGAGCGATGGGGGATTGCAGCGGTGGGGGGAGCGACGGGGGGTGGCAGCGGCAGGCAGGGCGGAGGCAGGGCGGCCTTGTCTCTCGGCGGCCCTGCGGTAAGGCACCTGCGTGGTAATGTAGATATGCTAGCTGGTCACTGCAGGAATGTCCACTCTCTGTCCCAACACACTGTAGTGTATCCTGTGATAGATCATTTTTTGCTGAGTAGGTACATGTCGGTACAGCTGTGAGTTCCCATTAGGGAAGGAGCCACCTACAAGGACTTTGCACCTGCAAGCTCACAGAGCCATACAAGAGAGAACCTACCACAGAGCAGCTCACCTCTGGCTACGAGGAACAGAGAGAAATAAGATGTAAAGGATTCTTGCAAAGAACCTCTACCATGACAGAAGGAAACCTACTAAGTTAATAAGTGCCTTATTATAAACTGTCTTATTCTTCTACTGACTCTGTACGGCTGTTAGTTGAGCTTCGTCTCATGGTTTGATTGCATCGTCCACATTTAAGTAACCTTTTGGTTCAGAAGTTAAACAATCGAGCCTGGACTGAATCATTGGATGAGTGAGTGGATTTGCAGTGTCTCTTGGCCGCCCAACTTTCAGGTCCCGGCTCTGACTTCATAAAAAAAAAGTCCTAAAAAAATCTGCCCTGATGCTCACCAGGCAAAATAGGGCTACATTAGAGTGTGCTGATTGGATCATTTAAAAAAACCTCGGAGGTGGTTGCCTGTGTACATTTGAAATTCTCTGTGAACACCCCTTTTTCAAGACCACTTTTGCATACAGCCAATCAAATCACGTTTGGTTCGTCACACGGACCAAATCGTGTTTCAGGCACTTCAGATTCATACCCGTTACGACATGCAGGCCTGTAGGCCGAAACACAACAGTTGTGTCGTGTCTTTTCATCAAATAAAGAAGTTTTTAAGATATTGTCTCCAGGATTTGTATTTCCGTGGTCAAACATCCCACTTTTTACCTGCATTTGTGTTTTCCCGTGGGGCGTTCGAGTTCTCCGCTTGATTGTGGATTTTTCTGAACAAACACCCCTTTTCCAACATTTTTTCCTAATTTCTCTTAATATATTTGAAGCTTCATTTTAAACCTTGTAACTTATTCTTTTTTTTTTCAGGGATTTTTATTTTGGGGGTGGGAGGAAATTATCAACATGGGCTACTCTTAAGTTGGGTTATTTCAGCACAGAGTCTCGTTGCACAAAATGGGACTTGTGATAAAAATAACCTGACATATAGAGGTATATAAAATAATGAGTGGAGAGGAACAGGTGGATGTGAAGCGTCTGTTCACGTTTTCCAAAAATACTAGGACTAGGGGGCATGCGATGAAACTACAGTGTAGTAAATTTAAAACAAATAGGAGAAAACTTTTCTTCACCCAACGTGTAATTAAACTCTGGAATTCGTTGCCGGAGAATGTGGTGAAGGCGGTTAGCTTGGCAGAGTTTAAAAAGGGGTTGGGCAGTTTCCTAAAGGACAAGTCCATAGACCGCTGCTAAATGGACTTGGGAAAAATTCACAATTTTGGGAATAACATGTATAGAATGTTTGTACGTTTGGGAAGCTTGCCAGGTGCCCTTGGCCTGGATTGGCCGCTGTCGTGGACAGGATGCTGGGCTTGATGGACCTTTGGTCTTTTCCCAGTATTGCATTACTTATGTACTTATGTACATAGCCATAGCCAACATTGATAACTCCCCCCTGACAGATTGCCATCTTTACATTTTGCCTGGTGAACATTTGGAGAGCAATACAATAATCTAGGTACCCACATAGACACCCAGGTTTCATTACAGAATGGGGTCCTCGCTTGCGGGTAAAGAACTGTCCCTTTGGTTATCTCTAGCACATAGATTCCGTGTACCCAAAAGAGACGCAGTAGACCCAGTTCAGAAGTGCAATATATTTTATTGGTGCTGACAAACAGAAATGATGCGGCTTTTCAGACTCCTCATACACTAGTTACCCACCATTACACAGCTGGGAGGATAGGGAAGTTGGACGGTCAGCGACTATTACATTTTCCATTACTCTGCTGGGGCTGTCAGCCTGCAGCACTTTTGATAAAGCTTCAATTTGCTAAAATCATTCTGAGAAGGTAAACTGAAATTATGGCCTGTGCTTGCTTTTGCTTTCTCATTCTTGCACAGAACAGATATGGTAGAGATTGGGGGAAAGGGGAATGCTTCTGTATATCTTTATGACCTTGGTTCAGATTTGCTTTGTGTGTTAGGGAAATAAAGACAGTGAAACACAAATGAAAGACATTTAAAAGCCCCTTCAAAATATCTTTCCATTTTATGCACGCTCTGATGCAGGAGATAATGGGGATGGAGATATAAGATATAAAAACCCTCCCTTTCTTTTCACTTGCAGAGGTTATGGCCTCTAAAAGTTGCTAGATCATCCTGCCTCTGAAGTCCCTCCCTACCCACCCCTCTCCCACCCACCCCTAGGTTAACTCCCCCTATATAGGAAAATCAAGAGACAAGTATTTTCAATACACTCTACACTGGTCAATGCTACTCATTAATATCCCATAACTGTCATGTTCTTCACCTTGTGGCATCATGCCAAGACGGTAACCCTGCCGCGAATCTCAGTACGGAAGAATTGGGTTGTGAGTGCGCTGATGTTAGCACGTCGCCTTCACTGCTTCTGACGCCGCCATCGACGGCATGCTACGCCCTTGTTCCTTTAACTCTGGGCATTCTAAGGCAATCAGGGCTTCGGCAACAATTGAGTTCTGGTTATCCTTTTTCCTTTGCTGAACAAGCTCCCGGTTCTGCCTGTTGCAGCCGAGTCTGCGCCTGACTTCTGATACCGCTACTGCCTAGTCTGCTTCTGATTTCTGACTCCGCTACAGCTGTCTTTGCTTGACTTATGATACCGCTGTTATCAAGTCTGCTCTTGACTTCGGATACCGCAACAGCTAAGTTCACTTGTCTATTAGATTGTAAGCTCTTTGAGCAGGGACTGTCTCTCTTTGTTAAATTGTACAGCGCTGCGTAACCCTAGTAGCGCTCTAGAAATGTTAAGTAGTAGTAGTAGTAGTAGTAGTAGTAGTAAGTCTGTTTCTGACCCCTGTCTACTACAATCTTAATCCTAATAGGGGATATATATATAATAGGAGGTACCTAAAACATTAACAACAAACAGTACTCCTGTTCTTTATTTTATTGTTACCTTTGTACCCCGTGTTTTTCCCACTCATGGCAGGCTCAATGTGGCGGGCAATGGAGGGTTAAATGACTTGCCCAGAGTCACAAGGAGCTGCCTGTGCCTGAAGTGGGAATTGAACTTAGTTCCTCAGGACCAGAGTCCACCACCCTAACCACTAGGCCACTCCTCCACTGTTGCTACTATTTGAGATTCTACATGGAATGTTGCTATTGCCCAATTCCCAGCCAATTTACCACCAGGACTACCACAGACAATAAAGCAACAGAGGAATAGATGGGTCACAGTAGGCTCGGGTAGATTATGACCTGTGACATTCACCCTTTAACCCCCCCCCCCCACAAAACCCACTCCCCACAACTGTACAACACTACCATAGCCCTAAGGGATGAAGGGGGACACCTACATGTGGGTACAGTGGGTTTCTGGCGAGTTTTGGAGGGCTCACATTTACCACCACAAGTGTAACAGGTCGGGGGGGATAGGCCTGGGTCCACCTGCCTGAAGTGCACTGCAGTACCCACTAAAACTTCTCCAGGGACCTGCATGCTGCTGTCAGGGAGCAGGGTATGACGTTTGAGGCTGGAAAATTATTTTTAAAGTTTTTTTTTAGGGTGGGAGGGGGTTAGTGACCACTGGGGGAGTAAGGGGAGGTCATCTCCGATTCCCTCCGGTGGTCATCTGGTCAGCTCAGGCACCTTTTTGAGGCTTGGTCGCAAGAAAAAATGGACCAAGTAAAGTCGGCCAAGTGCTCATCAGGGACGCCCTTCTTTTTTCCATTATCGGCGGAGGACGCCCATGTGTTAAGCACACCCCAGTCCCGCCTTCGCTATGCTTCCGACACGCCCCCGGGAACTTTGGTCGTTCCCGCGACGGAAAGCAGTTGACGCCCAAAATCGGCTTTCGACTATGCCGATTTGGGTGACCCTGGGAGAGGGATGCCCATCTGCCGACTTGTGTCGAAAGATGGGCGCCTTTCTCTTTCGAAAATAAGCCTGATAGTATATTACTGTTGGCCAAGGGAAGCCCCAGTTTGCATATGCGAGAAGAGCAGTGGCTAGGAAGAAATTGCTCTCGTTGCGACTGCATGCATTCATCCTAAAATGTCTGGAAATGAAAACAAGAGAGAGAGAGACAGTAAAACCGGCAGGAGGAGGGCAAAATTTACTACTAATATTTCAATAAAGAAAGTGCCTGCCTCAGGAAAATAAACCATTTTATTTTTATGACTTAATTGGTTTTACGCCAGGCTTCAGACTCGCTCAAAAAACATTCAATAAAAGACTGAAAAGGATTGGGACAATGAATATTTTCTTCTTATTATTACGAGAAATGAGAAACAGTTATCTTCAACTTGAGGTTTTAATTAAAACAAATGGGGAAACAGAGAATGGAGAGGAAGGCATTAAAAAATGCATTTTATTTTCTTGCATATGTTATTTTCATGGTTTCAGGTGATTTTTGTACAATTGTTTCTGAAAGATGGAATCTGAGATAAGGAGAGGGAATTGTTATTTTAGTTATGAGAATGTAGCATAGTGTTATCTTTGTACACATTATGTTATAATGTTATATGTGACAAGCACAGTCTCTATGGGATAGCGTGAATATCAATCAAATCCACCTAGTTTCAATTTATCTTTCTCAGGGGTCCTTTTACTAAGCTGCGTAAGAAGTGGCTGTAGCTTGCTACTGCGCAGATTTTTACAACGTTCTTAGGCCATTTTTTCTGCGGCCGTAAAATGGTCAATATTCCATTTTTTTTGTATTCTGTTTTAGTTTTTTTTTTAATATTTTATTTATATTGTATGTTGCCATTAACGCATGGCCATTAATAAAAATTACTATGGGGCCCTTTTACTACGGTGTGGACGAGCATCAATTTTGAACTACCATCCAGCTGTCATGTACCCCAGGCGGTAATTTTATTTTTTACGCGTCCGATACACGCGTCAAAAGATATATTTTTATTTTCTACTGCATGGTGCTAACCGAGCGGTAATCGGCAGTGTACGTGTGCTGACGATTACCGCGTGAGACCTTACTGCTAAGGGAATGGGTGGCGGTAAGGTCTCAGGCCCAAAATGGATGCACACCAATTTTTATTTTGCCGCACATCCATTCTCGGCCAAAAAAAAAAGAGGCCTTTTTTTCAGGGGAGCTAAAAAATGGGCCTGCATGCATCCAAAACACGCACCTACACTAGCGCAGGCCATTTTTCAGTGCACCTTAGTAAAAGGACCCCTTTTGGGTAGTAAGGGCTCACATGGAGGGGCATAATCGAATGGGGACGCCGATCTCTAAGGACGTCCCGGCGAAGGGGTGGGGAAACTCGTATTATCGAAATAAGATGAGCGTCCATCTTTCGCTTCGATAATACGGTCGGGGACACCCAAATCTCAACGTTTAGGTCGATCTTAGGTAGACCTTAGAGACGGTCGTCCCTGGTTTTTGGCGATAATGGAAACCGAGGACGCCCATCTAAAAAATGACCAAATGCAAGCCCTTTGGTCGTGGGAGGAGCCAGCATTCGTAGTGCACTGGTCCCCCTAACATGCTAGGACACCAAACGGGCACCCTACGGGGCACTGCACTGGACTTCAGAAATTGCTCCCAGGTACATAGCTCCCATACCTTGTGTGCTGAGCCCCCAACGCCCCTAAAACCCACTCCCCACAACTGTACACCACTACCATAGCCCTAAGGGGTGAAGGGGGGCACCTACATATGGGTGCAGTGGGTTTGTGGTGAGTTTTGAAGGGCTCAAATTTACCATCACAAGTGTAACAGGTAGGGGGGGAGGGATGGGCCTGGTCCGCCTGCATGAAGTGTACTGCACCCACTAAAAACTGCTCCAGGGACATGCATACTGCTGTCATGGAGCTAGGTATGACATTTGAGGCTGGCATAGAGGCCGGCAAAAAATGTTTTTACATTTCTTTTTGGGTGGGATGGGAGTTGGTGGCCACTGGGGGACTAAGGGGAGGTCATCCCCGATTCCCTCCTGTGGTCATCTGGTCAGTTCAGACACCTTTTCTAGGCTTGGTTGTGAAAGAAAATGGACCAAGACGGCCAAATGCTCATCAGGGACACCCTTCTTTTTTCCATTATCGGTCGAGGACGCCCATGTGTTAGACATGCCCCAGTCCCGCCTTCGCTACGCTTCCAACACGCCCCCGTGAACTTTGGTCATCCCCGCGACGGAAAACAGTTGAGGGCGTCCAAAATCAGCTTTCAATTATGCCGATTTGGGCGACCCTGAGAGAAGGACACACATCTCCCGATTTGTGTCGGAAGATGGGCGCTCTTCTCTTTCGAAAATTCCCCTGATGGTAATCCTGCACTATCACATTAGGGCCAGATTCTATAAATGGTGTCTAAAATCTAGACATGTCTGATTAACGCGTCTAAAGTTAGATGCAGCGTACAGAATAGCGCATAGGACCAGGGAACAATCCTTTATGTAGGCGTGGCCATTTACGCCACTGAAAACCTGGTGTAAATACCTGAGCCTAAATGTAGGTGCAGTTTCCTGACCTCTATAATAACGTGCGTAAATTCAAGTAACGGCCCTAACACGACCACGCTCCTCGTGTGGCCACGCCCCCTTTTCAGCTATGTGCATTAGAAATTACACGCGCCTCTCTTTTGAATATGACTAGAAAGATGCCCGTGTAAATTACAATTAGTACCAGTCAGTGGTGATAACTGGTTATTATCGGCCAATGATCATCACTGATTGGATTGTTACTCAATCGAGCAGCGCGCATAAATTGGCCATGTGCACCTTATATAGAATCCAGAGGTTGATTCTTATTTATTTATTTATGAAGAGATTCACCCAAGGCAGTGTACAGCATAACAATAGCAAAATAACCAAGAATAAACATAAATACAATAAATGAGGTAACATAGTAACATAGTAGATGACGGCAGAAAAAGACCTGCACGGTCCATCCAGTCTGCCCAACAAGATAACTCATATTTGCTGCTTTTTGTGTATACCTTACCTTGATTTGTACCTGTGCTCTTCAGGGCACAGACCGTATAAGTCTGCTCAGCACTATCCCCGCCTTCCAACCACCAGCCCCACCTCCCACCACTGGCTCTGGCACAGACCATATAAGTCTGCCCAGCACTATCCCCGCCTTCCAACCACCAGCCCCACCTCCCACCACTGGCTCTGGCACAGACCGTATAAGTCTGCCCAGCACTATCCCCGCCTCCCAACCACCAGCCCCGCATCCCAACCACCGGCTCTGGCACAGACCGTATAAGTCTGCCCAGCACTATCCCCGCCTCCCAACCACCAGCCCCGCATCCCAACCACCGGCTCTGGCACAGACCGTATAAGTCTGCCCAGCACTATCCCCGCCTCCCAACCACCAGCCCCACATCCCAACCACCGGCTCTGGCACAGACCGTATAAGTCTGCCCAGCACTATCCCCGCCTTCCAACCACCAGCCCCACCTCCCACCACTGGCTCTGGCACAGACCGTATAAGTCTGCCCAGCACTATCCCCGCCTTCCAACCACCAGCCCCACCTCCCACCACTGGCTCTGGCACAGACCGTATAAGTCTGCCCAGCACTATCCCCGCCTCCCAACCACCAGCCCCGCATCCCAACCACCGGCTCTGGCACAGACCGTATAAGTCTGCCCAGCACTATCCCCGCCTCCCAACCACCAGCCCCGCATCCCAACCACCGGCTCTGGCACAGACCGTATAAGTCTGCCCAGCACTATCCCCGCCTCCCAACCACCAGCCCCGCATCCCAACCACCGGCTCTGGCACAGACCGTATAAGTCTGCCCAGCACTATCCCCGCCTCCCAACCACCAGCCCCGCCTCCCAACCACCGGCTCTGGCACAGACCGTATAAGTCTGCCCAGCACTATCCCCGCCTCCCAACCACCAGCCCTGCCTCCCAACCACCGGCTCTGGCACAGACCGTACAAGTCTGCCCAGCACTATCCCTGCCTCCCAACCACCAGTCCCGCTTCCCACCACCGGCTCTGGCACACTTGAAAACAGTAAACTGAAACCTAGTAATAGAACTACTGTGAAACAGTATCAAAAAATATACACATTTAACAGTACTGGAATTACTGTGCAATAATGTAGCTGTGCTAACTGATTAGCACAGGAATGTTCTTTGACATGCCCCCTCCCCTCCCCCCAAAAAATAGAAAAACCTTTTTGCACATGGATTAAAAGATGCTAGGCCCATAATATTTAACCATCTCTCTGACTTCATGTGCACCTTTCTTTAAATTAGTCACCTTATTTTCTAACTCCTCTTATGCTCATAAATATCTATATGTTCCATCTTTGCTTATACCCTACACTGTCAATTAAAATGTTCTATTACATATTGTGTTGATATTGTAAGTAGTATACTATGCCATACTTTGTATTGTTATTTGACTATTTGTACTGCTGTAATTGTCTATTGCTCATGTTTGATTTATTCTTATTGTACACTGTCTTGAGTGAATTCCTTCAAAAAGGCAGTAAATAAATCCTAATAAATAAATAAATAAATATTAGCCCTCCTCTCTAGCCACTTCATTGGCTCCCTCTCCATTTCCGCATATAGTTCAAACTCCTCCTATTGACTTAAAGTGCATTCATTCTGCAGCTCCTCAGTACCTCTCCACTCTTATCTCTCCCTACACTCCTCCCTGGGAACTCTGTTCATTGGGTAAATCTCTCTTATTTGTACCCTTCTCCTCCACTGCTAACTCCAGACTCCGCTTTTTTTTTTATCTTGCTGCACCATATGACTGGAATAGACTCCCTGAGTCAGTACATCAAGCTCCATGTCTGGCTGTCTTCAAATCTAGGCTAAAAGCCCACCTTGTTGAGGCTTCTTTTAACTCCTAACCCCTATTCACTTGTTCAGTGCCCATGTCTGTTTTATCATTCCCACCGTAGTATTTGTGACCTGGATTGGCCACTGTTGGAAACAGGATGCTGGGCTTGATGGACCTTTGGTCTTTCCCACTATGGCAATACTTATGTACTTATTCCCTTATCCCTTATTTGTCCTGTTTGTCTGTCCTAATTAGATTGTAAGCTCTGTCGAGCAGGGACTGTCTCTTCATGTTCAAATGTACAGCGCTGCATACGTCTAGTAGCGCTATAAAAATGATAAGTACTAATAGTAGTAGTCTTTGGGATTCCGGAATCTTGCTACTCTTTGTGATTGTGCACGGAATCTTGCTACTATGGGATTCTGGAATCTTGCTACTCTTAGGGATTCTGCACGGAATCTTGCTACTCTTTGTTTTTATTCCTTATTGGTCCTGTTTGTCTGTACTGATTAGATTGTAAGCTCTGTCGAGCAGGGACTGTCTCTTACATGTTCAAGTGTACAGCGCTGCGTACGTCTAGTAGCACTATAGAAATGATAAGTAGTAATCGTTGTAGTACTTACCGCAGGACACATGAGCACCTTAGAGGATAATTCTATAAGCAGGTGTCTAGATTTAGGTAGTAAAATATAAGCTGCATGAAAATTTTATGTGCAAGAAGTCTTAGCGAGGCTCATACTTAGGCGTCGATGTATGCAGGCACTTCTCGTTTCCATTGGACATGTACACAAAATAGTTGTGCGTATAATTTGAATTCATTTTAGCTTGAATGCAGTTGTGGCAGCTCAAGCGATTCACATGATGAAATGTCCACAGTGTTGAAGTGTTGCATGTTGAATTGTCGATACACCATATATACATGAAGATGGAACTCCGTTATGTAACCGCTGCCATAAAAACGTGGTCGGAGAGAGCTATGTAATCCACCATCGATTAGTGTCTGTTCCCTGCACTTGCTAACAGTGGAATACACTTGTGGTACTGGTTATGCAGTGGGTCTCCATCGATCTTCATATTTTATTTTATTTATTAGGATTTATTTACTGCCTTTTTGAAGGGATTTACTCAAGTCGGTGTACAGCAAGAATAGATCAAACATAAGCAATAGACAATTACAGCAGTAAAAATATTCAAATAACAATACAAAGTACGGCATGGTATACTACTTAAAATGTCAACACAATACACAATAAAACATTTTAATAAACAGCTTAGGGCGTAAGCAGATGGAACATAAACATAGATAAAATAGAATAACAGGAGTAAGAAAATAAGGGGACTAATTTAAAGCCATCTGGACTACTGCAACGCACTGTACGCTGGATGCAAAGAACAGACCATCAAAAAACTCCAAACAGCCCAGAATACTGCCGCCAGACTCATATTTGGAAAAACTAAATATGAAAGTGCTAAACCCCTAAGAGAGAAACTTCACTGGCTCCCACTTAAGGAACGCATTGCGTTCAAGATCTTTACGATTGTACACAAAATCATTCACGCAGACGCCCCAACCTACATGCTAAACCTCGTGGACCTACCTCCCAGAAACGCCACAAGATCATCCCGCAAATTTCTCAATCTGCACTTCCCCAGCTGTAAAGGAGTAAAATACAAACTAATGCATGCCACTACCTTCTCTTACATGAGCACGCAGCTATGGAATGCATTACCCACAGACCTGAAAACAATTGAGGAAATAACTAACTTTCGCAAATCTCTGAAGACATATTTCTTCAACAAGGCCTACAAATAGAACCTATAGCCTCACTAATCCACTTCACCAACCCACCCAGTTAGGAAAGTCCACCTTCTGTACTTAACCTTAATCACTTCCTTCTTTCTTCCCTTACTCAATCTCTGCACATCACTAATTGTATCTGATACCTTGGAATGACAATGTCATAACAAAACTATATAAGCCACATTGAGCCTGCAAGTAGGTGGGAAAATGTGGGATACAAATGCAATAAATAATAATAATAAAGAAAGATGCACATGAGGACAGAAAGCTGCTTGAATATTATCTTAACTAGGCTAGGACTGGATAAACATGTCCCGCTGCAGTATGTGCAGCCCGAGTCACTCCTTGTGTGTGTGAGTGAGACTAACAAGTTAGTTACTTCTTCCGTTAAAGGCTTAGTTGAAGAGCCAAGCTTTCACCTCCTTCCTGAAGTAGAGATAGTCTTGTGTTAAGCGGAGCCTTTCAGGCAATGCATTCCAGAGTGTAGGGCCTACTCCGGAGAAGGCTCCCTTGCAGGCATCACATTGTGTAATGTCTTTTGGAGAGGACCTTAGTGTCCTTGGCGGTGAGTAGAGGATCATCCTATTCTTCAGGTACTCTGGGCCATTTCCTTTAAGGGCCTTGAAGATCAGACATAAAGGTTTATGTTTAGCCATGTATTGTACTGGTAGTCAGTGAAGTTTTTGCAAAAATGGTGTGATCTGGTCATGTCGCCGACAACCTTCTCTTAGTCGTGCTGTGCGCACCCTGAATCAATTGGAGCAGGAACAGACTCTTTGTAGTCAGACCAGTGTAGAGTGCATTACAGTAATCCAGTCTTGATGTTATCATGGCATGCACAACTGAGAGAAGACTTGCCTTCTCAGTGTAAGGACAGAGGCAGCATAGTTGTTACAAATGATAGAAGCAGCTCTTGAAGGTTGCTTGGAATTGGGGGATTAGAGTAAATATTGAATCTAGTTGTATTCCAAGGTTCCTGACTTGTGATTTGAGGGAGAGTTCATATTTCCCAAAAGAGATTTTGATATCAGGTATGTCCCCACTTGTGTTAGGGACCCATAGAAGCTCATTTTTACTTGGGTTCAGGCCAAGTTTTATTGTTTTTATCCCGTTCGGATTAGAGTAAATATTGAATCTAGTTGTATTCCAAGGTTCCTGACTTGTGATTTGAGGGAGAGTTCATATTTCCCAAAAGAGATTTTGATATCAGGTATGTCCCCACTTGTGTTAGGGACCCATAGAAGCTCATTTTTACTTGGGTTCAGGCCAAGTTTTATTGTTTTTATCCCGTTCTTGAACTGATGTTAGACAGTTTATTCAGGGCTGTGGGTAAGTCAGGTTCAATGAGTATGAGTAGCTGCATGTCATCTACGTAAATGTAGAACTGAGTGTCCATCAATCCAATCATCTCAGCTAGTTGCTTGAGGTAGATAGATGTTGAACAGAACAGGAGATAGCATCCATCCTTGTGGTCAGGGCCGGTCTTAGGGCGAGGCGACCGCAAAGGGCCTCACACTCAAGGGGGCCCCGCACGGTGTGCCTGAACTCCGCCCCAATTGCCCGAGTTCCAGTCCCCCTCCTTCTGAATTTTTAAAGTCATCTAAGTTACCTCGTTGGGGTTACGGAGGCAGATGGCAGCAGTGAAAAGCATGCGAACTGCTCAGCGATTCAGGAGCCTTCCCTTCCTTCTCTCAGCTCTGGTCCCGCCCTCCCACTCTTGTGGAAACGAGGGTGGGAGTCGGGACCAGAGCTGAGAGAGAGAAAAGAAGGCTCCTGAAGCGCCGAGCTCACATGCTTTTCACTGCTGTTGCCTGTCGCTGTAACCCGACGAGGTAAGATGATTTTTAAAGTTCGGAGGGAGGGCAGGAGGCCCCTGGAGCTGGGAGGGAGGCCTCGGAGGGAGGGGAGCCTTGGAGCTGGGAGGGAGGGGTGCCTTGGAGCAGGGAGGGAGGGAGGCAGGCCATGGAGCTCGGAGGGAGGGAGGGGCCCTTGGAGCTCAGAGGGAGGGAGGGTGGATGGTCCTGGAGCTCGGAGGGAGCTCAGAGGGAGGGGTGGCGGCCCTGGAGCTCAGAGGGAGGGGGCCCTGGAGCTCGGAGGGGTGGAGCTAGGGTGGGGCGGAGCTAAGATGGGGCCCCATCAAATTGGTCTGCACAGGGCCCTGCACTTGCTAAGACCAGCCCTGCTTGTGGTACCCCACAGGTCAGTGCCCATGGTAGTGATGAGGTGCTGCTGGACGGTATGGACTGTTGTCTGTCTGATAGATAGAATCTGAGCCAAGCAAGTACTGTTTCCATTGATACCTGTTTCTGCCAGTCGTGCTAGCAAGATATCATGATCCATAGTGTCAAAAGCTGTTGAGAAATCTAGCAGTACTAACACCAAGGCAAATTCCCTGTCTCGGGCTCTGTGAAGATCATCTAGTAGGGATACAAGAAACTTTCTGTTCTATAACTGAGTCTGAATCCAGATTGACATGAATCTAGCCAGTTTTTCTCTTCTAGCTAATCAGTGAGTTGAACACAGACTGTTCTATAAATTATATACAATTTTGGACAGAATTTGTTTCTGTTTTAAAGATGAGATATGATGTACTGTGGTGACTACTAGGACCAGGGGATCTCCCTGTAGTCTTTGTCTTAATACATCTTTTCATTACCAGTACAACGACTTCTCCACAGTGGTCCATAGTGTCAAAGCAGCTGAGAAAGCCAACAGTATTAACACTTGGCAAATCCCCTGTCTTGGCATCTGTGAAGAGTGGAGGAGTGGCCTTGCAATCCCGAGATAGCTGGTTCAAATCCCACTGCTGCTCCTTGTGATCTTGGGCAAGTCACTTAACCCTCCATTGCCTCAGGTACAAACTTAGATTGTGAGCCCTCCTGGGACAGAGAAATATCCAGAGTACCTGAATGTAACTCACCTTGAGCTACTACTGAAAAAGGTGTGAGCAAAATCTAAATGAATAAATATATGGAATGTTGCTACTATTGAAGATTCTACATGGAATGTTGACACTTCTTGAAATTCTGGAATGTTGCTACTATTTGAGATTCTACACAGAATGTTGTTAGTGGAGGAGTAGCCTAGTGGTTAGAGCACCAGGTCTTGCAATCCAGAGGTGGCCGGTTTAAATCCCACTGCTGTTCCGTGTGATCTTGGGCAAGTCACTTAACCCTCCATTGCCTCAAGTACAAACTTAGATTGTGAGCCCTCCTGGGACAGAGAAATATCCAGAGTACCTGAATGTAACTCACCTTGAGCTACTACTGAAAAAGGTGTGAGTAAAATCTAAATAAACCATCTAACAGAGAAAATGTGGACCTTCACCTTTCCATAAACAGGTCTGAATCCAGTCTAACATAAATCTAGCCAGTTTCTCTGTTCTTGGCAATCACCGAGCTGAATGCAGACTGTTTGTTCTACAAGTTTTCCTAAAAATGGGATGTTAGAAATTAACTGGTAGCTTTCGAACTTGTCCTGGTCAAGGTTGTTCTTCTTTAGCAGAGAACACACCGCTCTTTTTAATGCTGTTGGTAGTTGCTCATTAGAAAGAGAGGACTTTCATGATTTTTGTAGTCCTTTCTAGGAGTGTTTGTGTCAGTTTGTGTTTATATCTGCCCGTCTGTGGGCTGCACAATGCAGGATTTATCTCAGTGCATGGTGTGAAGCCAAACAACTTTTCTTGAAAAGCAAAGTGTGGCTGAATGATTTTTAGAACTGCTGATCAAAACATAACATTTGTCTGCTCGTTAGAGAAATGTCATGGAGTTTCTCTGGCCTTGGCACAGCTCAGCTGTAATTGAAGGAAACCTGCACTCTGGAATGACCGAGTCAAAGTTCTGCTTTGTAGAATTTGTTAGAAACAATAAAACTTAATGAAGCCTTTGGTATGAAAACATCATTAATATCTAAACAAGCAGAAGGTGCCTAGGTATGAAGCAGTCAGGCAGGATGTTTCACTTACGAAAAGAGAACGCTGGATATACCAGACATCAGAAATTGACCGTGGTGGGAGGGGTTGTTACCAATGTACATTAAGGGAATAGATCATGATATTTGCCTTTTAAATAGCAAAATTGTACATTATTTTACCATAATGCACATTAGTTTATGGTGCCATAATTTTATTTGACGGCACTGGCCCCTTTAAGAGAGGCTTCCTGGGGCATCGGGCCACATTTTGGCCGCCCGATGCTCATGGGAAGTTCACTGCAAGCTGCACTATTAAGAAAAACAGGGACATCCTTTTTTTTTCTTCTTCAGAGAAGTCCTTCCTAATTGCAGGTAAGAAAAGCGCATCCAAGAAGGATGCCCGTCACAAAAGCTGCAGGAAGATGTCCAGCTCGTGTTAGACGTCCCTGACGAGCACTTGGACGTGGTTAGACAGTGAAAGACGTCCATAAAGGATGTCCCTGATGAGCACTTGGACGTTTTTTTCCCTGATTTTTTTTTTTTGTTACCTTTATAGAAGTTTTTAGAGGCTGCGCAGCCCCAACGAGAGGTACAGACCTCCCGTTAGATTTTCCACGGTTAGGCAATCGGAAAACGGTAGTGCATCTCATTACAATACGATTTATACACATTGGGATACTAATTTGCTCATCTGCATTCTGTTTTTTTAGCTGCTACCGTGATCGGAAAATGGCTCGGAGAAGCATTGAGTGCATGCCACGGTTTACTACTTGCTCGTTAATGGCTCGTTAAGTTTAGTGCATCTGCCCCTAAGTGTTTTGCATGCATTTGCATCTCATGATTATTTAGCTCGTTACATAGAAACAGAGAAAGTGATGACGGATAAAGGCCATGTAGCCCTATCCTGTCTGCCCATCCATACCATCTACTATCTTTTCAATTCAGACGCAGTCCTCATCTCCGTCACCCCACCAGGAGGCCATTCCATGCATTCCCCACCCTTTCAGTACAGAAATACATTACTCCTGAGTCTGTTCCCTTTTAACTTCATCCTATGCCTTCTCCCCATCCAGAGCTTCCTTTCAGTTGAAGGCAGTGGTGTTCCTAGGGGGGGGGGGGGGTGCGGTCCGCCCCGGGTGCATGCCGCTGGGGGGGTGCCACGCGCCTGTCGGCTCCACTCGTTCCGTGCTCCCTCTGCCCTGGAACAGGTTACTTCCTGTTCCGGGGCAGAGGGAGCATGGAACGAGCGAAGCCGACAGGTGCGCGGCACCCCCCCAGCAGGTAAAAATGCACCCGGGGGGTCCTTTCGCCGGGGGGGGGGCGCATCGGCGATCCGCCCTGGGTGTCAGCCAGCCTAGGAACGCCACTGGTTGAAGGACACAGGAGATGAGTCTCTTTTGAGGGAAATGAAACTCTCTAGTTCAGCATGCAGTTTCCAACTGTGGTCAGTCCATGGCAGGAATCCCCAAAGTAGCAAGATTCCATGCTACTGACTCCTAGGGATAAGCAGTGGCTTTCCCCAGGCCTGCCTTAATAATGGTTTATGAATTTTTCCTTCAGGAATTTTCAAATGCAGCTGTACATTTTACCTCATGCTTTGGCGACAAATTCGAGAGCTTAACCACTTGTCTCTGTACTTTTTGAAAATGCAAATATTTAATTGGCATTTACCTGTTCTACTGCACTCAGGGGTCCTTTTACTAAGGTGTTCTGAAAATGGCCTGTGGTAGTGTAGGCGCGTGTTTTGGCCGTGTGCAGAATCATTTTTCAGCGCATCTGCAAAAAAAAAAAAAAAAAGCCTTTTTAAAATTTTCGCCGAAAATGGACATGCAGCAAAATGAAAATTGCCGCATGTCCATTTTGGGTCTGAGACCTTACCGCCAGCCGTTGACCTAGCGGTAAAGTTTCACGTGGTAACCGGGTAGTAATGACCTACGTGCGTCAAATGCCACTTGGCACGCGCCCAATGCGCGCGTCCGAAAATAAAAATAATTTTTCGGATGCGCGTAATGGACGCGTACCAAAAATGAAACTACCGCAAGAGCCACGCGGTAGCCGGGTGGTAACTCTATTTTGGTGCGCGCTGGGCGTGCGTAGACGCTTAGAAGGCTTAGTAAAAGGGCCCCTCGGGATTTTGCAGACTTCTATCATATCTCCCCTCAGCTGTAGAGCCCTAACCTGTTAAGCCCTTTCATATATGAGTGGAGCTCTGTGTCCTTAATCATTTTGGTCGCCCTTCTTTGAACTTTTTCTAATTCCGTTATGGGGCTCATTTTCAAAACAGAAAAATGTCCAAAAAACAGCACAAAGTGGCATTTGCATGCTTTTATTTCATAAAATGTCCGCATCACTATTTTTGAAACCCATTTAAGAAGTTTTTCGATGCAGTTCATCTCAAGTGCGTTGAAATCACAAGGGGATGTGTCGGAAGGGTGTTGGAGGTGGGAAATAGACATTCCTAACACTTGGGACGTTTTTCTGCCATAATGGAACAAAGCAAAAACGTCCAGGCCTAAAACCTAGATGTTTTGGGCTAGACCTGTTTTAATAATAACTAAAGGTTCCTTTTACTAAGGTGCACTGAAAAATGGCCTGCAGTAGTGTAGGCCCAGGTTTTGGGCGCAAGCAGGTCCATTTGTCACCTCTCGTTTAGACTACTGCAATCTGCTTCTTGCTGGCCTCCCACTTAGTCACCTCTCCCCTCTCCAGTCGGTTCAAAACTCTGCTGCCCGTCTCATCTTCCGCCAGGGTCGCTTTACTCATACTACCCCTCTCCTCAAGACCCTTTACTGGCTCCCTATCCGTTTTCGCATCCTGTCCAAACTTCTTCTACTAACCTATAAATGTACTCACTCTGCTGCTCCCCAGTATCTCTCCACACTCGTTCTTCCCTACACCCCTTCCCGTGCACTCCGCTCCATGGATAAATCCTTCTTATCTGTTCCCTTCTCCACTACTGCCAACTCCAGACTTTGCGCCTTCTGTCTCGCTGCACCCTACGCCTGGAATAAACTTCCTGAGCCCCTACGTCTTGCCCCATCCTTGGCCACCTTTAAATCTAGACTGAAAGCCCACCTCTTTAACATTGCTTTTGACTCGTAATCACTTGTAACCTCTCGCTTCTACCTACCTTCCTCTCCTCTTTCCTCTACACATTAATTGATTTGATTTGCTTACTTTATTTATTTTTTGTCTATTAGATTGTAAGCTCTTTGAGCAGGGACTGTCTTTCTTCTATGTTTGTGCAGCGCTGCGTACTCCTTGTAGCGCTATAGAAGTGATAAATAGTAGTAGTAGTAGTCTCTTGTAACCAGAGCTAATATTGTGATGTCATAATGCCTCAGACCACCAATAAGAGCCAACCTCATCAGTGATGTCACAATGGCTTGATTGTCCTATACTTGGCTCACTTTTATTACATAGCTCTTTGAGCAGGGACTGTCTTTCTTCTATGTTTGTGCAGCGCTGCGTACGCCTTGTAGCGCTATAGAAGTGATAAATAGTAGTAGTAGTAGTCTCTTGTAACCAGAGCTAATATTGTGATGTCATAATGCCTCAGACCACCAATAAGAGCCAACCTCATCAGTGATGTCACAATGGCTTGATTGTCCTATACTTGGCTCACTTTTATTACATAGCTCTTTGAGCAGGGACTGTCTTTCTTCTATGTTTGTGCAGCGCTGCGTACGCCTTGTAGCGCTATAGAAGTGATAAATAGTAGTAGTAGTAGTCTCTTGTAACCAGAGCTAATATTGTGATGTCATAATGCCTCAGACCACCAATAAGAGCCAACCTCATCAGTGATGTCACAATGGCTTGATTGTCCTATACTTGGCTCACTTTTATTACATAGCTCTTTGAGCAGGGACTGTCTTTCTTCTATGTTTGTGCAGCGCTGCGTACGCCTTGTAGCGCTATAGAAGTGATAAATAGTAGGTTAGTAGTCTCTTGTAACCAGAGCTAATAGTGTGATGTCATAATGCCTCAGTCCACCAATAAGAGCCAACCTCATCAGTGATGTCACAATGGCTTGATTGTCCTATACTTGGCTCACTTTTATTACATAGCTCTTTGAGCAGGGACTGTCTTTCTTCTATGTTTGTGCAGCGCTGCGTACGCCTTGTAGCGCTATAGAAATGCTAAATAGTAGTAGTCGTAGTCTCTTGTAACCAGAGCTAATATTGTGATGTCATAATGCCTCAGGCCACCAATAAGAGCCAACCTCATCAGTGATGTCACAATGGCTTGATTGTCCTATACTTGGCTCACTTTTATTACATAGCTCTTTGAGCAGGGACTGTCTTTCTTCTATGTTTGTGCAGCGCTGCGTACGCCTTGTAGCGCTATAGAAATGCTAAATAGTAGTAGTAGTAGTTTTCAGCGCGCCTGTAAAAAAGGCTTTTTTAACATTTTTGCCGAAAATGAGCATGCGGCAAAATCAAAATTGGCGCGCGTCCATTTTGGGTCTGAGACCTTACCGCCAACCATTGACCTAGCGGTAAAGTCTCACGCGGTAATCGTGCAGTAATGACCTACGTGCATCGAATGCCACTTGGCGCTCGTATCAGGCACGTGCCAAAATTGAAATTACTGCAAGAACCACGTGGTAGCTGGGCGATAACTCCATTTTGGCGCATGTTAGTAAAAGGGCCTCTAAGTCGCAAACAAATGCCCCAAATGACCACTGAGGGCATTAAGGCATGACTCCCCTTACTCCCCCAAAGGTCACTGACCCCCCTCCCACCCCCAAAGATGTAAAAGAAACAGTACATGCCAGCCTCTATGACAGCTTCAGATGTTATAGCCAGTCGTATTAGAGCAGCAGGTCCCTGGAGTAGCCTAATGGGATCCAGGCCCATAACCCACTCTGTTGCACTTGAGGTGGAAAGTGTGAGCACTCCAAACCCCACCAAAAACCTACTGTACCTACATATAGGTGACATTTGCCGATATAAGGGCTGTTGTTGTGGTGTACAGTTGGGTAGGTTTTGGAGGGCTTCTCATACAATATAAGGGGGGTAATGCCGTCAGGATGGAGTCGGTTCAGAGGGCGGCTACGAAATTAGTAAGCGGTCTTGAATACAAAAATTATAGGGACAAGCTTATGAACCTCAACATGTATACGCTGGAAGAGAGGAGGGAGAGAGGAGGGCATTTATGTACAGGAAGAGAGCCTTTTCCAAATCAAGGAGAGCTCTGGAATGAGGGGGCCTATGACAAAGTTAAGAGAGAATAGGCTTAGGAGTAACCTAAGGAAGTATTATTTCACAGAAAGGGTGGTGGAGGAGTGGAATAGCCTCCCGGTGGTGGAGGTGGTGGAGTCTAGGACTGTTCCAGAATTTAAAAGGGCATGGGATTAGCATGTGGGATCGCTTAGGAACAGGAAGAAGTAGGGGTTACAGAGGATGGGCAGACTGGATGGGTCATATGGCCTTTATCTGCCGTCATGTTTCTATGTTTCTATTCCACCAATGCCTAAGAGCCAACCTCATTAGTGATGTCACAATGGCTCAATTGTCCTATTCTTGGCTTACTTTCCCCCCTTAGTGTGAAGAGTTTCAGTCTCTGGTAACCAGAGCTCATATTGTGATGTCATAATGGGAATAGGCTTAGGAGTAACCTAAGGAAGTATTATTTCACAGAAAGGGTGGTGGAGGCGTGGAATGGCCTCCCGGTGGAGGTGGTGGAGTCGAGGACTGTTCCAGAATTGAAAAAGGCATGGGATAAGCATGTGGGATCACTTAGGAAAAGGAAGAGTTAGGGGTTACAGAGGATGGGCAGACTGGATGGGTCATATGGCCTTTATCTGCTGTCATGTTTCTATGTGTACCTGGGACCTTTTATATGAAGTCCACTCAGTACTCCCTAGGGTGCCTCACTGCTCTGCTGGGATGTCTTTATGGACAGTCTACAAAGAATGCTGGCTTCTCCTACATCCCAATGGCTTGATTTTATGCTTTTTTCACTTGGATTTTTTTTTTCTGAAAATGATCCAAAAAGATGGATGCACTGAGCAAATGGTCATTTTTGAAAAAAGATAGACATTTCTCAGCTTCAAAAATGGCCAGGTTCGCTGTTGGATTTTTGGACCTTTTCTGTGAAACATCCAATGTCAGATTTAGACATCATATCGAAAATTCCCTTCCACATCTTTTGTAAGTTGCGGCAATCAGAACTGAACATAATACTCAAGGTGCAGTCATTCCATGGAGTGACACAGAGGCATTATCTTATTTTTTTTTAAATTTCTTTCCTAATAATTCCTATTTGATTTACTTCCACAAAAGATCTACCTTTATTCACAGACACTGGGAGAAGGAATTAGGCAATTACATTTTGAGATCCCATCTCAGATCATTTACCATGAAAAC
This sequence comes from Microcaecilia unicolor, assembly GCF_901765095.1. Classification (NCBI taxonomy): domain Eukaryota; kingdom Metazoa; phylum Chordata; class Amphibia; order Gymnophiona; family Siphonopidae; genus Microcaecilia; species Microcaecilia unicolor. Next base: position 216,951,310 of record NC_044039.1, on the reverse strand, counting down.
CTAAATTTAATTAGTATAAACCTTCCTAACAGCTTAATAAAAATTCAATTACAAGCCATTTCTTTCTGAAAAGTAATAGGCTTTATTTTGCAGTCTTCCAAAATACAACACAAAAAAAAGTGTGAAAAACACCCAATTAGCTTCACATAGATTTCTGAATAATGTACTGAACAGTTTAACCTTCAGCACAAAATTAAACATTTCTAAATCTGAATTTCTTTCAATTTTTTATGTAGTATTAGGGGGTAATTTTATAACCGAGCACACATACATAAGGGGAGAAAGGAGAGACCCCTCACTTATGCTTCTCCTTAGTATATGTGGCCCCAGAGAATAATTTAGTATCCGAAGATTTGAAGGTGAATATATCTTATGGGGTACCATTTGCTCCTGATAACCTGTGATTTATTTATTTACTACTACTACTACTACTACTACTATTTAGCATTTCTATAGCGCTACAAGGCGTACGCAGCGCTGCACAAAAATAGAAGAAAGACAGTCCCTGCTCAAAGAGCTTACAATCTAATAGACAAAAAATAAATAAAGTAAGCAAATCAAATCAATTAATGTGAACGGGAAGGAAGAGAGGAGGGTAGGTGGAGGCGAGTGGTTACAAGTGGTTACGAGTCAAAAGCAATGTTAAAGAGGTGGGCTTTCAGTCTAGATTTAAAGCTTATAACCCATAGGTCAAAGCAACACAATAATGCGTAAACTCAGAAGAAACAAATGGAAGATGACGACAGACTAACAAAAATAAGCTAAACAAAACAGGCCTTTAAAAACCTACAAAAATCGCCATCATCAGGTAGGAAGTAACGTCAGCGCTGCCAATGGTTGCCTAGAACTGGTGCTCTGTTCGGGCGCAGCTTTAATTGGTCTTTTGCTCATCCCTCCATTCTCCCGGTTCCAGATACCTTTATGGGTTGATTGGTGCTCAGCGGTGGATCACAGGCTGGTGATATTTGGCATTTGCAGTTAGACACTCTTCACCTGGGGGAGCAAGTTGAGAGACAAGATAGCGCCAAAGCTTTCAGAGGACTCCAACTGCAGTACTGATATGGCTAACCAGGGTCTTTCTGTGTAGGGTTACAATATGGTTCCAGAAAAAGGAGGACGGATTGAGCCAGCCGGGTTTTACTTCCATTGCTTTGAAAGCAATGGAAGTAAAACCCGGCTGGCTCAATCCGTCCTCCTTTTTCTGGAGCCATATGGTAACCCTATTCCTGTGGGCTCATGACAGGTTTCAAGATGGATGATGGAGTTATAAAAAGATCTTAAAAAGAAGTTCTCTGATCTCATCCCATGGTTTTCAGTATCATCTTGTCGCGCCCCTTACCTGCGCCGCATTGCCCGCTGGGATGCCCCTCTCCGCGAGCAGGGGAGAGCGGGGTATCACTGGCTATGGGCGGCGTGGGCGGAGAGTTGTACCCGCCTCCTGGGCTATGCCGGTTCGCCGCTTCAGCGCGGTGGCGGCCGGAGAGCGCCGGCGCTGCCAAAATGGCCGGCGCTCTCTAACTTGCAAGTCTCTTCCGGGTGCGGGACCTGGGAACTGAGGAAACGCCCCTTCAGGGTCCGGATTGGCTGGTCGCGGCTGACTCCGCCTTCTCTCTGGGACCAACCTATCCGGAGCCCTGGGGCTGGTTGTGGGCCCCTCATTTTATCAGCTGTTGAGTGTTCTCCAGATGGAGGGGGCTATTTAAGGGCAGTCATTGGCAGTGTTCGTTGCTTCGGCTTCGACTTGCGATTCCTGAGTTCTGTGTTTGGATTGCCTTCTGTTTGCCTTGTTTCCCTGATTGATCCTGGACTTTGCTTTTGCCTGCTGCCTGCCTTTGAACCTCTGATTGAACCTGGACTTTGCTTTTGCCTGCCGCCTGCCTTTGAACCTCTGATTGAACCTGGACTTTGCTTTTGCCTGCCGCCTGCCTTTAAACCTCTGATTGAACCTGGACTTTGCTTTTGCCTGCTGCCTGCCTTTGAACCTCTGATTGAACCTGGACTTTGCTTTTGCCTGCTGCCTGCCTTTGAACCTCTGATTGAACCTGGACTTTGCCTTTGCCTGCCGCCTGCCTTTGAACCTCTGATTGAACCTGGACTTTGCTTTTGCCTGCCGCCTGCCTTTAAACCTCTGATTGAACCTGGACTTTGCTTTTGCCTGCTGCCTGCCTTTGAACCTCTGATTGAACCTGGACTTTGCTATTGCCTACCGCCTGCCTTGAACCTCTGATTGAACCTGGACTTTGCTATTGCCTACCGCCTGCCTTTGAACCTCTGGTTGAACCTGGACTTTGCTTTTGCCTGCTGCCTGCCTTTGAATCCCTGATTGAACCTGGACTTTGCTTTTGCCTGCCGCCTGCCTTTGAACCTCTGATTGAACCTGGACTTTACTATTGCCTACCGCCTGCCTTTGAACCTCTGGTTGAACCTGGACTTTGCTTTTGCCTGCCGCCTGCCTTTGAACCTCTGGTTGAACCTGGACTTTGCTTCCATCACCCTAAGCCGGCCCTTCTTTGGAGGTCTCTGGCCTGATTCTCCAGGTAAGATCAGAACTGTCTGGCTGCCAGACGTTGTTTGGTCCAAGGGCTCACTTTTCGTGACACAGGCCTGACAGAAAGCCGAAGCCATGAGCTCGCCAGATAAGCCTGATCTAACCGACCTGGCTCAAGCTCTCCAACAGCAGCAGGCTCAGCTCAACAGATTGTCTGGAGTTCTGCAGGATGTGTGTTCCCAGATGTCAGCACAGCGAGCACCGGCTCCCGGGGCAAGTAGGACATCTCCACTTCAGCCTGCCTTTCGTTTGCCAGAACCTCCCCGGTTTGATGGCACACCCTCCGCATGCCGCGGATTCTTGAACCAATGTCAAATGCTCTTTGACATGCAACCTGCCTCTTTTCCTACGGACAAACAAAAGATTACCTACATCATTTCATTACTCTCCGGTGCGGCTCTGGCATGGGCTTCCCCTCTCTGGGAGCAACAGGATCCTCTCCTTTCAGAACTTGGAGAATTCCTGCGTCGGTTCCGCATGGTCTTCGATGTTCCAGGGCGTCCCTCCTCTGCTGCAGGAGAACTACTAAGGATCCAGCAAGGAAGCAGTACGGTTGGAACCTATGCTATTCGATTCCGTACTCTGGCGGCGGAACTTAAATGGAATCAAGAGGCTCTTACGGCCATTTTCTGGCAAGGCTTGAGTGGGCGCATTAAGGACGAGCTAGCCGGCCGGGAGATCCCTAGTACCTTGGACGCTCTAATCTCTCTAAGTACTCGGATTGATGTCCGCTTCCAGGAACGGGCACGAGAACAAGTTGCCTCTCGTCCGCCTCGCAGGTTTTCCCCTCAAAGACCACGAACTGTCTCTCCCCAGGAGGCGGTGGTTCCGACGGTGGAGGCACCGGAGGTGCCTATGGTGATTGGCAGGCACTGATTGACAGCGGTGGAACGAACCCACCGGAGGGAGAATAAACTATGTATGTACTGCGGGAGACCTGGCCATTTTGTGAAAGGGTGTCCCAACAAGCCGGGAAATGCTTAGACCCTAGCCTGGTGAAGGGGGTGGTTTTGGGTCGTTCAGGAACCCTTCCGGACAACTTAATGACTGTACCTATTATCTTACGTTGGCAAGAATTCAGGATAAACACCCTAGCCTTGCTAGATTCAGGAGCAGGAGGCAACTTTATTGATGCTAGGCTACTTCAGAACCTTGGAAGGCCGGTTATTTCCTGTAAGCCAGCTCTTCAAGTCACTTCCATTCACGGCTCTACTTTACCTCAGCCTATTACTCATCTCACTCTCCCGCTCCAGATGCAGGTGGGCCTTCTTCATCATGAGGAGATACAATTTTTTATTTTACCTCAGGCCATCCATCCTGTAATTCTAGGTATACCCTGGCTACGGCTGCACGCGCCTTACATCGACTGGCACTCGGGAGAGATCAGCCAATGGAGTGGTCATTGTTTTGAAACTTGTCTGACACCAGTGCACCCCCTTCCTATTAATGTGCCAGCGCTACTTGGAGCCCTCCACCCCTGTGATGCTCATCTTCCGAGGGAATACGAGGAGTTTTCTGATGTTTTTGATGCCCGGGAGGCAGATTCCCTCCCGCCCCATCGCCCGTTCGATTGTCCCATTGATTTGTTGCCCGGCTCTATGCCTCCTCGAGGGCGATTATATACTTTGTCCAGGGAGGAATCTGCTGCCATGCGGGCCTACATTCGGGACAACCTTCGTAAAGGATTTATCCGTCCATCCTCTTCTCCTGCCGGGGCGGGGTTCTTTTTTGTCTCTAAAAAGGATGGGTCCTTACGGCCCTGCATTGACTATCGAGGACTTAACAACATCACAGTCAAGAACCGTTATCCCCTTCCGCTTATCCCGGAGCTTTTTGATCGACTCCAGGGGGCGGTCATCTTTACTAAGTTGGATCTGCGAGGGGCCTACAACTTGATTCGTATCCGTCAGGGGGACGAGTGGAAAACTGCGTTTAATACTCACGAAGGCCATTTTGAGTATCGGGTCATGCCCTTTGGACTGTGTAATGCTCCAGCTGTATTTCAAGACTTCATCAACTTCATTTTCCGGGATCTTCTGTATTCTTCAGTCATTGTTTACTTAGACGATATTCTGATCTTCTCTGCTTCACCTCAGGATCATCCCGGGCATGTCCGCACTGTGCTTCAACGACTCCGGGAGCATCGACTGTTTGCCAAGTTGGAGAAGTGTGCATTTCATCACTCCACCATTCCTTTTTTGGGACATATTATCTCTGCTGTTGGATTACAAATGGATCCTGCTAAACTGCGGGCTATCCGGGACTGGCCGCTTCCCCAGGGTCTCCGGGCCTTGCAACATTTTCTTGGCTTTGCTAATTACTACAGACAATTCATTCCCCATTATTCGCTCCTCACAGCTCCTTTGACAGCCCTTACTCGGAAGGGGGCGGATGTTCGGCATTGGTCTCCTGCTGCCCTGGAAGCTTTTTCTGCCTTAAAGACGGCTTTCTTGTCTGCATCTGTGCTCCGGAGTCCTGATGTCACGAAGCCTTTCATCGTGGAGGTCGATGCCTCTGCCCTGGGGGTGGGGGCGGTGCTGTCCCAGACCACTTCTTCTGGTAAGAAACATCCTTGTTTTTTTTTTTCTAAGAAGTTTTCGCCAGCTGAACGTAATTATACCATCGGGGACAGAGAGCTGCTGGCTCTTAAGCTCGCCTTTCAGGAGTGGCGGTACCTACTGGAGGGGGCTGCGCATCCTATTACTGTCATCACTGATCACAAAAACCTGCTTTATTTGCAGGATGCCAAACGCTTGAATCCCCGGCAGGCCCGTTGGTCACTATTTTTTGCTCGTTTTTCTTTTCATTTGGTGTTTCGTCCCGCAGAAAAGAATGTCCAGGCAGATGCCCTCTCCCGAGCTTTTGACACACCTGAGGAGCCTGAGGAGCTCTATCCTATGCTCAATCCTGCTTGCCTTTCTCCTATGGTGGGGGCATCCGCCTGTCTCAAGACTCCTGTTCCTGCTCGATCTCGTCGCAAGGTCCTTCAGTGGGGTCATTCTGCTGCATTTTCGGGACATTTTGGGTTCCGTAAGACCTATCACCTTATTTCCCGTTATTTTTGGTGGCCCCACATGGCCCAGGAGATTCGGCAGTTTGTCTCTACCTGTCCTACCTGTGCCCGTACCAAGTCCTTGCCAGGCAAACCGTGGGGGCTTCTTCAACCGTTACCTGTACCCCATCTACCATGGCAGGAGGTCTCGATGGACTTCATAACGGATCTTCCCTGTTCCAAGGGCAACACGATCATCTGGGTGGTGGTGGATCGTTTTTCTCGCATGGCTCACTTCGTTCCCATGCGGTCCCTGCCATCCGCGAAGACTCTGGCTTCCCAATTTATCCAGCACATTTTTCGGCTGCATGGCCTGCCGCATCGTATCATCAGTGATAGAGGGTCACAATTCACCTCTAAATTTTGGAGATCGTTATGCTCTGCTTTTGGGGTGACCACGCATTTCTCGTCAGCTTATCATCCTCAGACCAACGGCATGGCAGAACGGACGAACCAGACCCTTAAAGCCTTTCTTCGGGCCTTCACTAATGCTCGGCAAGATGATTGGACTGATCTCCTGGCCTGGGCTGAATTTGCATACAATAATAGTTTTCATTCTGCTTCACGGACGTCACCCTTCTTCACTGTTTTTGGGCGTCATCCACGTCTTCCACCTCCGATTCCTTTGACTACAGCTCCCCCACTGATCCAGTCTACTCTCACCACTATTCATGCAACTTGGAGAACAGTCCGTCAGCAGTTGGGGAGGGCGGCTGCTCGGTACAAGCAATGGGCTGATCAGCGTCGCCGTGCCGCTCCCGTATTCCAGCCGGGACAGAGAGTATGGCTCAGCACCAAGTACCTCAAACTTCGTCTTCCCTCCCTGAAGTTTGCTCCTCGCTTCATCGGGCCATTTTCTGTGTCATCTAGAGTGGGGACGGTGGCCTACCGCCTTCACCTACCTGGTAATCTGCGCATTCACAATGCTTTTCATGTGTCTCTGCTTAAACCTTTTAGGACTTCCCACTGGCATCCTGCTCCAAAGAAGATACTGATTCCTGATTCTGACCCTGATCCAGAGTTCAAGGTAAAAGAGATACTTGATTCTAAACTCCAGCGGGGTCGATTGTTTTATTTGATCTCGTGGAAGAACTTTGGCCCTGAAGATAACTCCTGGGAGCCAGTGGCTAATATCCTTGCCCCTGATTTGTTACACGAGTTCCACTCTCGTTATCCTACTAAGCCTGGACCTAGACGGAGAGGGGGGGCTTACGGGGGGGGTACTGTCGCGCCCCTTACCTGCGCCGCATTGCCCGCTGGGATGCCCCTCTCCGCGAGCAGGGGAGAGTGGGGTATCACTGGCTATGGGCGGCGTGGGCGGAGAGTTGTACCCGCCTCCTGGGCTATGCCGGTTCGCCGCTTCAGCGCGGTGGCGGCCGGAGAGCGCCGGCGCTGCCAAAATGGCCGGCGCTCTCTAACTTGCAAGTCTCTTCCGGGTGCGGGACCTGGGAACTGAGGAAACGCCCCTTCAGGGTCCGGATTGGCTGGTCGCGGCTGACTCCGCCTTCTCTCTGGGACCAACCTATCCGGAGCCCTGGGGCTGGTTGTGGGCCCCTCCTTTTATCAGCTGTTGAGTGTTCTCCAGATGGAGGGGGCTATTTAAGGGCAGTCATTGGCAGTGTTCGTTGCTTCGGCTTCGACTTGCGATTCCTGAGTTCTGTGTTTGGATTGCCTTCCGTTTGCCTTGTTTCCCTGATTGATCCTGGACTTTGCTTTTGCCTGCTGCCTGCCTTTGAACCTCTGATTGAACCTGGACTTTGCTTTTGCCTGCCGCCTGCCTTTGAACCTCTGATTGAACCTGGACTTTGCTTTTGCCTGCCGCCTGCCTTTAAACCTCTGATTGAACCTGGACTTTGCTTTTGCCTGCTGCCTGCCTTTGAACCTCTGATTGAACCTGGACTTTGCTTTTGCCTGCCGCCTGCCTTTGAACCTCTGATTGAACCTGGACTTTGCCTTTGCCTGCCGCCTGCCTTTGAACCTCTGATTGAACCTGGACTTTGCTTTTGCCTGCCGCCTGCCTTTAAACCTCTGATTGAACCTGGACTTTGCTTTTGCCTGCTGCCTGCCTTTGAACCTCTGATTGAACCTGGACTTTGCTATTGCCTACCGCCTGCCTTGAACCTCTGATTGAACCTGGACTTTGCTATTGCCTACCGCCTGCCTTTGAACCTCTGGTTGAACCTGGACTTTGCTTTTGCCTGCTGCCTGCCTTTGAATCCCTGATTGAACCTGGACTTTGCTTTTGCCTGCCGCCTGCCTTTGAACCTCTGATTGAACCTGGACTTTACTATTGCCTACCGCCTGCCTTTGAACCTCTGGTTGAACCTGGACTTTGCTTTTGCCTGCCGCCTGCCTTTGAACCTCTGGTTGAACCTGGACTTTGCTTCCATCACCCTAAGCCGGCCCTTCTTTGGAGGTCTCTGGCCTGATTCTCCAGGTAAGATCAGAACTGTCTGGCTGCCAGACGTTGTTTGGTCCAAGGGCTCACTTTTCGTGACACAGGCCTGACACATCTTTACGCTGATGACTCCCAGATCTACATCTCCACACCAGAAATCTCAGCCGAAATCCAGGCCAAAGTATCAGCCTTCCTGTCTGACATTGCTGCCTGGAAACTAAACATGACCAAGACTGAGCTTCTCATCTTTCCCCCTAAATCAACCTCTCCTCCTCCCCCATTCTCTATTTCTGTGGATAACACTCTCATCCTTCCTGTCTCATTAGCTCGTAACCTTGGGGTCATCTTCGACTTCTCCCTCTCCTTCTCTGCACATATTCAGCAGACTGCTAAAACCTGTCGTTTCTTTCTCTATAATATCAGCAAAATTCACCCTTTCCTTTCCGAGCACACTACCAGAACCCTCATCCACGCTCTTATCACCTCTCGCTTAGACTATTGCAACTTGCTTCTCATAGGTCTCCCACTTAGCCATCTCTCTCCTCTTCAATCTGTTCAAAATTCTGCTGCACGACTAATATTCCGCCAGTGTCGTTATGCTCATATTAGCCCTCTCCTCAAGACACTTCACTGGTTTCCTATCTGTTTCCGCATACATTTCAAACTCCTCTTATTGACCTATAAGTGCATTCACTCTGCAGCTCCTCAGTACCTCTCCACTCTCATCTCTCCCTACATTCCTCCCCGGGAACTCCGTTCACTGGGTAAATCTCTCTTATCTGCACCCTTCTCCTCCACTGCTAACTCCAGACTCCGTTCCTTTTATCTTGCTGCACCATATGCCTGGAATAGACTTCCTGAGCTGGTATGTCAAGCTCCATCTTTGGCCGGTACGTCAAGCTCCATCTCTGGCCGTCTTCAAATCTAAGCTAAAAGCCCACCTTTTTGATGCTGCTTTTAACTCCTAACCCTTATTCACTTGTTCAGAACCCTTATTTTATCATCCTCACTTTAATATTCCCTTATCTCTTGTTTGTCCTGTTTGTCTGTCCTAATTAGATTGTAAGCTCTGTCGAGCAGGGACTGTCTCTTCATGTTCAAGTGTACAGCGATGTGTACATCTAGTAGCGCTTTAGAAATAATAATAAGTAGTAGTAGTAGTAATAGACCCCTAAAAGAATTAAACAGGGAACAAATTCCATTGTAAGTTGTCTGATATTGTTGATACAATGCTTGGTCATACTTGTACAGAAAAAAAAAAAGTTACTCTTGCAATTGAAAAATTTCAGGCCGATATTCAAAACATTTATGCGATTAATGCATGTGGTGGTGAACAGGTATGTCATTTTTATTTTCAGATTTGTGTACCAAAGTATGCAGATTAAGACAGGGTGTAGACAGGAAAAAATTGTGTTCTGTGTTGAAATTCAGCTGATGATGTATCTGTCTGAGTGGCAGTGGATAAGTGTCAAGTTGTGTATTTTCAAAGTTGCTTAATATAAATTCGCCCACAAAGATAGTAAATTCAGGAGAAGAGGTAGAAAACATAAACAACAATAGTGATAAGAATATAAATAATATAAAAACAAGCTAGAAAAATACTCAGTACATAGACTGGATCCCCCAGTCAAATGAGCTATGTAATAAACCATTATTTTATGGCATTTATTTGTGTTCAAGGTGTCATCATTAATCTCCTATCTAATGATGTTCTATACTCAGTTTCATGAAACAAAATACAAGGTGCAAAATCCCAAAACATAAATGTAAAGTCAATTATAATCCCATGCGTGAAATTAATTTAAATGTGTTCCAATTCTCCCTAATACAATAATGAGTCCTCTGTAGACCCTAAATCATAAAAGTCTGACAGTCAAATTCTCAGCACTGAAGCATATTACAATTCTGAAATAAACCAGTGAAACTTATCTTTATAACCAACATTTTCTGCTCTGTACAGTACCCTACTTCGAAATTCCTTGATCAGGAGCATACGTCGAATCTCATGAAAGTCCAGAGCAATAAAAAATGGCCGCCATATTTTATTTCACTGTATTTTTCATTGTTTTTTTACGATTTCATTGTATTTTACTGTTAACGTTGTCATTGACTTATCTGACGTTAAACTATTAAAAACCGTAGATGAAAATTTGATGGGTCATTTACTAATGGTTAGTATGTGGCCATATGCTATATGCTGAAAGGCACATTTTATTTCTATGGGGCCTGTGCATGCTAACGCTGATTGCACATGCTAACCATTAGTTAACTACTACTACTACTTAACATTTCTAGAGCGCTACTAGGGTTACGCAGCGCTGTACAGTTTAACAAGGAAGGACAGTCCCTGCTCAAGGAGCTTACAATCTAAAGGACGAAATGTCAAGTTGGGGCAGTCTAGATTTCCTGAGTAGAGGTATGGTGGTTAGGTGCCGAAGGCGACATTGAAGAGGTGGGCTTTGAGCAAGGATTTGAAGATGAAAATTGTACTGCTTTGTCATCCTCCTGTCTCCATTCATATCTCACCTGTCCTTCTTCGTGTCTCTGAGTGTTAATGTTTTTTACTTCCAATTTTTTAATATACTCACTGAGCCCAATATTTAAAAACACTTAAAGGGCAAGTTGCTTTCATTTATGTACCAATTGTGCACTTAAATGTACAGAATATTGACATGTGGAGGGACATTTTCAAAAAAAGTATTATTTTTTTTTGTTACTTTTGTACCCTGTGCTTTCCCACTCATGGCAGGCTCAATGCGGCTTACATGGGGCATTGGAGGGTTAAGTGACTTGGCCAGAGTCACAAGGAGCTGCCTGTGCCTGAAGTGGGAATTGAACTCAGTTCCTCAGGACCAAAGTCCACCACCCTAACCACTAGGTCACTCCTCCACTCCACTCCTTCACAGAAAGGGTGGTGGAGGCGTGGAATGGCCTCCCGGTGGAGGTGGTGGAGTCGAGGACTGTTCCAGAATTTAAAAAGGCATGGGATAAGCATGTGGGATCACTTAGGAACAGGAAGAATTAGGGGTTACAGAGGATGGGCAGACTGGATGGGTCATATGGCCTTTATCCGCCGTCATGTTTCTATGTTTCTACCTAAATGTACACTGGGCCCGATATTCAGCCAACGAAGATCAACATTTTGCTGACCGCCCCCCCCCCCCCCCCAGCGTTAAACCCAGGAATTCAATGTCTGGAAAGGGGTTATTAGCAGTATACAAGAACTGATTTGAATTGAATCCTCAAGTACATTGGGATGGTAGGTACCACATCTCCAAAAGCTCATTCTGGTGGAGGTATATGAAAATTATCTGTGGACTGTCAGAAGCTGGTTGGAAGGTAATGGGATGGTTTTAAACATTCAAAGCAGCAGAAAGCGGGGATATTCTAGCTCATGACTAAATCGTAGACACAGAATCTTGTAGGCTAAATGATCTCGGCACACAGCCCTTGCTAAGTGGCGAGATGAAAACAGATGTCAGTTTCGTGCTGGGAGAATTTCAGTTGTTAAACATACGTGTTAATTAAGACACCGGCTCTTTTTCTCACATTATAAATCACCGTGTAATTACTACACCTTGGTTGACAGTTTTTGTTGTGACGTTGTGCCTAGTTAAGTCACAGCAGGACTGGCAAAGAGGACTTTTCCGCTGGGGCCTTTAGGAAGTACAGGCCCGGGCGTCACAGTGGACACCAATGTCAAATTTCATGGAAGGCAACCACTACTTAAAGAAATATGAACTGCAGAGCGCCAAAGCAAGAAGCGAAGGATTCCTAACGATTCTGTCTACTTTAAAGGTTAATAAAGAGAACTAATATAACACAAAAATTTGAAACATTTGTTGATACTACTTTTATTTATCGTTTATTATTTACATAGTAACATAGTAACATAGTAGATGACGGCAGAAAAAGACCTGCACGGTCCATCAAGTCTGCCCAACAAGACAACTCATGTGTGCTACTTTTGTGTATACCCTACTTTGATTTGTACCTGTGCTCTTCAGGGCACAGACCGTATAAGTCTGCCCAGCACTAGCCCCGCCTCCCAACCACCGGCTCTGGCATAGACCGTATAAGTCTGCCCAGCACTATCCCCGCCTCCCACCACCGGCTCTGGCACTGACCGTATAAGTCTGCCCCGCACTATCCCCGCCTCCCAACCACCAGCTCTGCCTCCCAACCACCGGCTCTGGCACAGACCGTATAAGTCTGCCCCGCACTATCCCCGCCTCCCAACCTCCAGCCCCGCCTCCCACTACCGGCTCTGCTATCCAATCTCGGTTAAGCTCCTGAGGATCCTATACCGTTACTTATTGCTAGCAAAACGGAACGGTTTACATAAAAGAAAAAATGTAAAGCATATAAAAACACTCATAATAACATCTAGGAAATCCAATAATTGATAGGAAAACACAGCAAATCAAACATACAATAATTCCTGAATAACCACACGCTTAACATGTATCATAATTCAAGCTATAAGACTGACATCTCTTTCCTAAATTTTTTTTTCTTTATTCTGCATTGTCATTAAATGTATTTTGAAAAAGGTATGTTTTTAGGGCTTTTTGGAAACAAATGTATGTATCTTCAAGTCTTAGTAGTTTTGGAAGACTATTCCAAAGTGAAGGCGATAAAAAAAAAAAAAAGAAAGCTGACTTTCGTGTGGAATTCCCATCTAGCCCTTGTTAATGGAGGAATAACTAATCTGTTATCTGTTAACGATCTAAGGGTACGTATCGCTGCGTATGGTGTAGTAAGATTAGCCAAATATAATGGAGTTAGTAAATGTAGCACTTTGTATGTCAGGATATAAATCTTATATTTTATTCTGGCTTTAATTGGAAGCCAGTGAAGTTGGTATAAAAGTGGTGTAATTCTATCATATTTCGATTAGACTGACAAAACATTTTTGAACAATAAAAAAGACATCTTACTTTTCTTTTGTTTTAGTTCTATCCATTAACCTTTAAAGCAGGGGTGTATCCACCAAAAAACCTACTGCACCCAACTGTACACCACCACAATAGCCCTTATGCCTGCAAGTGTCACCTATATTACTACTACTACTACTACTACTTATCATTTCTATAGCGCTACAAGGCATACGCAGCGCTGCACACCATACACAAAAAGATAGTCCCTGCTCAAAGAGCTATGTAATAAAAGTGAGCCAAGTATAGGACAATCAAGCCATTGTGACATCACTGATGAGGTTGGCTCTTATTGGTGGCCTGAGGCATTATGACATCACAATATTAGCTCTGGTTACAAGAGACTACTACTATTACTATTTATCACTTCTATAGCGCTACAAGGCATACGCAGCGCTGTACACCATACATGAAAAGACAGTCCCTGCTCAAAGAGCTATGTAATAAAAGTGAGCCAAGTATAGGACAATCAAGCCATTGTGACATCACTGATGAGGTTGGCTCTTATTGGTGGCCTGAGGCATTATGACATCACAATATTAGCTCTGGTTACAAGAGACTACTACTACCACTATTTATCACTTCTATAGCGCTACAAGGCGTATGCAGGGCTGCACAAACATAGAAGAAAGACAGTCCCTGCTCAAAGAGCTTACAATCTACTAGACAAAAATAAAGTAAGCAAATCAAATCAATTAATGTGAACGGGAAGGAAGAGAGAAGGGTAGGTGGAGGCGAGTGGTTACAAGTGGTTACGAGTCAAAAGCAATGTTAAAGAGGTGGGCTTTCAGTCTAGATTTAAAGGTGGCCAAGGATGGGGCAAGACGTAGGGGCTCAGGAAGTTTATTCCAGGCGTAGGGTGCAGCGAGACAGAAGGCGCGAAGTCTGGAGTTGGCAGTAGTGGAGAAGGGAACAGATAAGAAGGATTTATCCATGGAGCGGAGTGCACGGGAAGGGGTGTAGGGAAGGACGAGTGTGGAGAGATACTGGGGAGCAGCAGAGTGAGTGCATTTATAGGTTAGTAGAAGAAGTTTGAACAGGATGTGAAAACGGATATGGAGGTACTGTAGGTTTTTGGTGGGTTTTGGAGGGCTGACACTTTCCACCACAACTGTAGCAGTTAGAGTGGGTTATGGGCCTGGGTCCCCTTCTCTACAATGCTCTGCACCGACCACTAGGCTGCTCCTGGGACCTGCCTGCTGCTCTAACAGGACTGGCCATAACATCTGAAGCTGTCATAGAGCCTGGTATGTACCTTTTCTTTACATCTTTGGGGGTGGGGGGGGGGGGGTGGAAGGGGATGAGTGACCACTGGGGGAGTAATCCTTCCAGTGGTCATTTGGGGCACCTTTTTGTGACTTAGTCATTATTAAAACTGGTCTAGAGCGAAATGTCCAACTTTTAGCCCTAGGTGGTTTTGCTTTGTTCCATTATGGCAGAAAAACATCCAAGTGTTAGGAACACCGAAATCCCGCCTCCAACCTCCCCAACACGCCCCCCTTGTGATTTGGATGCACTTTCAGATGAACCGCATAGAAAAACGTCTTAAAATGGGTTTTTGAAAATAGCGATTGGGACGTTTTGTTTCGAAAATAGCGATTTGGATGTTTTGGGGAAAACCTCCAACCAAATGCCCCTTTCAGCTTCTACGTAAATGCTTCATATCATACACCGAACTATACTGTGCATTTATGAGAGTGGAGCGTGTGTAGAGCAAGTGAGCCACAGGACCAGTGCTTTTTTTGTGCCGGTACGCAATGGTACGGCGTACCGGCACCTTTTTTTGCCCGCCCCGCCCCGCCCCCCGCGACACTCCGGGCGAGTCCTGCACTTAGTTTTTTTTTTTAAGACTCAGAACGTGCGAACGATGCAGCCGGCAGCGATTGAAAGAGGCTGTCTGGGCTGGCGTCTGCGTCGGAACTTCCCTCACCCTCTGCGAGTCCCACGAAACAGGAAGTGTCGCGGGGGGGGGGGGAATGATTGGGGAGAGAAAGAGGGAAACCAACAGAGGGAAGGATTGGGGAGAGGGAGAAAGAGGGAAACCAACAGAGGGAAGGATTGGGGAGAGAGAGAAAGAGGGAAACCAACAGAGGGAAGGATTGGGGAGAGAGAGAAAGAAGGAAACCAACAGAGGGAAGGATTGGGGAGAGAGAGAAAGAGGGAAACCAACAGAGGGAAGGATTGGGGAGAGAGGGAAACCAACAGAGGGAAGGATTGGGGAGAGAGGGAAAGAGGGAAACCAACAGAGGGAAGGATTGGGGAGAGAGAGAAAGAGGGAAACCAACAGAGGGAGGGATTGGGGAAAGAGGGAAACCAACAGAGAGAAGGATTGGGGAGAGAGGGAAAGAGGGAAACCAACAGAGGGAAGGATTGGGGAGAGAGAGAAAGAGGGAAACCAACAGAGGGAAGGATTGGGGAGAGAGGGAAACCAACAGAGGGAAGGATTGGGGAGAGAGGGAAACCAACAGAGGGAAGGATTGGGGAGAGAGGGAAAGAGGGAAACCAACAGAGGGAAGGATTGGGGAGAGAGAGAAAGAGGGAAACCAACAGAGGGAAGGATTGGGAAGAGAGGGAAACCAACAGAAGGAAGGATTGGGGAGAGAGGGAAAGAGGGAAACCAACAGAGGGAAGGATTGGGGAGAGAGAGAAAGAGGGAAACCAACAGAGGGAAGGATTGGGGAAAGAGGGAAACCAACAGAGGGAAGGATTGGGGAGAGAGAGAAACCAACAGAGGGAAGGATTGGGGAGAGAGGGAAACCAACAGAGGGAAGGATTGGGGAGAGAGGGAAAGAGGGAAACCAACAGAGGGAAGGATTGGGGAGAGAGAGAAAGAGGGAAACCAACAGAGGGAAGGATTGGGAAGAGAGGGAAACCAACAGAAGGAAGGATTGGGGAGAGAGGGAAAGAGGGAAACCAACAGAGGGAAGGATTGGGGAGAGAGAGAAAGAGGGAAACCAACAGAGGGAAGGATTGGGGAGAGAGAGAAAGAAGGAAACCAACAGAGGGAAGGATTGGGGAGAGAGAGAAAGAGGGAAACCAACAGAGGGAAGGATTGGGGAGAGAGGGAAACCAACAGAGGGAAGGATTGGGGAGAGAGGGAAAGAGGGAAACCACAGAGGGAAGGATTGGGGAGAGAGAGAAAGAGGGAAACCAACAGAGGGAGGGATTGGGGAAAGAGGGAAACCAACAGAGAGAAGGATTGGGGAGAGAGGGAAAGAGGGAAACCAACAGAGGGAAGGATTGGGGAGAGAGAGAAAGAGGGAAACCAACAGAGGGAAGGATTGGGGAGAGAGGGAAACCAACAGAGGGAAGGATTGGGGAGAGAGGGAAACCAACAGAGGGAAGGATTGGGGAGAGAGGGAAAGAGGGAAACCAACAGAGGGAAGGATTGGGGAGAGAGAGAAAGAGGGAAACCAACAGAGGGAAGGATTGGGGAAAGAGGGAAACCAACAGAGGGAAGGATTGGGGAGAGAGGGAAAGAGGGAAACCAACAGAGGGAAGGATTGGGGAGAGAGAGAAAGAGGGAAACCAACAGAGGGAAGGATTGGGGAGAGAGAGAAAGAGGGAAACCAACAGAGGGAGGGATTGGGGAAAGAGGGAAACCAACAGAGAGAAGGATTGGGGAGAGAGGGAAAGAGGGAAACCAACAGAGGGAAGGATTGGGGAGAGAGAGAAAGAGGGAAACCAACAGAGGGAAGGATTGGGAAGAGAGGGAAACCAACAGAAGGAAGGATTGGGGAGAGAGGGAAAGAGGGAAACCAACAGAGGGAAGGATTGGGGAGAGAGAGAAAGAGGGAAACCAACAGAGGGAAGGATTGGGGAAAGAGGGAAACCAACAGAGGGAAGGATTGGGGAGAGAGGGAAAGAGGGAAACCAACAGAGGGAAGGATTGGGGAAAGAGGGAAACCAACAGAGGGAAGGATTGGGGAGAGAGGGAAAGAGGGAAACCAACAGAGGGAAGGATTGGGGAGAGAGGGAAACCAACAGAGGGAAGGATTGGGGAAAGAGGGAAACCAACAGAGGGAAGGATTGGGGAGAGAGGGAAAGAGGGAAACCAACAGAGGGAAGGATTGGGGAAAGAGGGAAACCAACAGAGGGAAGGATTGGGGAGAGAGGGAAAGAGGGAAACCAACAGAGGGAAGGATTGGGGTGAGAGGGAAACCAACAGAGGGAAGGATTGGGGAGAGAGGGAAAGAGGGAAACCAACAGAGGGAAGGATTGGGGAGAGAGAGAAAGAGGGAAACCAACAGAGGGAAGGATTGGGGAAAGAGGGAAAACAACAGAGGGAAGGATTGGGGAGAGAGGGAAAGAGGGAAACCAACAGAGGGAAGGATTGGGGAGAGAGGGAAAGAGGGAAACCAACAGAGGGAAGGATTGGGGAGAGAGGGAAAGAGGGAAACCAACAGAGGGAAGGATTGGGGAGAGAGAGAAAGAGGGAAACCAACAGAGGGAAGGATTGGGAAAGAGGGAAACCAACAGAGGGAAGGATTGGGGAGAGAGGGAAAGAGGGAAACCAACAGAGGGAAGGATTGGGGAAAGATGGAAACCAACAGAGGGAAGGATTGGGGAGAGAGGGAAACCAACAGAGGGAAGGATTGGGGAGAGAGGGAAAGAGGGAAACCAACAGAGGGAAGGATTGGGGAGAGAGAGAAAGAGGGAAACCAACAGAGGGAAGGATTGGGGAGAGAGGGAAACCAACAGAGGGAAGGATTGGGGAGAGAGGGAAAGAGGGAAACCAACAGAGGGAAGGATTGGGGAGAGAGGGAAACCAACAGAGGGAAGGATTGGGGAGAGAGAGGGAAAAACAGATGGAAGGATTGGGGAGAGAGGGGAAAAACAGATGGAAGGATTGGGGAGAGGGGAAAACAGATGGAAGGATGGGGAGAGAGGGGGAAAACAGATGGAAGGATGGGGGGAGAGAGGGAAAACACAGATGGAAGGATTGGGGAGAGAGGGAAAAACAGATGGAAGGATGGGGAGAGAGAGGGAAAACAGATGGAAGGATGGGGAGAGAGAGGGGGAAAAACAGATGGAAGGATGGGGAGAGAGAGGGGGGAAAACGGAAGGATGGGGAGAGAAAGAGGGAAGACGCTGGATGGAAGAATGCAGAAAGAAATAGGGAGACACTGGAAGGATGGGGAGAGAAAGCAGAGCTGCTGGATGGAAAAGGGGAATATAGAAAGACTGGAGAATAAGAGGAAGGGGCATGGGGAGAACAAGGGTGAGGAAAAGATGAAAAGCCACAGGTAGATGAAGGAAATTAAAGAATGGATAGTAAGAATGAATTAAATCTGGACAGAGAGAGAGCCTGAAAATATTGAAGAAAGCAAAGAAAAAGGAGACAAAAATGACAAATGGCACAGAAGAGTTAAGCGAAAACAAAGGAAAGCAGAATCACAGACTGGGACCAATATGGAAAGAAAAACAGTCACCAGACAACAAAGGTAGAAAAAAAATCATTTTATTTTCATTTTAGTGTTTGTAATATGTCCAATTTGAGAATTTACATTGGCTGTCTTATTTTGCACTGGGTATACTGGAGCTGTAAGAGCTTACAGAGATTATTTATCATGAAAAAAAATCACGTTATTTTTTTCTCCTATAGTACTATAATATTTTCAATGATCTCTGTTTATATGCGCCATGGCTGGTATAGGGGGTGTGGTTAATGTGGGTGTGGCTATCATAGGGGTGGAGCCATATGTGGTGACCCCGCCCATAATGAGTACCGGCACCTTTTTTTCTACAAAAAAAGCACTGCACAGGACCAATGGCCTTCCAGGACTAGGTATTCCCATTCAATGAACCCTGTATTTTAGGAGTTATGGTTTTACTAAGGGAGAGAAATCTGCCATGTGTACAGGCCTCTGGTCTCCTCACAGAGTGAGAGGCCCAATGAGAAGTCATAGACCTGGGGTAAGAAACTGATTTTTAGAAATTCTTTATGTGCTCTCTCAAAACATCCCTCCTCCTGGTAAACTGCAGGTTACATGTTCACTGTGCTACAATCTTTGCCTCTACCGATTGTAGATGTAATTACCACAGGTCTTGTAGACTTTTTGCAGGCCCTCTTAGAAAATTAGATACAAAAGCTGAATCAGTAAGTACTGAAATACCCTTTATCTTCCATGTTTTCGTGTATCCAGTTTGATGCTTCTACACCGCAGAAGCAGTGAGACATGCACAAGTCAGTCTACTCAGAGGTGAGAATGAGTGTGTTTCCAAGAAGTTGTAAGTATAAAGTACACAGACAATTCTGTTACAGGTAGGGTTACCATATTTTGTCCCCCAAAAAGGAGGACACATGCCCCGCCCCCACTACACACCCTGCCCCTCCCTCTTTCACACCCCACCCAGCCTCCATTCACACCCTTGCTCCGCCCTCTGTCACATTTCCCCTCCCCCCTGTCACACACCCCGTCACTCCCCCTCCCCTTACCTTACTACTGCCCTGGTGGTCTAGTGACCTCTTTGGGGCAGGAAAGAGCCCTGCATGCATCCTTCCTGTTCCTGATCTCGGTGCCGATTCAAAATGGCCACCGAGAGTTAAAGTCTTGCGAGATCACTTCAACTCTCGGCGACCATTTTGAATCGGCTCCGAGGATCAGCAACAGGAAGGATGCATGCAGGGCAGTGCTCCGGGCAGGAAAGAGGGGGCTCCTTCCTGTCCTGAAGGCAGAAGAGGTCACTAGACCATCAGGGCAGTAGTAAGTAAGGGGAGGGGAGGCTAGCAATCTGCCCGTTTGTCCGGATTTCTGGACAAACGGGCAGGCTGGCGGGCGCCCACCAGCCTGCCTGTTTGTCCAGAAATCCGGACAAACAGGCAGATTGGCAAAACCCGCCTGGTTGCCCGGACATGTCCTCAAAAAGAGGACATGTCCGGGTAAATCCGGACATATGGTAACCCTAGTTACAGGGCACCTCCATTTAGGGACCCCAAGCTCACACGGTAGAAGCCTGTTCTGTAAAAGAACCCAGGCACCTAAGTTCTTTTATAAAGAGGGGTGGCCCGACCATTAGGCCATCTGAGGTGGGGGCCTCAGGTGGCTCTCTTTCAGGGGCAGCATCTCTCCCCTTCCTTCCTCCAGCTCGTTCCCTGATTTTACCTTCTTTTTACATTTTTTAAAAGTCGCCAATGGCAGCAATTCCTATACATTGCCCCGATGCCGGCAGCCACCTCTTCCCTTTACTGTGGCCGCCTCTCTGATGTAACTTCCTGTTTCCTCAGAGCCAGCCGCAGTAGAGAAGAGGCCGGCAACATATGGGAATCACTGCCACTGTTGGCTTTTAAAAACATAAAAAGAAGGTAAAATCGGAGAACAGGATGGAGGAAGGAAGAGGGGAGATGCCAGAACTTGGCCTGGAGGGGGAGGGAGGGGGGGGAGACAGCATCTCAGCCCCTGCCTCAGGCGGCATCTTGCCTTGGGATGCCCCTGGTTATAAAATTCTACCAGTTATTTAGTTAGTGGACTGAATATCGCTGCTAACCGGTCTCAATCCGAGTAACATTCACCTCGGCCATACAGCTGGTGTTTTCTGTATTCTGGAAGTCACAGTTTAGAGTTTATTAACACTTCCTATACTGCCTGTACTGACAAGATAGGCCGAGATGGTGTAGAGTATAAAATAAAAACTAGAAAAGGAATTCCATCAAAGGACAGCATGGTCATCAGCAACAAACCCTCAACCATACTAAAATACAATTGCAATTCTACCTCAAAAGACACACATGTATACAGTGGCGTTCCTAGGGGGGCGGACACCGGGGGCGGTGCCCCGCCCCCCCAGGTGCAGCACCCCCTCCCCGATGCAGCGCGGACCCCCCCCCGGGTGCAGCACCTCCCCCCGATGCAGCGCGGACCCCCCCCCCGGGTGCAGCACCTCCCCCCGATGCAGCGCGGACCCCCCCCCCCGGGTGCAGCACCCCCCCCGATGCAGCGCGGACCCCCCCCGGGTGCACGCCGCTGGGGGGGGTGCCGCAGCGCGCGCCTGCTCAGAGTTCCCTGACTTCGCACGTTCGCTGCAGCTCCCTCTGACCCGGAACAGGAAGTAACCTCTTCCAGGGCAGAGGGAGCTGCAGCGAACGCGCGAAGTCAAGGAACTCTGAGCAGGCGCACGCCGCGGCACCCCCCAGCGGCGTGCACCCGGGGCGGACCACCCCCCCCCCCCCCTTGGTACGCCACTGCATGTATATATTATCATCCCAGGAGCTAAGGCGTTTTTATTTTACAATCTCCAGACCCAAATCAAGTGGTGTATAAAAAGATTTTTTGCTGGCAGATTTGCATACGTAGCGGTCAACTATTGGAATGGACTACCAATTGATCTCAGAATTCAATCCAATGATTTGGTCTTCTGGAAATTATTGAAAACTTTTTTATTTAGAAAATTTTTAAATGTGAAGTAGTTGTGTTTAACTGTAGAATAGACTTCCTGGAATAGACTTCCTGAACTGATAGGTCAGGCCCCATCCCTATCCATCTTCAAATCCTTGCTCAAAGCCCATCTTTTCGACTCTGCTTTTGACGCTTAACCTAACCATTACTCCTCTATTCAATACCACTACCAATCTGTCTGTATTATGCATTTGCATATCTTAATTGTCTTTAGCTGTTTAGATCTATTAGTCTGTCCCTATGAACTATTGTGTAATCAGATGTACTATGCTGTCCTAATTTCATTGTCTCTGTTGTTATGTCCTTTAGATTGTAAGCTCTTTTGAGCAGGGACTGTCTCTCTTCATGTTTGACTGTACAGCACTGCGTAAGTCTGGTAGCGCTTTAGAAATGTTGAGTAGTAGTAGTTGATTAATTATTGGTATGTTATTTTCCTGGAGTTGGTCTGGTTTATTCTTTTGTGAGCCACACTGAACTATGATGGTAAGTGTGGGTACAGGAGTCATGGAAAACCATTCTTTCCGAGGGAAATATTTTGTAACCTGGTTCAGTCTGTGGTATTAAGCCACGCAGATTACTGTAATGGAATGTATGTGGGGTGCAAGGATCAAATCATAAAGAAACTTCAGACCGCCCAAAAACACAGCAGCCAGGCTTATATTTGGAAAAACACGTTTTGAAAGTGCCAAACCACTCAGAGAAAAACTGCACTGGCTACCAATCAAAGAACGTATCACTTTCAAAATCTGCACGACTGTTCACAAAATTATTTACGGCGAGGCACTGGGATACATGACAGACCTCATCGACCTGCCAACTAGAAACACTACAAAATCTGCACGATCATATCTAAACCTCCACTACCCAAGCAGCAAAGGACTCAAATACAAATCCACCTATGCAACCAGCTTTTCCTATCTAAGCACACAACTATGGAACGCATTGCCAAAAGCAGTAAAAACCACGCTCGACCAGAAAGCACTAAAGACAGACCTGTTCAGAAGAGAATACCCCACTGACCCAACATAAAAATACCGGTCACTTGCGACACAATATAACCAAAAACTGCAACGGACATTACCTGACTCTTCTTCCCCCTTTCCCTCTCTAAGTTCTTATTCATTCATACCATGTATTTGTTCAAACCATAATCGGCTAACACCGTTAACGGTTATATGTAAGCCACATTGAGCCTGTAAAAGGAGGGAAAATGTGGGATATAAATGTAACAAATAATAATGATAATGTGTTATTATTATTATTAACATTCCCCAATAACTAACATTTCAGAATACAGTTACTCATATAAGTGTGAGCCCTGCCTACGCCCTCTTAATCTCCGCCCCTGTGTACACCCCCCCTTGCAAATAGAAGCTATGGAAGTTGAATGGATATTTGCAGAATAGCGCCATCCCCAAAAGTGGACTAAGGGGGCCTGATATTCTCTCCCCCTTCCCCTTCCCACCGCTGCCTCCAAATATTACCTTTGATGAAGGGGATGCCAAGCCCTGCCAGCCGAAGGTGTCCCCTGCACGATTCCCGCCTGTGATGAACGAGCAGCACTTAATTCAGCAGGCGTGTTTCCACTGCAAATTCCATGCGTGCTTAGTTCAGTCTAACTGAGCATGTGTGGGATAGCCAGCGTTAGCGGCCGAAACGTGCTGCTCACTGAGTACAGGCAGGACTCATGCAGGAGATGTCCTCAGCTGGCAAACCTTGGCAACTTCGACAGCCATGAAAGCAGAGGGGGCCCGAGCCAAAGGTGATGGGGCCCAGGGCCCTGAGGTCCCCCCTACAGCTATGCCACTGGCAGCATGCTAGCAAGTACGTGCATAAATGCAAGTGCCCAGATGATAGAATGGACCTCATTATGATTGTATTGAAATCCTTTCCGAAAGTGAGATATTAGGCCTCATTGAAGTAAAAATGCATTTGCAAGTTGCTTCTTCTTTAGCCTTGACAGGGCATATTCACACAATGCCTATCATTAGCAGATATATCAGTAGAGTTGGTTGGCATCTTCCTGCCCTTCGTTCTTTGAGTTTGTGGCTTATCAAGGCCTTGGCCCTACTGCGTGCTGCTTTTTCCCACGTGGACATTTCCATTAGCACTGTGTTTAATTTTGTCATTTCAACAGCTCTCACCAGGCTCCAATTCATCTCATCCTCCTGGGTGTCTTGCTTTCGTTTGGGTCCTTGATGAAGTGGCACAATGAGCCATCCTATGCCTCATCAATGTATCTTTTCAAAAGCCACTCATTAGGAGACCTGCTTTCACTGCCAGGCTACTGTGAGATGGTGGCCAGGGTCAAGAAAGTCCGAGAAAGGAAAACAAAACAGGAAAGAAAAAATCCAAGTGTTCCTTAGCTTTTATCCTCTCCCTCCCCCCCCCCCCCCACATTTAAACAGAAATCCATCGCCTTGCATTAATTAATTAATTAATTAATTAACTCATTCATTTATTAGTCTTTTAAATCCCCTTCCTGGCAGAGAAGTCCCCCAAAGCACTGTATAAGTGTGGAAAAATAACCCAGAATGCTTTTCTTTCTGGTTATTTCTTTTCCCCTGACAGCCGTATCAGAAGGGGAGCTCCCTCTGTGAAGATGCTCAGATGGCTCTCATACCCTTGGATTCTACAAAATTGGACACACAAATTTCCGACTAGCATACAAATTTGGGTGAGATGGTTATATAATAGTGCCAGTTAGTTGCACACCTAACATTTGTTACATTAGCTGCCAATTGGCCTTAAGTACCAAAATAGCCTTTAAGAGACATTAATTGGTGCTAATTGGTAGTAATTTGCATAGTAACATAGTAAATGACGACAGATAAAGGACCTGTACGGTCCATCCAGTCTGCCCAACAAAATAAACTCATTTTACATGGTATGTGATACTTTATATGTATACCCGAGTTTGATTTGTCCATTCTCAGGGCACAGACAAGAGAAGTCTGCCCAGTACTGTTCTTGTACTAAAAGTTCTGAAGATTCTGTAACCCTAAAGAGTTACAAGTTTCCGGAATCCCAATTAGTAGCAACATTCCATGTAGAACCCCAGAGAGTAACATAGTAAATGCACAGACCGTAGAAGTCTGCCCAGCACTGTTCTTGTACTTGTAGTTACATGTGTAACTGCATGCAGTCACTATTCTATAAACGTAAGGGATGATATTCAAAGCAATGTAACTGGCCAGGAGAGGCTGGTTAAATCACCTATTTGGGCTAACTGAGCATTTGAAGTGGTACTTTAATGGATAGTTGCCACTGGAAATGCCCAATTAGCGCCACGTTGAAATCGGCTATTTTGGGACATTCCGGGAGCAGAGTCAGCACTTAACCAGCTAAGATAACCACATAAATTTATTTATTGCATTTGTATCCCACATTTTCCCCACCTATTTGCAGGCTCAGTGTGGCTTACAGAGTTTGGTTATGACATAATCCTTACATGATATCAGATACAATTAGTAATGTACAAAGATTAGGTGAGGGAAGAGAGAAGGAAGGTGTTAGGCAAGATATTAGGTAGACTGTAGTAATTGGGTGAGTTGGTGATGTAATTTTGTAAGGCTATGGGTTCTCTTTGTAGGCCTTGTTGAATAGATGTGTCTTCAGAGATTTGTGGAAGTTAGTTATTTCATCAATAGCTTTCAGGGCTGTAGGTATTGCATTCCACAATTGCGTGCTCATGTAAGAGAAGGTGGTGGAATTACAGAAAACACAGTCCTGTCTTTATGCGGTTCTTCCTAGCCGGTTACATGCCAAATATCGCACTTAGCAAAACAGCAAAAGTAGAGGCTGAGAAATGAGCAAACCAATAGGGAGATAATATCAAGAAACAGTTTATTCAGAATATTCATATCAAGGACCCGACACGGTCCGTGTATCGGCGCCAAAAAGCGCCTGCCTCAGGGGTCACAAACAACTTTCTCTGAGAAGAAGCTGATTGGCTTGAATAAATCCATTGTGTATTCACGTGGTTATAAAAACAAGTTAATCCACAGAGGGAACACGCCAAATCTAAAATTACCACCAGGAGGGTATTTGAGTGCGCACTGCATGCGCATAGAGCCTACAGCGGCTTAGTAAAAGGACCTCACAGTCCTAGTTTACGGAGAGCAAAAATTATTCTTTTCAATTACGAATTTTTCAGCCTTGATGCTGTTTTGCCCTGATGTTGGTAGAATATGAAGTCTATGATTCTTGTATGTCAGTGTTTCCCCCCTCAAATAAATACAGAAAGTAGCTCCCCCCTCATCATGAGATACTGCCATGGGTAAAATGCAAGAAGGTCTTGCTAATGAACATGAGCCATGGGTGGCAGCACCGGTGGTTGGGAGGCGGGGCTAGTACTGGGCAGACTTCTACGGTCTCTGCCCTGAAAATGGTAGATATAAATCAAGGTCAGGTATACACATAAAATAGCGCATATGAGTTTATCTTGTTGGGCACACTGGATGGACCATACAGGTCTTTTTCTGCCGTCACCTACTATGTTACTAGAATAGGGCAACCCATGGCTATCACACTGCTGTTACATAGTAACATAGTAAGTGACGACAGATAAAGACCTGAGCGGTCCATCCAGTCTGCCCAACAGTCACATTCATTCTCATTTCTAGATTAAATCACCAATGAACTTGATATTATATACTTGATCGTGGTCTTTCTTTGGCATTTCTGGGACATAGACCATAGAAGTCCACCTGGCTCTGTCCTTATGTTCCAGCTACTGGAGTTGCCATCAAAGCCCACTCCAGCTTATCTGAATCCATCTTCTTATTTGCGAGGCACAGACCTTAAAAGTCTGCCCGGCGCTGTCCTCACATGCTAGAATTTCCGTCGAAGCTCTCTCCAGACCATCCTAAAGCGGATTTCCATATGCGGAGCCCAGCTATCACCTGTGGTCTGATATCAGGCCCCCAAATCTGCTTAGCGTGGATCTTTCCGGTGCCTTACTTTGAGCGCCATTTTCTGAATTCCACTCTATTTAGGATAGGTGCGCTGTTATGGAGTAGCACTTGGCATCCTGCTGGCACTTTTGCAGGTGAGTGTTCACTTACATGCAGGGGCATAGCTGCTATGGGGCCACGGGAGCCTGGCCCCCCGTGAATTTGGCCCTGGACCCCCCTACCAACACCCCTCTCAACCCCCCCACCAACCCACCGTCGCCGTCTGTACCTTTGCTGGCGGGGGACCCCAACCCCCGCCAGCCGAAGTCTTCTTCCTGCATTTGGTTTCTTCTGAGTCTGACATCCTGCTGCACGTACAACGTGCAGGACGTCAGACTCACAGAAACAGAACAAAGCCTTGCAGATCAGCCAGCAAGGTCCTCTTCTTCCGGCGCAAGGCTTCAATCTGTTTCTGTGAGTCTGCCGTCCTGCATGTTGTACGTGCAGCAGGACGTCAGACTCAGAAGAAACCAAATGCAGGAAGAAGACTTCGGCTGGCGGGGGGATGAGTCCTCAGCCAGCAAAGGTATAGACGGCGACGGATGGCGGGCGGGCAGACGGGTCGAGAGGGGGGGGGTCAAACTTGTTGGAGGTGGTGCTGGCGGCAGCAAGGGGTGTCGACGATGGCGGCGAGGGGGTGTTGGCGATGACGGCGGGGGGGGAGAGGGTTCGACAGCGCCAGGGGGCTCAAATGTGCCCCCTCACCTCGGATCTGGCCCCCCCTACTGCTGAAGTCCAGATACGCCCCTGCTTAAGTGTGTAAGTTCTTGTATTCTAGTCATCTGTCCATGCAAAGAACATGTATGTACGAGTGTCTGGTTTATAAAACTGCCCTTTGAAGCTCTGGAATGTGTTTCAGGAGAATATGGTAAAAGCCTTTAGCATAGCTGGGTTCAAAAGGGATTGGAAAAATCCAAAATCCATTATTGACTTTTTTTTTCATTTTATTTTTATTGAATTTAAAATATACACCAAGCATAAGTAATGCCACACTGGGAAAAGACCAAGGGTCCATTGAGCCCAGCATCCTGTCCACGACAGCGGCCAATCCAGGCCAAGAGCACCTGGCAAGCTTCCCAAACGTACAAACATTCTATACATGTTATTCCTGGAATTGTGGATTTTTCCCAAGTCCATTTAGTAGTGGTATATGGACTTGTCCTTTAGGAAACCGTCTAACCCCCTTTTAAACTCTGCCAAGTTAACCGCCTTCACCAAGTTCTCCGGCAACGAATTCCAGAGTTTAATTACGCGTTGGGTGAAGAAAAATTTTCTCCGATTTGTTTTAAATTTACTACACTGTAGTTTCATCGCATGCCCCCTAGTCTTAGTATTTTTGGAAAGCGTGAACAGATGCTTCACATCCACCTGTTCCACTCTACTCATTATTTTATATACCTCTATCATGTCTCCCCTCAGCCGTCTCTTCTCCAAGCTGAAAAGCCCCAGCCTCCTTAGTCTTTCTTCATAGGGAAGTCGTCCCATCCCCGCTATCATTTTAGTCGCCCTTCGCTGCACCTTTTCCAATTCCACTATATCTTTTTTGAGATGCAGCGACCAGAATTGAACACAATACTCATGGTGTGGTCGCACCATGGAGCGATATAACAGCATTATAACATCCTCACACCTGTTTTCCATACCTTTCCTAATAATACCCAGCATTCTATTCGCTTTCCTAGCCGCAGCAGCACACTGAGCAGAAGGTTTCAGCGTATTATCGACGACGACGACACCCAGAACCCTTTCTTGGTCCCTAACTCCTAACGTGGAACCTTGCATGTCGTAGATATAATTCGGGTTCTTTTTTCCCACATGCATCACCTTGCACTTGCTCACATTAAACGTCATCTGCCATTTAGCCGCCCAGTCTCCCAGTCTCGTAAGGTCCTTCTGTAATTTTTCACAATTCTGTCGCGAGTTAACGACTTTGAATAACTTTGTGTCATCAGCAAATTTAATTACCTCGCTAGTTACTCCCATCTCTAAATATACTTGTACAGTAAATCAACCACCACATTTTGTAATAAGGAAGACATAGAAATTCAAAACTTACATATGGCAACCAAACTAGTCCTCTAAAAAATGGGAGAGACAAGAGATAATCGATAAAAAGGAAAAGAGTCAGGTAAAACTAATCGCCAAAGAATATTTCCATAGAGGAAAGATTATTCTATTATTACTAGCGAGAAGGCAGAAACAATCACAATTAGGGTTCCTCTGACTTAGTAGACGAGCCCTGACCAGTTGCCACAAATTTATCACTCAAAAACATTGTTAACGGAGACAGATGAAAATAAATATAAGTTTGAGATTGATATTTCACCATATATTTACAAGGAATATTAAAAAGAAATCCCTCCCAGAGCCAAAACCCTGGGACACATTAAAAAAACGTTCTTTTTTTTTTTCATTTCTTTGTACCTTTAGCAACATGATGAAAAATGTTAACTTTCAAAGTACAAAATGTAGATCCATTACTAACTTAACAAAATCTACAGCAATATTCCTACTGTTAATTCCAGATTCTGTTCCTTTTATCTCCTGCACCTCACGCCTGGAATGGACTTCCCGAGCCTGTACGTCTAGCCCCCTCTTTGGCCGTTTTCAAATCCAGGCTAAAAGCCCACCTCTTTAACGCTGCTTTTGACTCCTAACCACTACTCACTTGACCTGTACCCTTTTATCCCCACCTCTTTAATTCCCTTACCTCTTAGTTGTTCTGTCTGTTTGTCTGTCCTATTTAGATTGTGAGCTCTTTGAGCAGGGACTGTCTTTTCATGTATAGTGTACAGTGCTGCGTATGCCTTGTACCGCTATAGAAGTGATAAGTAGTAGTAGTAGTAATATGCAGGTAGCAAAGGATCTATTTACTTTTTAGGATCCTGCCAGGTGCTTCTGACCTGGACTGGCTAATATTGGAAACAGGATTTTAATCTTGATGGACCTTTGCTTTGACCCACAACGGAATTTCTTATGTTTAATCCTTTCACTGGGAGACAAAATTAGCTTAAATATACTCTAGTTCACTCATTATTTGCAAGCTATCAGAGAAGCATCTGGAATCTGGAAAAAGTTGAAGATTATAAACTGTTTTGTTGTTCTTCAGCCATGTGACTACATAAGTACATAAGTATTGCCATACTGGGTAAGACAAATGGTCCATCAAGCCGAGCATCCTGTCTCCAACAGTGGCCAATCCAGGTCACAAATACCCGGCAAGATCCCAAAAAAGTGCAAAACATTTTGTACTGCTTATTCCAGAAATAGTGGATTTTCCCCAAGTCCATTTAATAACGGTCTATAGACTTTTCCTTTAGGAAGCCGTCCAAACCTTTTTAAAACTCCGCTAAGCTAATTGCCTTTACCACATTCTCTGGCAACAAATTCCAGAGTTTAAGAATAGTCGCATTTTTTGTACCGTATAACTCCTGGGAAGGGACTGAGCGTGCCTGCAACAAATCTCCCAAGAAGTCATAGCGATTAATTAAAAAGGTTGAGGGCTCCTTCATGGATTTATGTTAAGTGTTAATCAAAGATGAGGGATGAGCTGGTATTATTTATTCTATTCCTGTCTCTTTAGACACAGCCGAAGATGGTTGATTCATGGTTCAGTGCTCCTCCATTCTCTGGAAAAGCAGCTA
This sequence comes from Microcaecilia unicolor, assembly GCF_901765095.1. NCBI lineage: Eukaryota > Metazoa > Chordata > Amphibia > Gymnophiona > Siphonopidae > Microcaecilia > Microcaecilia unicolor. Next base: position 216,921,380 of record NC_044039.1, on the reverse strand, counting down.
TTACTGAGGTCATTTCACTTTTCCTTTTAGAAATATCCAGAGATTGTGGAGCTGCAAATTGTCATCAACTCACTTTAGTACAATTAGAGCAAATTACCTTTACAGGCTGGACTGAATCTATAAATTACCCTTTTCTAATGAAGTTCGTTTAAATGCAGGGACTAATGGTTAGCTTGCATACATTTGTACATTTACCAGGCAATCAGATGGTCCTCCCAGCAGAGACGCCAGAGTTTTCAAAGGAGTTTAGAAAATTAAATTTTCTGTGCATTAGAAAGCAAAAAATGTGTGTTCCTCTTGGGAACAAAAAAAGCGAGAAAGAGAAATGCAAAATTCATCTCTGTTGTGCCCATGAACAAATTCATGTTCAATATGGGGGGAAAGTTCCTTAAAAATGATTATATGCATTTAATCCCTGTCAGTGAAATGTAAATCTGTTGGCATTATAAGTCACTGCAGCAGGCAAAGCATTGTGAAAGTTTTTTCGGGATGTGATTGTTGGGTCTTGTGCATACTTCTTTGTGTTGCTAGCTGTGCCCTATATAAATCTATTCCGTAGGTAATCAGGACAAATGCAAGAGAACGATGCTTCCATTGTACTCTGTGCTGTCTAGTAAGGTCAGCAGGGTAATGAGAAGTACATAAGTACATAAGCACCGCCATACTGGGAAAAGACCAAGGGTCCATCAAGCCCAGCATCCTGTCTCCGACAGCGGCCAGTCCAGGCTTCAAGAACCTGGCAACCCCCCCCCCCCCCCCCCCAATTATTAATGTTCAATGGACTTTTCCCCCAGGAATCTGTCCAAACCCTCTTTAAATTCCGTAAGGCCAGCTGCTGTCACTACATTCTGCGGCAACGAGTTCCAGAGTCTAACTACACGCTAAGTGATGAAAAACTTTCTCCTATTTGTTTTAAATCTACCATATTCTAGCTTCATCTTGTGTCCCCTGGTTTTGTTGTTGTTTGAAAGTGTAAACAAACGCTTCACATCTGTCCGCTCTATTCCGCTCATTATCTTGTAGACTTCTATCATGTCACCCCTCAGCCGCCTTTTCTCCAAGCTGAAGAGCCCTAACCTTCTCAGCCTTTCCTCATAGAGAAGTCGTTCAATCCCTTTTATCATTTTCGTCGCCCTTCTCTGCACCATCTCCAATTCCTTTATATCGTTTTTGAGATGCGGCGAGGAAAGGAAGGATTTTTACTAAGGAAAAAGAGTGATTATAACTGGGGCCTTTAACATGGGTCTTTCATAAATGCACCTTAGATATTACAAAGCCTCTGTACACATTCAAGGTGTTGTAGGGGTAAAGGCCCCTGCCTCAACATAACTAGTTCATTACAGAGCTTGGTATATAGACCTTTGGTAGCAGCTTCCATGGATCACAGAATATACAGTGCTCTGGCTCAGACATTTGCCCCTTGCACGTCTAAGGAAAGAATCTGTGACCCCGGTACAATTTGACCGATGCAAGACAAAGGAATGTGGATGATGTGAGAAGGCCTCTTATTCCTATCAACCCAGTCTCCCTTGAGCCCATATTCAGGAAAAAGTCTCCAGAATAATGTCAAAAGACTTTCCTGTGGTTTCTTTAGTCATAACATCAGGGCACAGGCCAATCACACATCATGATGTTATCTAATCGTTGGAGACATTGCTGAGAACAAAATGATATAAAAGGGCATCTGCTATGACAAGATATGATCTCTGCTCACCTAATCTCATCTCATTGACTCATCTGATGATCGTCAGGACACTTCAGAGCAAGCACTGTCTGTGATGACCGCTTGCTGTTTTCATCCATTTGAGTGCCTAACACGTGGCACACTGTGGAATTAGGGGCTACAGTAGAAATGGCCAAAAATGTACTTCTGTTGTAACTCAGTATGCAGCCCCTCATTACCTCTCTAACCTCATCTCCCCTTACGTTCCCGCCCGAAACCTCCGCTCACAGGACAAATCCCTCCTCTCAGTACCCTACTCCACCACCGCCAACTCCAGGCTCTGCCCATTCTGCCTCGCCTCACCCTATGCTTGGAATAAATTTCCTGAGCCCCTATGCAAAGCCCCCTCCCTACCCATCTTCAAATCCTTACTCAAAGCCCACCTCTTCAATGTTGCTTTCGTCACCTCTATACCTTTCAGGAAATCTAGACTGCCCCAATTTGATGACTCCTACTTGACTAACTGTACATTTGTCCTTTAGATTGTAAGCTCTTTGAGCAGGGACTGTCCTTCTATGTTGAATTGTACAGCGCTACGTAACCCTAGTAGCGCTTTAGAAATGTTAAATAGTAGTAGTAGTAGTAAATGGCCAAAACTAGAGCATGCATAAATTACAGTGTCCTACAGTTTACACATATACCCAGTGACGATCCTGGGTCGGCTGCCACCCAGAGCGGATCGCCGATGTGCACCTCCCCCCCCCCCCCCCGAGTGCAGCACGACCCCCCTCCTGGTGCAATGACACCCCCCCAGCACATCATCTCCCCCCCCCCCCCAGGTGCATTCTTGGCTGCTGGGAGCAGCCACGCGGCTCTCGGCTCCGCTGGCTCCCTGCTCCCTCTGCCCCGGAACAGGAAGTAACCTGTTCTGAGGCAGAGGGAGCAGGGAACCAGCGGAGCCAACAGGCACACGGCTGCTCTCTGCACCCCTCCAGCGGCGTGCACCCGGGGCGGACCGCCCCCACCGCCCCACTCTTGGTACGCCGCTGCCCTGTCTATGTTATGCCAAAACTCTGCCTATGCAAATGCCCACCAGCAAAGCATGCTGTGCACTTTTCCATTACTTGGTGTTCTATAGAAGATCATTTATATTTGATGGAGACTCGGTATCACCGACATAGATCCATGTTTCGCGAGATGCTGTTTCAAGGTAGTCTCCAATTTCTTAACGTTAAACGCTAATCTGATGATCCTATAAATGCGCCTCAGTGTGTTTAGTGATAACGAAGATATAATTGAGGTGAAGTTGAGTATATTGTAAATGATCAATCTGGCACTGGCATTTCAGTGCTGCTGTCAAGGTGCAGATCTTTGGCTGTAATAATTTTGGCTGCACTGGAAATTTTGGATTCTGGCATCCAAAAGTACCCCCCCCCCCCCCCGCCCCTAACACAATGACCTCCCGCACAGGCACCACCTGGGGCAGCCCACATTTTCCCCTTTGCTCAAGGACTCCTGGTTGCAGCAGCGAGCAGGAATGGGCTCTGCTCCCGAGTATTGTGTTGCTGCAGGGGAAGACTTTTGATACCGACATCCAAAATTCCAATATGGCCAAAATTATTATGGCTAAAAGTTCTGTGCCCTGACAGCTGCACTGAAATGCTGGTGCCAAAACAGCTATGGTCAAAAACCCTGCTTCACATTTTTGCTTGTAAGTAGCCACTGACATGTGTAAATAATTATAATACTGCCATTTAGGTGCCTTCTTACTGCCTAGAACTAGAATTAACCCTCCATGTCTATATCTGGTTATTTATACACGTTCTTGGCACCTAAATGTGCCCATGTTATAGAATCACACCCTTAATGCTTCATTTTATAATCTTGCACACCCATTTTTGCATAAATACATAAGTATTGCCATACTGGGACATACCAAAGGTCCATCAAGCCCAGCATCCTATTTCCAACAGTGGCCAATCCAAGTCACAAGTACCTGGCAAGATCCCAAAACAGTGCAATACATTTTATGCTGCTTATCCTAGAAATAAGCAGTGGATTTTCCCAAGTCCATTTTAATAATGGCTTATGGACTTTTCTTTTAGGAAGCTAGCCAAACCTGTTTTAAACCCCGCTAAGCTAACTGCTTTAAACACATTCTCTTGCAATTAATTCCATAATTTAATTACACATTGAGTGAAGAAATATTTTCTCCGATTCGTTTTAAATGTACTACTTTGTAGCTGCACTGTGTGTCCCCTAGTCCTAGTATTTTTGGAAAGAGTGAACAAGTGATTCACGTCTACCTGTTCCACCCCACTCATTATTTTATAGACCTCCCCTCAGCCGTTTTTTTTTCCAAGTCCCTGCTCGAAAGAGCCTACAATCTATTCAGGTCAGACAAGCAGGACAAATAAGGGATAAGGGAATTACTAAGGTGGGAATGATAAAAACATGGGTACTGAACAAATGAGTAAGGGTTAGGAGTTAAAAGCAGCATCAAAAAGGGGGGCTTTTAGCCTAGATTTGAAGATGGCCAGAGACGGAGCTTGACGTACCGGTATGTAACTGTGGATATTCTATAACAACAATTACATGTATAATTGCCGTGCTAGAGTTCACGCTTAATGCACACACTTAAGACACCTCACTTTAGGGGACCCTTTGAGAAATGACCCAACTATGGCTAATAGAGACAGAGCAATTGGACAATATCAGAGTAAGTGGTTGTGGGATCTTTTCTCATCTCCTCTTCAATTCCTTCGGAAATTTGATTGCACATGGTCTCAGTGAAGCCGGCGAGGAAACAATGAGAGTGATTTCTGGCGTTTGCCAGAGCTTATTTTCTGCTGATATTAATGTGGAGCAGGCAGCAGTGTATTCTAGGCTGATGGGAGGGCTATTTGGTTAAAATGGTAATAAGAAATCTGTTGGATGCATTTGTTTCCCAAAATGGCTTGCGTTCCTCATTGAAACAAATGAATGCACAGTAAATGCAGGTAATTGAATATTCTACTCACAGGGGGCCATTAGGAACATCTCAAGCCTGTTTTTCTCATTTGCATTTTTTTTTATCCCCTCCAGCTGAACAGAAGGGTATTAAAGTCCCATTTTTCTCTATATGTCTTCTCTGGTTGGTCCTCTGTATAAATCCTTGTATTATCTAGTTTTAAAAGATGTATAACCCTGAAACTAATCAGTAACGGATAAGCTGCTTGATTTTGTGAGTGGTTGTTAGTTTGGCATTATTTGATGAGTCCATGCTTAGCTGACTTTCTTGCCGGGAGGAAATGGTCACTGGATTGGTGCCAATCAGTTGACAGATGGTAGGTAGCATTATGTTTTGTTTTGTTACTGCTGGTGGAAGATGCCAAGTTGGCAGTACTAGTTATTCAAATTCTGCAGTATCTTGACGAAGCAAGTACAACATGGGCAACGGCAGTTTGAGCTTTCCTGTACAGTACTGCATCTACCCAACTCTGGTGGGAGCTCTCTAGAGGGATAAAAGGTTACTTTGCTCAGTCTCTGGCTGTCTTCAAATCTAGGCTTAAAGCCCACCTCTTTGCTACTGCTTTCGACTCCTAACCATGACTCTCTTACTCAACACCCTCACTTATCACCCTACCACTGCAATTTCCCCACCCCTAGCTGTCTGTTCGTCTGTCCAATTTAGATTGTAAGCTCTGTTGAGCAGGGACTGTCTTTTCATGTTCATTTGTACAGCGCTGCGTAAGTCTAGTAGCGCTATAGAAATGTTTAATAGTAGTAGTAGTAGTACTTTGCCTTACATGACCATTTAACTCCTGGGTTGCTCTGCTTTGAATATCAATGAAGAGGCCAGTTGTGGCCAACCGATATGTTGACCTCTGTCCGCTTGGAATTGGGTTGAGTTATCTCTTGTGTCACCGTTAGTTCCTATCAGGGCACAAACTTGCCCAAAGTAGAATAAATTGCAGCCAGCCAGGTGGTTTTGGAGACCCTTTCAAATTTCTGACCTGGGCCTCAGCAGGTCTAACTCTGGCCCTTGTTCCTACTGAACAAAACTGGATTTGAACTTATGACTTAATGATAAAAGGCAACTGAGATAACTACATGAGAGAGATCTCTTAGGCACAATGCAAGCACTACAGTGAGCATTAGCAGGAAAGTAGAGAGACTGGGATCATAGTTCACATTTCCTGGTTTAGGAATGAGGTTTATCTCTGTCGTAGTGAGAGAAATTCTATAAATGGTGCTCAAAATTCGGCATCGGAAAAAATCAGTGCCTAGCAGCGATTCCCAAACCTAACTTTGGCCATCGGACTTACGCAGGCTGAAACCTAGTATAAATGCTGCTGCATAAGTTAGGCACGTTGAGGTTGTCTTCTGTAACTTACAACTTTTAGAACACATCCATGGTCAAGCTCCCTCTTCATTTATGCATAGTAGAGTTAGGTGCCATCCCTTATAGAATAGCGTGTGGCCAGATATGTGCAAAAATGTTAATGGGTAACAATTAACTTCAGTAATTGGTTGTTAGCATCCAATTATTGTTGTTGGCTCATTAGCCAATTAATTTGCATGCACATCTCAGGAGCACACCCAAACTTTGGTGCACAAATCCAGGCACCATATATAATTCAGAAGAGTACGTGCAAAACTATCCCATTTGGAGAAACCACCCCCAAAAAGATGATACATTATTGAGTTTCCTCCATCTCTTGTACTTCCAGATTAATTGGAACTGGTGTTTGAATCCAGTACCACAAGCCTTCATTCCCTGTTCTGTATATTTATTCCTTTCCAATCTGTTGATCAGATGCTCCTTCTTCAGGATACGTAATCGTGGACAGTAAATCTGGTTCCTACGTTTTGCTGTTGAGTGATGGCTAAGGCTTCCTCCCCTCCTGAGGTCTGTGAGCATTTCGTCCCACTGCTCTCTCTAAGCTGAGCGGGAGTTCCTCCAACTGCATTGCTACCAGAGGGGGATGGTGCTTCAATACTGTGTTTTCAATCGCTAGATCCAAGCAGGTTTCCTGGAGTCCTGCAGAGCTTGACTGTCCTTCACTATTAGACAGCGCTCTCTACTGGCAAGACTGTAGGTGGAGGACTCCCACTCAGCTTAGAGGGAACAGTGCTTCTTCTGAAGTTTCTCCAGTACTGAGTGGCTCTGGGAGCAGAGCCCCGGACAGAGAATTAAGCCTAGATCCTCCGCATGGCAATTCTTAATGCTGCTGCGAAGCCACTGTGCTATTGTTCATTTTATCATCAGTTTTTTCACTGTAAATCCGTTCTTTTAATTCGGAGTTTCTGGGATTTAAGTTGCTGTTGTGTTGCATGTTTTCTGATAAATGGGGTATTAACCACTGCAAAAGATATATGTGAAAAAAAGATAATTAAAAAAAATAAATTATTAAATAATATGCAACTACAGAGGGAAAAAGACCTCAGTGAAATAAAATCGTAATTCACCAATGGGTTAGAGCCTATTTTCAATAACTGGTCAGGAAAAAACCCTCTATCAATCAGTGGCATAGCTAGGGGGGGGGGTGCAGGGAGAGCGGTCGCTCCTCTAAACAGATATTTTGAAAAAATGGCGCCTATGCGCCACATGCAAAATCTTTCTCTCCCCCCCCGCGCGAGTCTTGCATCTGTTCTCTTGTCTCTTCTCCTGCCCGCTCTCTCTCCCTTCCGCAGCGCGTGGTCATTTTTACTGCCCTGAAGTCTTCTCCCTCCGGCACCGGCGATTGACACAGTCAGCTGTTTGCCAGCATCGGGGCCTCTCCTCAGACGCGTCCCACCTCTGCGGAAAACAGGAAGTTGCTTAGAGTAGGCGGGATATAACAGTTATTTTTTTTGGGGGGGGGGGGATATCTTTATTGAATCCAAAAGCAGACAAAACTAACAAGAAACAAAACTGGAACATTTCAAAACTACCTAGTGTACACCATCAGCATTATTACAAAACAAATAACACAAAACGGCCTAGAACATGAAATGTGCACTACTACAAACTAAAAAAAATCTGGTGATGGAAATTTAAAAAAACTTTACTCCCCTCCCTCCCCTTCTGGCATGCATCTTACACAAATGCGTAATACAGACTAGATCATGATTCGGAGTACGCTTCAGCAAATTGTTTCCAAAGGTCTCTATAATGTCGCACTGATGCATTAGGTGGATTCAAAAAAATCTTTTAACACTATAGGAGAAACATCAAGGTCCCCAGTCAAGCAGAAAAAAAAAAATCAATCCATTAATTAACTTTTGGAGCATAAATCCACCTAATTCTAATTGTATAGTCACACATATTATTAAAATGTACGTGTGAATGAAATCACAAATTGGCATTTATGCACCCAAGTGCTCCTAAGTCTCATAGGTGTCCTTTTACTAAGCTGTTAGGTGCTAACTCATGACTAATGAAGCAGAAAATGGAGTTAAAAAATCAGGAGAAAGATCTCTGCAATTGAATCCGCTGAGCTTTTTTTCCTGCATCGGCAGTGGATTACAATTGTAGCAGAAGCCTTGCTTTCATTCTCTTTGAGCTTAATATTCGTATATTTATATATCACAAGACTCCTGAAGAAGGCGTCTGTAGCGCCGAATCACGGCTGTGTTGAGTCGAGTGTATATTTAAATAAAGAGATTGTTCCTAACCTACGTCGCCTACTAGTGTTGTCCAAGGGCCTACTCCTCCTACTCCCCCTTTCCTCAGTATGCCTAGGTTTGCCTTGGGTAGACCCTGAGGACAAAGCATTGCTTTTTTTCAGATTTGTTCAAATTACCTGACTGTAGAAAAAAAGATTATACTTTCCTTTAATGGAACAGGAAAAATATCTTCAGCAAAATGCTAGGGTTATTTTACCATCTTGTGAGCATCGAGCCCAATCACAAAGTGCCTCCCCATTCTCCCCTGGGCCTACCTTCAAACATTCCTGGTGTCTGGTGGGATCAGGCAGGAGTGATCCACAGTCATTTCTGCCCTTGCTGGTGCCAGGTTCAAAATGGCACCTGTGACTTTTAGAGGTCAGGTTTCCATATCCCAATTGCAGAGGACTTAAATTTAAATCTATATATGCATCTAGTTTCTCCTACATTTGTACGCAACGTTGGAATGCACTGCCGAATGCCATAAAAACAACACACGATTTGGCAGCCTTCCGGAAACTATTAAAGACTAACCTGTTCAGAGAGACTTATCAAAAGGACCCTTCTTAAAAAACAGGACATCAGAACTGCACCAGAATTAGTTAACATTGAATTATTCTTATTTTGGTTACTTTATCACATTGTCATTATTGAGCACTTTTCACTACCCTTGATTTCAGCACCTGAAATGTATTGATTACCGATTTTATTCTAATTTACTCTGTGTACTCTATATACTCTGATTGGAACATTCTTCTGTATTTCTTATTCCGGAAATGGCGATCGCCACTACGGTATTTGTAAGCCACATTGAGCCTGCAAAGAGGTGGGACAATGTGGGATATAAATGCAGACAATAAATAAATAAATAAATGATCCTATGATTGGGGGAGGAGGGTCATTCAGGAAAAGGGGGGGGGGTCTTACTTTGGGCGGGCATTGCTTCATGAGGGGTGGTCGTGACTTTGGGGACCTTCAGGAGGGGTTTTCATTGGGGCCTCTGGGGGTGCTTAGGGGGGGGGGCAGTTCGAAAGGACTTTACCCAGTTCTTTTAAGAAGTATCTGGGAGCATTGGGTCATGGCTTTGCAGCCGGATTCTCCCAGGATGGTAGAAAATTATTACTTGTGATGTTGCTCACAAGCAGCGTTATTCGTATACTATGGGAGTCAGTAACCTTCCGCCTGCTGGTGACAACCATGGTAAATTAAGGTGCGGTAAAAGCCTGACTGCTCCCCCCTAGAGTGTCCTAAGAAACAAGATGGCAAGCGATCCGCAAAATCCAACGTGGAGACAAACAAAGCAGATCAATCAGTGATATGGTTCAAAACTTTATTTTCAGAGATTCGCCCGACACAGACTGTGTTTCGCCCACAAGGGCTGCGTCAGGGCAGGGCCGTGCCTAGGGTCTCTGGTGCCCCCTGCAGACTATCAGTTGGCCCCCCCCCCCCCCGTGAAAATGATCACGCTCCCCCCATGAAAATGATCGCTCACCACTTGCCACACTGAAAGGAATTGTCAGCAATATTCTTAGAAACAAATTGCTATACATTGCAAAATAAGATAGCAGATGTAAATTCTCAAAGTGGACATATTCCAAATGGTAAAATGAAAATAAAATGATTTTTTTTCTACCTTTGTTGTCTGGTGACTTTCTTTTTCCGATCATGCTGGTCCAGTATCTGATTCTGCTTACCCTCGCCCCGCGCCGCCGAGGCCTTTAAATCTTTTACCTCGGTCGCAGCAGCATCAGTGAAAGCGCTGCCGACGTCTCCCTTCCCTTCGCGCTCTTGGTTCCCTCAGTGTGCGCCTTCTTCTGACGTCAGAAGAAGGCGGGACACTGAGGGAACCAACGAGTGCAACGACCGAGGTAAAAGGTTTAAAGACCTCGGCGGCGCGGGCCGAGGGTAAGCACCGCGGCGGTGCCCTCCAGAGGTGGGCACCCCCCTGCGGTGCTTACCCCGCTTACTGCATCGGCATGGCCCTGCGTCAGGGGCTAATAGTCCAAGCAGGACATGAGATTGAAACGTAAAAAACCAGCAGGGTGCTTTCCTCAATCAAGTTGAGGACATCAGCTCAATACACAGGGTAAGTCTGGTCACATCTCTCAGCTGCTTACCCTGTGTATTGAGCTGATGTCCTCAACTTGATTGAGGAAAGGACCTTGCTGGATTTTTACGTTTCAATCTCATGTCCTGCTTGGACTATTAGCCCCTGACGCAGCCCTTGTGAGCGAAACACAGTCTGTGTCGGGCGAATCTCTGAAAATAAAGTTTTGAACCATATCACTGATTGATCTGCTTTGTTTGTCCCCCCTAGAGTGTCCCCCCATTACCGTCCTCCGTTAATGGATAAAAAGTTTGGAGTTTTTGTGCTGTTCTGAAGGTTACTCCCCTCCGTTTCTTGGTATCTCCTCTAATCTTGTACATAGCACATCATGAACATATGGAGTTCTGGGTCATCTCGCTTTTGTAAAACTAATACCCGCTTTTTCTTTACAATTTCTCTTGATGTTTACACAGTTGAAATGTATCATTTAAAAAAAAAGAAGGAACAAAAAAACAAAACATAAAGTACCAGGAGCCTTCAAAAACAGGGGATAAAACCTTTAATCATATATTATGATGAAACAATCCTAGAATGGACCCGACACGGTCCGTGTTTCGGCGCACAGCGCCTGCATCAGGGGTCGTGAGGTGTAGCACAATGCATGCGGCTGTAGGCTGGAAGCAATGTGCTGCGTTGCCGTGATTTCGTGACGAAAAGGAGTTTGTCTGTGAGAGTTTTTTCCCACTTGTAAACTGTGCAAAGGGATATCACGGTGACGCAGCACATTGCTTCCAGCCTATAGCCGCATGCATTGTGCTACTACTACTACTACTATTTAGCATTTCTATAGCGCTACAAGGCGTACGCAGCACTGCACAAACATAGAAGAAGGACAGTCCCTGCTCAAAGAGCTTACAATCTAATAGACAAAAAATAAAGTTATGTTAAAGAGGTGGGCTTTCAGTCTAGATTTAAAGGTGGCCAAGGATGGGGCAAGACGTAGGGGCTCAGGAAGTTTATTCCAGGCGTAGGGTGCAGCGAGACAGAAGGCGCGAAGTCTGGAGTTGGCAGTAGTGGAGAAGGGAACAGATAAGAAGGATTTATCCATGGAGCGGAGTGCACGGGAAGGGGTGTAGGGAAGGATGAGTGTGGAGAGATACACCTCGCGACCCCTGACGCAGGCACTGTGCGCCGAAACATGGATCGTGTCGGGTCCATTCTAGGATTGTTTCATCATAATATATGATTAAAGGTTTTATCCCCTGTTTTTGAAGGCTCCTGGTACTTTTTGTTTTGTTTTTTGGACTTTTGTTTGTACTTTGCTCCCTCTCTTTGCTACACACAAAAAAAGAAGGAACAACAGCAAGGGGTGGAAGCAAAACCAAGTCCAAATGACCAGCCCAGACAAGAAGTAAGAGCGTTGAAAATATTTATTGGCACAAAGGACCCTACACGGCCCGTGTTTCGGCAACAAGCCTTCCTCAGGGGTCTAAAAACATAAACACCAAGTATTAAAAGGATATAAACATAAATAATAAAACCATAATAAAAACATAATAGAAATGAACACACACAGTCTATAAATAAAAATAAAATTAAAAAGCAATGAAATAAATGTAGTGATACAACCATCACATAAAATGTCAAAAGTGTATAAAAATGAGAACAGATCAAAGTTACAATTTAAAACTGTATAAAATTCCAATACATCAAGGAGTAAATATTAGAAAAAGTACAAGCACCATCATAAATGTTGATATTAAACTAGTAAAAAAAACAGCACAAGGGCCTTTAAAAACAAAAGGGAAACAGTTCTTATATTTAAAAATATCCTTTTAACAATGAATTTTGATTGAAGAAAGACCCAACACCTGCTGTGTTTCGGTGATACCGCACCTATGTCGGGTCATACCAATAATGAGGAGGCTCAAACAGACAAATTCAGAACATTTGATGATTTTCAAGCTTGTCTATAATATATTCCTCCATATATGCTACGATATACAGTTTGAGATTCTAGATGGAATGTTGCTAGTGGAGGAGTAGCCTAGTGGTTACTGTAGCAGACTTTGATTCTGGGGAACTGGGTTCAATGCCCACAGTATGACTCACCTCATACTGAAGGTGTGCGTGAGCTCTATATTGTAGGATATAGGGAGGAATATATTATAGACAAGCTTGATAATCATCAAATGTTCTGAATTTGTCAGTATGAGCCTCCTCGTTATTGGTGTGACCCCTGACGTAGGTGCGGTAGCACCGAAACACGGCCCGTGTTGGGTCTTTCTTCAATCAAAATTCATTATTAAAAGGATTTTTTTTTAATAAAAGAACTGTGTCCCTTTTGTTTTTAAAGGCCGTTTGTGCTGTTTTTTTTTTTTGCTTGGACTTTGTTTGTACTTAGTTCCCTCTCTTTGTTGTACGATATTAAACTAGTATCCATACATAGAGGTACATTCTTAAGAATCAATAGAAAGAGAGACATGACATAGTAAAACTGTAAATATGTCAATTTAAAGGGCAAAAGGGACAGGTGCAACCGAATCCATACATACCAAATGCTTGGGAGTTCAAGGACCTTTTTGCAAACTTTGCAGTAAAAAAAGACCCATGGACTTGACTAATGTGGACAGCTTGAAAATTGCCTTCCAAATCCCTGAAAGTACTCAATAAAAAACTGCATCTTCTTACCTCTCTTCTTTTTTTGTTTTCCTTCTCTGCTCCATGCCGGAGCCTGTGAACAGCTCTATCGCCTCTTCCCACCGTCACAGTGTTTCTATTTCTGTCCATCCCCAGTGCCACCATCTGGAAGCAGGGGAGCTGATAGCAGCCTTTTTCCTTGGCATGATTTTGCTAAATAAAATCGATCTTATTATTTTGCTCTAGCCTTTAGCAAATACCAAGGAAGAAAGATGAACAACAGTGAATTTCAACTGGGGTGTCCGCTGCCATCCTTGGCACCCTTAATGTTGCTTTCTTAGAGGCTCCGACAATGAAGGAGCGACATCCAAAATAAATAAGGTTTTGTTCCGCAGCAGTCTGAGTTGTGGCCCGAAAAGGAGCTTGTGGGGCCAAGGAAGATGTTTTGTTTTTCCATCAGAGGTCTCTCCACTTGCGCTCTCCTCTCCCCATGTTGGAGGCAAAGGTGGCAAACATCAAGTCCAGGAAACGGGGAGGTTCAAGAACCCTGGGCTGATTGTTCAGCTTCTGCAAAGTCAATCTGGGGTGCTATGCAGCTACTCAATACTTCTCTAATTTCTGTGGTCAAGTTTGTGGGAGTTTTCTAGAAACCATGGAGGGGCGTTTCCAAAAGTTGGCTCAACATGCAAACTCTGTTGCTCATATTCTTTGATTCATCTAGATTTGATCGTATTTTACCGGCACTTATACGTTTATATTGGTTGCCAGTAGAATATACAATTTGATATGTGTTAAACAGTATCTCACCAATTATCTCCGCTAGTTTGCATGTACATCAGCCCTCACAAACTGTACTCTCCTCTTCTGCACAAATTATTGGAAGTTCTGTCATTTCGATTGATCGGGCTTTAGGAATACAGAATAATTTTCTATGTAGCAGCACCAAAGTTGTGGAACAACCTACCACTTCAGGTTCGCACATTTTTTTTTGTTACATTTGTACCCCACACTTTCCCACTCATAGCAGGTTCAATGCGGCTTACATATTATATACAGGTACTTATTTGTACCTGGGGCAGTGGAGGGTTAAGTGACTTGCCCAGAGTCACAAGGAGCTGCCTGTGCCTGCAGTGGGAATCAAACCCTGTTCCCCAGGACCAAAGTCCACCACTCTAACCACTAGGCCATTCTAGATGGAATGTTGAGATTCTGTTGCTACTATTTGAGATTCTACATGGAATGTTAATGTTGCTATTCCACCAGCAGCAACATTCCATGTAGAATGTAGAAGCCTGCCCTTGCAGATCAGCAACCCGCGCAGGCTTCTGTTTCTGTGAGTCTGACGTCCTGCACGTACGTGCAGGACGTCAGACTCACAAAAACAGAAGCCTGCGCGGACGCACGAGGACAGGCATCTATATGGAATGTTGCTACTGCTTTTTTTCTTACATTTGTACCCCGCGCTTTCCCACTCATAGCAGGTTCAATGCGGCTTACATATTATATACAGGTACTTATTTGTACCTGGGGCAATGGAGGGTCAAGTGACTTGCCCAGAGTCACAAGGAGCTGCAGAGGGAATACAAACCCAGTTCCACAGGACCAAAGTACACCACGCCAACCACTAGGCCACTCCTCCACGGTTCAAAGTTTGAGAATAATGTGAGCCACTCATGGGCCCATGCAGAAAGATGTATATTAGAGCTCTGCACTAAAGCTCTGCGCTGCATTACTACTACTACTACTTGACATTTATAGAGCGCTACTAGTGTTACGCAGCGCTGTACATAATAACGAAGAAGGACGGTCCCTGCTCAAAGGAGCTTACAATCTAAAGAACAAATGTCAAGCTGGGGCAGTCTAGATTTCCTGGGCAGAGGTGTAGAGGTTAGGTGCCGAAGGTGACATTGAAGAGGTGGGCTTTAAGCAGAGATTTGAAGATGGGCAGGGAGGGGACTTGGCGTATGTGCACGGGGAGTTTGCTCCAAGCGTGGGGTGAGGCAAGGCTGAAAGGGCGGAGCCTGGAGTTGGCGGTGGTGGAGAAGGGTACTGAAAGGAGGGATTTGTCTTGAGAGCGGAGGTTACGGGTAGGAACGTAAGGGGAGATGAGGGTTGAGAGGTAAGGAGGGGCTGCAGATCGAGTACATTTGTAGGTGAGTAGCAGAAGCTTGAATTGAATGCGGTACCTGATCGGAAGTCAATGAAGTGACTTGAGGAGAGGGGTGATATGAGTGTATCGGTTCAGGCGGAAGATAAGACGTGCAGCAGAGTTCTGAACGGACTGAAGGGGGGATAGGTTGCTAAGTGGGAGACCAGTGAGGAGTAGGTTGCAGTAGTCAAGGCGAGAGGTAACGAGAGAGTGGATGAGAGTTCAGGTGGTGTGCTCAGAGAGGAAAGGGCGGATTTTGCTAATGTTATAGAGGAAGAAGCGACAGGTCTTGAGATCTATGCCTGCCTTTAAGATTTTAAAGACAACTCTTTTCCAACAAGCTTTTGGCACAGACCTTACTAAAGGTTAAAAGATGCTAAAAAGCAGGCTCTGTGGCCTGACCTACTACCAGGCCTTAAGTAGATGCGGTTCCCGCATTAAGATTATGAATATGCATTTTAAAATCATTCTAATTGCTTTTACACTGATGGAACTGTGCACCTGCTCACTTGGGGGAAACCAAGCGAGCTTGAAAAAGGGAAAGGAAATTATGCCTTTAACTGCTTCCTTTAATAGCTCACCTGCATATTTTCACTATAGAGCTGTGTTTTGCTTTGGTGCATTTTGTACTAGTTTTTATAAAGTACATAAATCTCCGCCTTGCTCAGAATATTGTCTTCAAATGGCGATCATGTTTCCTGATAACTTGGAATGCAAGCAGGCCTGATCACTACACCCTGCACAGCAGGATACCTTTATTCATTTCAGCAGCTCAGAGATTGTGCCTTCAAAGGAAGTTGCCAGGACTGTGGATGGGCTGATGCTGTGATCAGAATTGGCTTATGCAGTGACATGAATTTCTGGATCCAAAAGACTGAATAGCCATTAGGGGAAAGGGAATTGAGAGTTGATATCCTGCCTTTCTGTGGTTTTTGCAACTACATTCAAAGCAGTTTACATAGTATTTACAGGTACTTATTTGTACCTGGGGCAATGGAGGGTTAAGTGACTCACCCAGAGTCACAAGGAGCTGCAGTGGGAATTGAACCCAGTTCCCCAGGATCAAAGTCCGCTATACTAACCACTAGGCTACTCCTCTACTAGCAACATTCCATGTAGAATCTCAAATAGTAGCAACCACTAGGCTACTCTTCCACTCCTTGGGATTCCAGAATCTTGCTATTCTTTGGGGTTCTACACGGAATGTTGCTACTCTGAGATTGTGCATGGAATCTTGTTAATGGCACTTGATATACTGCCTTTCTGTGGTTTTTGCAACTACATTCAAAGTGGTTTACATATATTCAGGTACTTATTTTGTACCAGGGGCAATGGAGGGTTAAGTGACTCGCCCAGAGTCACAAGGAGCTGCAGTGGGAATTGAACCCAGTTCCCCAGGATCAAAGTCTGCTACACTAACCACTAGGCCACTCCTCCACTAGCAATATTCCATGTAGAATCTCATATATTTATTTGTTACATTTGTATCCCACATTTTTGCAGGCTCAATGTGGCTTAAATAGTACCGAAAAGGCGTTAGCAGTCTCCGGTGTGAACAAATACAAAGTGATGTTGTGGTAAGATAAAGTTCATGTGGCACAGCCACACTATGGAATTGTACAGCGGAAGAGTTGTGTTATGTCCATTACATACTTTGGTTTTGTTGTGTTGCAGAGATCAGGCATTTAGGTTGGATAGGTGGGGTATGCCTTTTGGAACAGGTAAGTTTTTAGTGTTTTCCAGAAGTTTAGGTGGTCATACGTCATTTTCAAGGCTTCTGGTAGAAAACATTCCATGTTCCACTGCACCAACCACAAGGCTACTCCTCCACTAGCAACCTTCCATGCAGAATCTCAAATAGGCAAAGGGAAATAGGACTTGATATACAACCTTTCTGTGGTTTTTGCAACTACATTCAAGGTGGTTTACATAGTATATACAGGTACTTATTTGTAACTGGGGCAATGGAGGATTAAGTGACTTGCCCAGAGTCACAAGGAGCTGCAGTGGGAATTAAACCCAGTTCCCCAGGATCAAAGTCTGCTACACTAACCACTAGGCTACTCCTCCTTCAGCAACATTCCATGTAGAATCTCAAATAGGGAAAGGGAAATGTGACTTGATATACAGCCTTTCTGTGGTTTTTGCAACTACATTCAAAGTGGTTTACATATATTCAGGTACTTATTTGTACCTGGAGCAATGGAGGGGTAAGTGACTTGTCCAAGGTCTCAAGGAGCTGTAGTGGGAATTGAACCCAGTTCCCCAGGATCAAAGTCTGCTGCACTAACCACTAGGCTACTCATAGAATACCCACAAACCCTAAAATGTGTGGGTACTTTTACTGTGCACTTGTGCAGCTAATTCTGAAAGAGAAGAAACTTAGGCAGTTTCCCTTTAATAAGTTGCATAAATGTAAGCCCCCTAGTCCCAAGAGCTGACTCTGTCCTACATGTACCTGAATAGGGTTTAAGTGTGTCACTGGTGGCCTGCAATATTACCTCAGACAGAGTGCTCATGTAGAGACAAGGGAAAAAGCTTCATTAACAAACTAACCTCGTCTCAAGTTCCAAAAAATCTGAGAGGCAAAATAAGCGAAAATCTAGAGAAAAGGTGTTACATTCCAAAGGAACATTTTTGCACGTAACTATATACAGGATACTGAAAGGATGACCAACTGAAAGTTTAACAGAATATGTTTATTCCACAAGATGTGGTTTACTTAAGGACTAGTTGAACTATAAAAGTTTTATAGAACCTTGGTTAACAGGGGTGCAAGAAAGAAAACTATACACCTCAATGTATAAATGCAAAGGAAAGTTACAAATCAAATGTTTCTTCCCTCCCACTTAACAATAAACTACGTAGAAACTCCTCTTACAGCTCAGAACACTTTGGTGTATACAAAAATCAGAAACTGCTTTTTCTTACAATATCTACTACTACTACTTATCATTTCTATAGCACTACTAGACGTACGCAGCGCTGTACACTTGAACATGAAGAGACAGTCCCTGCTCGACAGAGCTTACAATCTAATTAGGACAAAGAGTAGCAAGATTCCATGCAGAATCCCAAAGAATAGCAAGATTCCGGAATCCCATAGTAGCAAGATTCCGGAATCCCAAAGACTACTACTACTACTTATCATTTCTCTAGCCCTACTAGACGTACGCAGCGCTGTACACTTAAACATGAAGAGACAGTCCAAATATCAGATAAGAGGGTCTGCAGAAAATGTGGTATCCCACTCTAGTATCAGTACACTTTCTCTCAGGATCATGAACCAACCAGGGAAGTATAGCTTTCTTTATCCCCTGCTAATACCCTCTGTGTGTCAGTGTCTCTTTAGCTCAATGAAAATGGATAGAAATTTTAGTCTACTTCCTGGATGTCCATAGGTGCAATTGTTGAAGACTTATCTGATGGGTCAAGCTTTCCTTGGTCCATCTTCTTGCATGGAAATGGTGGGGCCCTTCTTCTCCTTTGCCCTCCTTCTACGTAGGGTGATGAATGATCTGCTGCAGTGGAACCTACTGCCTACATCTATAATTTAGTTTTGCAATATATAAGTTGTATAGGTCCAATGCCTCAACAGTCGAAAATGATCACTATGAACATTGATCGCCACAATGCGAAGATTAGGCTCCCTCAAAGAACCGTTTTGTTTGTAAAAATATATTGCGGTGATCACTGTTCATAGTGATCATTTTCGACTGTTGAGGCATTGGACCTATACAACTTATATATTGCAAAACTAAATTACGACCCCTGAGGCAGGCGCTGTTTAACGCCGAAACACGGCCCGTGTCAGGTCACCTGTCAATAAAGAACTCTTGTTGTCCCAGTCTTGAAGGCCCAGTGTTGCTTTTTTTTTTTGTTTGTATACTTCTTTGGAGAGGTAAAAGATGAGGGGTGGGGGTTACTTCTCCTCCTGAAAAGACAAAAAGCATCAAAAGCTCTGAAAACACTTTTCTCAATACTTTGTCTTGGGAGTTAGGGATGCACTAAGGTTCGTTCTCTCACATCAGGGGAGTAGCCAGACAGCAGAATTTGGGTGGGCCTAGGCAAGAAGTGGGTGGGCACCAAATGTTCTCTCCCCCACCCCCACATCAAAAAAATATCTCAGCTGGTGGGAAAATTCTTCTCTCCAGTCTCCATCTTGGTAGTCTGCAGAAGGCATGCGCTGAAAACTGAGCATGTGAAGGTGCCAGTATCGTAGACAGCAGCATTTTCATTACCATGTGCTACTGTTGGATGGGCCTGAGCCCTAACTGGGTGGGCCCTGGCCCACCCAGGCCCACCTGTGGCTACGCCACTGTCTCACATTCAGACAGGATTTCCTGAGGGCTAAAATGGGATGGGGCATGTTGGTCGCAATCATTGCCCAAGGAATACTAAATAATTACCCTGGTTCTAATCTCAACACCCCCCCCCCCCACCTCCTTAGGTCTGTACCTCTTCCAGGGGCCCTTTTACAATTGCATATAAGGGTCTACACATGTGCAGCGCACGTCAAATCAGCATTACCTCCAGGCTAGCACATACGCATGCCAAAAACCTGCAGAAGTGTTCCCAGTGGTAATCGGCAGCTGGCGCGTGCTGGATGGTTACCATGTGGGAAACATGTGACCCTTACCTCTAAGCCATTGGGTGGCATCAAGGGCTCGGGCCGTAAATAGACACATTCTGGTTTTCGTTTTGCGGCATGTCCATTTGATAAAGTGAAGACAGGTGAAGTTATAAAACCTTCCCCCTGAAGCAGGATCGAAACAGGGGAATCCCTCTGTCGGGGCATTAAAAATGGGTGGCCACTCTCGAGGATTACAGTTTGGAAGTCAACGTTCACCTGGATTTGACTTGAGCTGTTCGGTTCCAGGGTTTCAAGCTAAGTGACTCTTGTTTTTTTTTTCCTTTTTCACGTGGTGCGTCCATTTTATTTAAATCTCTGTTTATATAGTTTTCCCAGTTTTTTTTGCATTTTCTATGTGTCCTATCTGTCTGTCCTCCCCCTTTCCCTTATTTGTCCTGTCTGTCTGTCCTGATTTAGATTGTAAGTTCTTTTTGAGCAGGGACTGTCTTTTCTTCATGTTCAATTGTGAAGCGCTGCGTACGACTGGTAGCGCTATAGAAATGATTTATAGTAGTAGTAGTAGTCTATGGGTAGTGATCTTTACCATTGTAGAGTATCCTCCGTTTTTTGTCACACTGTCTTTTCACTGGTTAGGAGTTTTTCACACTGAGGTTGGTTTCGGAGGTTGGTAGTAAACCCATGATGATGAGTGCAATTAAGGGTTGACCATCTCTGTAGTCATTTTGTTAAATCTAATATAGCGTTGGAAAGCTCCCTACCCAATAGAATTTAATGAGAGCGCATTTTTGCTATTTAGGGTTCTAATACAAAATCAAATACATTGTGTCTCTTTCTGATACTGGAATGTGCAATTGTTCCCCATGGAACACGATGGTGAATGAGTAAACAATGCCTTGGAAAGATACAAAACCAAGTGCCAGGGCTGCATAAGGGCAGTGTGGGCTCTCGCCCATAGATGGCAGCATCGCTCCATGCTGGGAGGCCACTTGCCTCTTGGAGCGCGGTTTACTCAGCATCTCATCCTGTGACTCTCTTTGTGGAGCACATAGCCAAAATGTTTTAGGAGCTGTTGCTGAACTCCATGGCTTATTATTGTGTGGAAGGGAAAAGCAATTATAATGCAGCTTTGCTACTTCCTTTGTGATTACATTGTCACAGATCAGTGACCGGCAAACAGTGAGCTACCGAGATTCCTAGATTATGGGATGACATTAGTGCAGACTGACTGGGAGACATTTCTCTCTTTCTACCTCTCTTCTCACATATATGTATACATATGTGAAATGCAGTTTTGTAACACCATTTATTAGGATTTATTTACCGCCTTTTTGAAGGAATTCACTCAAGGCGGTGTACAGTAAGAATAGATCAAACATGAGCAATAGGCAATTACAGCAGTAAAAATATTCAAAAACAATACAAAATATGGCATGGTATACTATTTACAATGTCAACACAATACGTAATAGAACATTTTAATTGATAGTGAAGGGTAAAGCAAAGATGGAACATATAGATAGGTGAGAGAGTAAGAAGAGTTAGAAAGTAAGGTGACTGATTTAAAGAAAGTTGCACACGAGGTCAGAGAAATGGTTGAATGTTATCTCAGCTAGGGTAGGAGTGGATAAACATGTCCTGTTGCAGTATATGCAGCCTAAGTCACTCCTTGTGTGTGTGAGTGAGACCAAGTTAGTTACTTCCTCCGATAAAGGCTTGGTTGAAGAGCCAAGCTTTCACCTACTTCCTGAAGTAGAGAAAGTCTTGTGTTAAGTGAAGCCTTCAGGGACTGCATTCCAGAGTGCTACTCCGGAGAAGGCTCACTTGCGAGTATACTAATTTCCAAAGAGAAATTACCGGGGCATGTTCTCTGTGAAATTTTGCATACGGTATGGTTGTTAACAGCACCAGCGTATTTTACTCCTATTATTAGGGCATTCAAAGAGGATAAAATAGCTTGCATACATTTCTAAAGGTCATGGTAATGTGTTTTTTTTTTTTCTTTTTAGGTCCGTCAACCTAAAAATGCCCCTGAGAACATCCGGCATCTTCAGGAAGCCCATCGTAGATCTAGATGTCCAGTGGAGGGCAGTACTGTGTAATTTAGGGTCGTTAATCCATGATAACAAACTTCGCTAGAATCAGTGAAATGTCATCATGTAGAGATTACACTTGTCATTGTCAACCCCTTCGTATGCAGTAGGGGCTAATTTCCAATAACATAGGCTAATGGTGTTGGAGCACATTATGTTTATGGTTATTCCGAGGTTTGTATACCGCCTTTCAGGGAGCGATTCAAGGCGGTTTACAAATCTAAGAACAAAAACCAAGATGAAGAAAAGAAGGGGAGGGGGATTGGTAAAAGGTGGCTACGAGCTATATCTCCCACTGATCACCACCGTCTCAGCTAGGGAGGGTCAGAAAATGCTAAGGAAAAGAGATGGGTTTTCAGGAAAGCTCAGATTCAGAGAGACATGCATTCCAGAGAGATGGGGCAGGGAAGAAAATGCAGAGTGCCTGGTGGATTCGAGTCTAGAACAGCAGACAGAAGGGGATGGGACTCCTCTCCTATGAGGAAATGCTAGAGAGGTTAGGGCTCTTCAGCTTGGAAAAGAGACGGATGAGGGGGGATAGGACTGAGGTCTACAAAATCCTGAGTGGTGTAGAACAATTAGGCGCAGATACCACGAATTCTATAATACGGCAGACATCTTTAGTGAATGCCCCTCCCATGGCCACACCCCCTTTTCAGTTACACATTAAGGGACCCTTTAACTAAGCCACAGTAAAAAGTGGCCTGGGCTAGTTTGGGCTCGTGAAATTAGCATGCGCTGGGACAGTTTTTACATGGCTGTGTGCTAAGATTAAAAGTAGCGCACGGCAACTGACTACCTGAGCCCTTAATGCCACCTATTTACTTGGTGGTACGGGCTCACGCGCTACTCCTGCAGTAATCACACAGCATGTGGTAATGTGGCTACACTGTCGATTACCGCTGGGAATGGCCCCCGCAGAAGAAAATAGAAAATGATTTTCTAGCACGGGAAAAGCGTGCACTAACTTCAAAAGTACCGCAGGGCGCCCGTGCTAGATGGCGATTGTGTCTATTTAGTGCACGCTAACCCTACTGCGGCTTAGTAAAAGGGCCCCTAAAAAATTTGCGTGCAAAGCTTTGTAGAAGATGCATGCGTAAATCCAAATTGTTGCCAATTAACACCAATAAAGGATCGTTAGTGCCCAATTATCGGTGCTAATTGGCTTGTTAGCCAATTTATTTACGCACACATATGTAGAATCTGAGGGTCAAAGTCCCAGTACTCAAACCTACATTGCAAACTCTGGGATAGTTTTATTACCCCCTGGACTTACTAGGTTGATCTTGTTGAAACATCTTTTGGGCTTTTGCAGTATATAAGTTATAGGGGCAAACTGACCATTCGGGCAACTGGGCAATGCCTGATGACCCAGAGGCTCTAGAGGGCCCAGAGGCTCTTCCCGGTTGCCCACCACCGCCACCGCACATTGCAGCCCTCCCCGGTCCTACCTTGAAGAGTGTGGTGATCTAGTGGCCTCTGCGGGGGCAGGAAAGAATCCCACTCTTTCCTGCCCACTGCTGCTACCCTGCATGGTGCCGCCAGCGCTGTCGTGCTTTAAAAAAGGTTGCCGAGACCTGCAAGACTACCATGGTAAGTCTCAGCAGCCACTAGGCACAGTAGTGATAGCAGGTAGGAAAGAGTGGGGTTCTTTCCTGCCCCCAAAGAAGCCAATAGGCCACCAGGCCCTTCAAGGTAGGACCAGGGAGGGTGGCAGCAGTACAGGAGGAGGGGAGAAGCAGCGGTGGGCGGGGGCCAAATCACATTTACTGCCTGGGGGCCCCAACCACTGTCAGTCCGCCCCTGATAAGCAGTGGCGGATCTACGTGGGGCCAGGGGGTCTGGACCCCCGTAGATTTGGCCCTGGACTCCCCTGCCGATGATCCTTTCGACCCCCCCCACCCGCCGCCAACCCGCCGTCGCCGTTGCCTGCCTTTGCTGGCGGGGGACCCCAACCCTTGCCAGCCGAGGTCCTCTTCTTCTCGCAAAGGCTTCCTTCTGTTTCTGACGTCCTGCAGGACCTCGGCTGGCGGGGGTTGGGGTCCCCCGCCAGCAAAGGTAGGCGACGGCGGGTTGGTGGCAGGAGGGGGGGTCGAGAAGGTCATTGGCGGGGGGGGGGGCAAAGTTGGTGGTGGTGGCGGCGGTGGCGGGGTCGGCAATGGTGGGGGGTCGGCGGCACCGGCGGGGGGGGCTAAAATGAGCCCCCTCACCTCGGGCTCTGGACCCCCCTCCCGCCGAAGTCTGGCTATGCCCCTGCTGATAAGTTATATTGTATTGCATTGCACAATATTACCATCACCTGGACGGCACTATGTGCTCTGAAACCCCTGGATAAATGCTGGATAGGAGTTACAAGGCTTCTACAGCTCAGGTGTTTGTGGAACGATTTCTCTCCTCAGAAAGGCAGATTCCTGGATCTGAACTGCTGCTGGAAAGGATAAGCCTCCACCAAAACCTTGCTTGCCTTGGGCACCCTTATCACAGAGCAACGGGGCTCCTCTTTCAGAGTTTGCATACTTGAAAAGCACCAACTGAGGCTGAAGGT
Source organism: Microcaecilia unicolor (assembly GCF_901765095.1). Taxonomy (NCBI): domain Eukaryota; kingdom Metazoa; phylum Chordata; class Amphibia; order Gymnophiona; family Siphonopidae; genus Microcaecilia; species Microcaecilia unicolor. The sequence goes on along the minus strand of NC_044039.1, from coordinate 216,897,022 downwards.
ATCCCATCTGCAGGGTAATTGCGTTCCCAGCGGTTCCTGCTCCCATCTCATTAGGACTGGAGTGCAATACACTTGTGAGGCTCCTAATTGCATTAATCTGCAGTACTGCAGGTGTAACCCAGCACTGCCTGAGCCCAAGAGCTCTCTACCATGCATGCAAATGGCAGAGCAGACAGCAGAAAGGCCTCAGGGCTGCTCCCCGGGAAGCCTCTTATTCTATTGAAAGGCAGCTGTAATCACAATTCAGTCCTGCAAAGTGAACAACTTCAGCTAATGTGGAACCATAGCATCCATCTTGGGAAAAATGGGCAAATTACCCTTATTTTCCCCCACTTACCTGCAAAGAAGTGTATGATCACTGAACTGGAAAAAAAAAAGAGAGACTTAAATGAGGTGAGCTTGTTGTCGTAAATAGGCAGTACTGAGTCAAGCTAGCAGGATGACTAAAGATTGGAAAAGAAACAGGTTTGTAGTTTCTTGCAGTGGCGTACCAAGGGCGGGGCGGTGGGGGCAGTCCGCCCCGGGTGTCAATGGGTGGGGGGGTGGTGCTCTGCTGGCGAGTCCCTACCAGCTCCATCCACCCGGCAGCGGTGCGGTGCCTCGCGCGACTCTGCACTACTGTAAAAGAAGAAAAGCGCCTCGTCGGCCCTTCCCTCACTCTGTCTCGCCGTCAAGGAAATAGGGCGTTACATCAGAAGGCGGGACACAGTGAGGGAAGGGCCGACAAGGCGATTTTCTTCTTTCTCTTTTACAGAAGTGCAGTGTCGCATGAGGCGCCGGGTGGATGGAGCTGGTAGACAGGTGGAGACTGGGTCGGGGGGGGGGGGGGGGGGGGTGCCGTGTTGCCCTGCAGCCTGGGGGAGGGTGCGCGCAGCAGCGATCCACCCCGGGTGGCTGTGAACCACAGAACGCCACTGGTTTCTTGTGAAGGGATTTTACCCCGTTGGTGCTGTGTACTAGACCATTCTTCTCAAACCTGTTCTGGTTAAGGTTACCATACGTCCGGTTTTACCCTGACATGTCCTTGAGGACATGGCCGGGAAACCGGGCGGGTTTTGCCAGCCTGCCCGTTTGTCTGGATTTGCGGATGAACAGGCAGGCGGGCGTCCTGTCCTCCTTTACCTAAGTGTGGTGCCCTGGTGATCTAGTGGGCTCTTCGGGGCAGGAAAGAGCCCCCTCTTTCCTGCCCGGCGTGTCTGCAGGCTGTCTTTCTCCCAGCGCTGATTCAAAATGGCTGCTGAGAGTTCATGCGGCGGCCTCGTGAGACTTCTGCATGGGCGCCGATTCAAAGTGTCAGCACAAGGAGAAACTGGTTGGATGCTGAAGAGACAAGGTTGTGTGTAAGTCTGGAGGTTGTTAGATGATGTGAATGAGGAGAAAGTTGGACTGGAACATTTGGCAAGAAATTTGATAAATAAGTGTGTGAAGGAGAGGAGAGCATTTGAAATTGAATTTCTGGGACAAGTTGTTAAAACACATGCGGACTGTGAAAAATTGCAGGAAGATCTTAGGAAACTGGAAGACTGGGCATTTAAATGGCAGATGAAATTTAATGTGGACAATGCAAAGTAACATAGTAACATAGTAGATGACGGCAGAAAAAGACCTGCACGGTCCATCCAGGCTGCCCAACATGATAACTCATATGTGCTACTTTTTGTGTAAACCCTACTTTGATTTGTACCTGTGCTCTTCAGGGCACAGACCGTATAAGTCTGCCCAGCTCTATCCTTGCCTCCCAACCACCAGCCCCGCCTCCCAACGACCGGCTCTGGCACAGACCATACAAGTCTGCCCAGCACTATCCCCGCCTCCCAACCACCAGCCCCTCCTCCCAACCACCGGCTCTGGCACAGACCATATAAGTCTGCCCAGCACTATCCTCACCTCCCAACCACCAGCCCTGCCTCCCAACCACCGGCTCTGGCACAGACCGTACAAGTCTGCTCAGCACTATCCCCGCCTCCCAACCACCAGCCCTGCCTCCCAACCACCGGCTCTGGCACAGACCGTACAAGTCTGCCCAGCACTATCCCCGCCTCCCAACCACCAGTCCCGCTTCCCACCACCGGCTCTGGCACAGGCCGTATAAGGCTTCCCAGCACTATCCCCGCCTCCCTACCACCAGCCCCGCCTCCTGATCTTGACTAAGCTCCTGAGGATCCATTCCTTTGGCACAGGATTCCTTTATGCCTATCCCAGGCATGTTTGAATTCCGTTACCGTTTTCATTCCCACCACCTCCCGCGATGCATATTGTGAAGAATAATCCAAATCATAGTTACCCGATGCCAGGGTCCACCTTAGGAGTCAATGACACCAAGAAAAAGATCTAGGCATCATTGTAGATAATACGCTGAAATCTTCTGCCCAGTGTGTGGCAGCGGCCAAAAAAGCAACCAAGATGCTAGGAATTATTAGGGAAGGGATGGTAAATAATAAGACCAAGAATACTATAATGCCTCTGTATCGCTCCATGGTACGATCCATGTCCAGCGATTCTCCCTGCCCGCCCTCAGCTCCATGACAGCCCTTCTCTCCGTTCCTTCCCCCCCCCCCCTGCACGTTTAACCCTTTTACTTTCAGGCGCAGTGACGGCAGTGAAGAGGACAACACAGCTTCTCCCTTCCTCACACAGTGTCCCGCCTTCTGCGATGATGCTTTTCCTGTTTCCGCGAGGTCCTCCCATCCCATCCATGTCCATCAATTCTCCTCTGCCCTGCCCTCCCCGCCCCTTCCTCCCTCCCTCCCCTCAATGTCCCGCGATTCTCTCCTCCTGACATCATCTCACCTCCAGCGTTCCCTTCCCCCTCATTGTTCCGCCCTCTGACGTCATTAAGTTTTGATGCGAGGGTGGGGCAATGAGTGGGAATGGATGTTACGAACCCAGGCATCCAGACGTAGAATGTTTGAGGTGCAAATTATTATATAGGATATGGCCCAGTCCATGTAAATCTACACACTGGGATATACGCCACGTTTTCATTGGTGTAAATGGATGCACATAGTTTTAGACACTGGGATATAAGAGTACTCTATATACCATGCCTGAATGTTATAGAACACACCTCCAACGTTCTGAAGCTGACTCTGTGGCAGTGAAGCCGTGTAGTGTTCGTAGGGTTCGCAATCGCCCTGCCCTCGAGGGAACTCTGTATAGTTGCCAGGGAAACAAATGCGATGTCAGAAAGAGAAGGGACCAACCACAAGCAATCGCACTTGCTCTCACTGCCCCGCCCTCGGAGGGAAGGGAAGGCTGCATATAATATTCACCCACCGGAGGTTCGTTCCCTCCCTCTGAGTTCCAGGGTCATTGTCCGTCCCCCCTCCTTCTAAGTTCCAGGGCCCCCCTCTCTCCCAGTTCCAGGGTCGTTGTCCCTCTCTCCCTCCCTTCAAATTTTAAAAGTCATCCTGACTTACCTCGCGCGGTAAAAAGCATGCAGGCTCGGCACTTACTTCAGTTTTCCCTTCTCTGTCTCTCAGCTCTGGTCCCGCCCTTGTGGAAACAGGAAATGAGGGTGGGACCAGAGCTGAGAGAAGGGAAAACTGAAGTAACTGCCGAGCCTGCACGCTTTTTACCGCTGCTGATGGCCGCCGTAACCCTGATGAGGTAAGTCAGGTTGACTTTTAAAATGCGGAGGGAGGGGGCCTGGAACTGGAAGGGAAGGACGACGACCATGGAACTTGGAGGGAGGGACGACGACCCTGGAACTGGGAGGGAGGGGGGACCCTGGAACTGGGAGGGAAGGAGGGGGGCACCCTGGAACTGGGAGGGAAGGAGGGGGACACTGGAATTGGGAGAGAGGGAGGGAGGGAGGGGGGACCCTGGAACTGGGAGGGAAGGAGGGGGACACTGGAATTGGGAGGGAGGGGGGATCCTGGAACTGGGAGGGAAGGAGGGGGGCACCCTGGAACTGGGAGGGAAGGAGGGGGACACTGGAATTGGGAGAGAGGGAGGGAGGGAGGGGGGACCCTGGAACTGGGAGGGAAGGAGGGGGACACTGGAATTGGGAGAGAGGGAGGGAAGGAGGGGGGCACCCTGGAACTGGGAGGGAAGGAGGGGGACACTGGAATTGGGAGGGAGGGGGGACCCTGGAACTGGGAGGGAAGGACGGGGACACTGGAATTGGGAGGGAGGTGGGATCCTGGAACTGGGAGGGAGGGGGGACCCTGGAACTGGGAGGGAAGGAGGGGGGCACCCTGGAACTGGGAGGGAAGGAGGGGGACACTGGAATTGGGAGAGAGGGAGGGAGGGAGGGGGGACCCTGGAACTGGGAGGGAAGGAGGGGGACACTGGAATTGGGAGGGAGGGGGGACCCTGGAACTGGGAGGGAAGGAGGGGGACACTGGAATTGGGAGGGAGGGGGGATCCTGGAACTGGGAGGGAAGGAGGGGGGCACCCTGGAACTGGGAGGGAAGGAGGGGGACACTGGAATTGGGAGGGAGGGGGGACCCTGGAACTGGGAGGGAAGGAGGGGGACACTGGAATTGGGAGAGAGGGAGGGAGGGAGGGGGGACCCTGGAACTGGGAGGGAAGGAGGGGGACACTGGAATTGGGAGGGAGGGGGGACCCTGGAACTGGGAGGGAAGGAGGGGGACACTGGTATTGGGAGGGAGGGAGGGGGGACGCTGGAACTTCCCATAAAAACATTAATGGCAGAAGGTGATTACCTTGCTAGCGCCCGTTTCATTTCAATGAGAAACGGGTTTTTTCTAGTAGTACTATATATTACACGCTAAAATGCAAAATTTACGTTTGCTTCAGATGTCATTATGGAATTCACGCTTATTGCCCTCTATTTTAGCACCCAAATTTGGGCAACTATATAGATGGGTCTGGGTCTCTAAGGAGGGAATTCAATAAACGATGCTCAAAAATGGCGCCAAAATAAATTGGCACTGAGCACTTATTCTATGCATAATGCCAATTCCTGCACCTAAGTTTGGGCGCCAGACTTGCGCTTAGTGAAACCCGGTTTAAATGCTGGTACCCAAGTTAAGTACATTGAGGAAGTAGTCTATAACTACGCACGGAAGTTTCTGGAACGCTCCCGACACACCCAGGCCCCTCCCATGGCCACACCTCCTTTTGGACTACATGCCATCGGAGTTAGGTGCCCGGCCTTTTAGAGCAGCGCACAACCAGATGCATACGCAGATTTTAATGGGTGCCAATTAATTTGCGCACACATTTTGGCAGTGTATCCAGGTTTTGGCTCCATATATAGAATCCGTAGATCAGTGGTCTAAGTGGTTTACAGTACACGCAGCAAAACAGAGAGGGATTCAAAGTACAAAACTAGCGATACAAAACAAACAAAAAAAAAAACACCAGGAGCCTTCAAAACCAGAATATGTTCTTTAATTAGTAGTGTAAATCAATGCTGCACATCATTAGAACATAAGAGTAGCCATACTGGGTCAGACCAGTGGTCCATCTTGCCCAGTATTCTATTTCCAAACAGTGGCCAAGACAGGTCACAAGTACCTGACAGAAACCCAAATTGTGGCAACACTCCCTACTAAACTCCCAGGTGTAAAGGGGTCCGTCTCCTCCACTCTGGGTTGGGGCCGGCAGCCCTGTTAGGCTCCAGTGGTGTACCAAGGTGGGGGCGGTTTGCCCCGGGTGCACGCCGCTGGGGGGTGCCGCGGCACGCGCCTGCTCCTCCGAGTTCGCTAAACTTAGTTCGTTCGCTGCAGCTCCCTCTGCCCCGGAACAGGTTACTTCCTGTTCCGGGGCAGAGGGAGCTGCAGCGAACAAACGAAGTTTAGCGAACTCCAAGGAGCAGGCGCGCGCCGCGGCACTCCCCCCAGCGGCGTGCACCTGGGGGGGTGTCATTTCGCCGGAGGGGGGGAGGTGTCATCTAGCGGGGGGGGGGGGGCGCGCTGCACCTGGGGGGGGAGGGCATATCGGGGCTCCGCCCCAGGTGCCATCCAGGCCAGGAATGCCACTGTTAGGCTCACAGGTTTCCAGCAAAGAACCAGACTGCCATACGGACTTAAGACCAAAGTGCTTTATTCTCAATTCAGCTCCACTCTCAAAATTGAAATGCAGTTCACAAACAGGGTTCAGGCCGGGTTCCAAACTCTAGCCAACATTCAGTTCCTTAACAGTTCAGGCCCACTTCCTTTGCACTACCTCCCCTCTCCCTCAGAAGGGCTCAGTCACAGTTCAGCCTGCTCTTCTATACATCCCAATTACATTCTCCCACTCCATGGCATCTTACTCTTCCCCCCCCCCCCACCCCAGGAAGCTCCAGTGGCAGGCCATTCCCGTCCTCCACCTATTACATAAGTACATAAGTAGTGCCATACTGGGAAAGACCAAAGGTCCATCTAGCCCAGCATCCTGTCACCGACAGTGGCCAATCCAGGTCAAAGGCACCTGGCACGCTCCCCAAACGTAAAAACATTCCAGACAAGTTATACCTAAAAATGCGGAATTTTTCCAAGTCCATTTAATAGCGGTCTATGGACTTGTCCTTTAGGAATCTATCTAACCCCTTTTTAAACTCCGTCAAGCTAACCGCCCGTACCACGTTCTCCGGCAACGAATTCCAGAGTCTAATTACACGTTGGGTGAAGAAACATTTTCTCCGATTCGTTTTAAATTTACCACACTGTAGCTTCAACTCATGCCCTCTAGTCCTAGTATTTTTGGATAGCGTGAACAGTCGCTTCACATCCACCCGTGTCTGCTTCTCTCTCCATCAGTTTCCTCTCCTTCCTAGTGGCTGGGAGCCCCCCCAGAAATCTCTCTCCCCCCCCTACAGCTGGAGGGAATTATATACCGGTGATGCAGCTAAGGGACTGAGCTTCACCTCCCCTTCTCCCTCTAGTGGGGAAGGGAGTAACTGGCTCCCCTAGCACTGAGCCACTGCTCCCCCTGCTGAGGTTGGAAATCCGTTCCACCCTTTTGGAGATACCCTCCTCTCTCCTGCTTGCAAGGGCTTCTGGGACCCGTAGTTCAGGGATTAGCTGCTTCTCTGTGGGGCCCCGAGTGCTAGCTTTGTCACACAGGGCAAGCTGTTGCTTCCCATGTCTGTCTCAATAGCAGACTATGGACTTTTCCTCCAGGAATTTGTCCAAACCTTTTTTAAATCCAGAAACGCTAACACCTGACACAGGCCATTTCAGCACTCAATGCCTACATCAGGGGTAGTAGAACAGAATAGTTCCAAAATGAACCAGCCCACCATCGGGCTCCCAGTAATGATAACTGACCTATTAAAAAGTCAATTCTCTAGCTTTGTAGACGACAGAATGCTAGAGAATTGACTTTTTAATAGGTCAGTTATCATTACTGGGAGCTCGATGGTGGGGTGGTTCATTTTGGAACTATCTTGTGTGACCCCCTGATGCAGGCATTGAGTGCTGAAACACGGCCTGTGTTGGGTCAATGATGTACAGCATCGATTTACACTACTAATTAATGGACATGTTCCAGTTTTGAAGGGTCCTGGTGCTTTCTTGCTTTGCATTACAATACACACAGACATTAACAACACATACAAATAACATCATTATTTAAAAGTACATAAACCAAAAGAACAAGAATAATCATCATCTCACGGGGGCAATTTTCACAACACACTTTAAATGCTGGTCTGGACCCTTGTACATTGGTTGTTGTCTCTCTCACCAGTCATTTCTCTAGCCTGCCTGCACGGAAATGACTAATGTCAGATCAATAATCTCACATCCGTGAGGTGTTCTCCATATCTTGTATAATCAGTATTTAATGGATGATCTTGCCTCTTCACTAGAGGATTGAATTTCATTATTCCTATTAAGATGTCATTTCCATATCATTTCCATTCATTTTCATTTGCAGCATATTGCGGGAAACATCAGATGCTTATCTAATTAAAAACGTCTTCCCAAAGATATTGAAAATAATGACCCTGGTGGCTAATATACTCTCTGAAAGATGCTTTTTCATTTCCTAGGACAATCGACATCAGATGATGCACTTTTAAATCACTCTCTGAGAAGTTGTAACTTTTCTGCTAACCTTATTCAACTCAAGAATTCAAAATAGACTGAGCGTCTCGATAGAGATACCAAAGTTATGACTACACATTCAGCCGAAATCTTCTGCTCAGTGTATATGGCAGTGGCTAAAAAAGCAAACAGGATGCTAGGAATGATGACACCATTGGCCAAACTACTATCGAATCAGAATCTAAACCCTTACATATACGCTGATGATGTAACGATCTTTATCCCATTCAAACAAGACCTAAGGGAAATCTCTAATGAAATCAACCAAAGCCTACACATCATGAATTCCTGGGCAGATGCATTCCAGCTGAAACTAAATGCAGAAAAAACCCAATGCCTAATACTCACCTCGCAATACAATAAGAATAAATTTACCACCATCAACACACCTAAACTAAGTCTACCAGTTTCGGATACCCTAAAAATTCTTGGAGTTACCATTGACCGACAACTAACGCTTGAGAATCATGCGAACAACATAACTAAAAAGATGTTCCATTCAATGTGGAAACTAAAAAGAATTAGACCATTTTTTCCAAGGAACATCTTCCGCAACCTGGTACAATCACTGGTACTCAGCCACTTGGACTACTGTAATTCACTCTACGCCGGCTGTAAAGAGCAAATACTCAAAAAACTCCAGACAGCTCAAAACACGGCAGCCAGATTAATATTCGGCAAATCAAAATACGAAAGTGCAAAACCTTTATGAGAAAAACTACACTGGCTCCCACTCAAAGAACGCATCACGTTTAAACTCTGTACTTTAGTCCATAAAATCATCCATGGTGACGCCCCAGCCTACATGTCAGACCTAATAGAACTTCCACCCAGGAATGCAAAAAAATCTTCTCGCACTTTCCTCAACCTTCATCCACCAAATTGCAAAGGCCTGAAATACAAATTAATGCACGCATCTACCTTCTCCTATATGAGCACGCAGCTCTGGAACGCGCTGCCACGCAACTTGAGAACTGTCTATGAATTGACAAACTTCCGCAAACTATTGAAAACCTATCTCTTCGACAAGATATACAACAAAGAGCAACACATGTAACTGTATAAACTCTGACTTATCCAGAAATGTTTTATACTATCTCTTGCTTTATTACTATCATTTAATCCAAAACTCTCTGTTAATAATAAATGTATGTTCCCCTCTATTTCCCATATCCACGATGAATTGTAAGCCACATTGAGCCCGCAAAAAAGTTGGGATAATGTGGGATACAAATGCAATAAATAAATAAATTAGGAAAGAGATGGTGAATAAGACCGAGAATACTATAATGCCTTTATATCACTCCATGGTGCGTCCGCACCTTGAGTATTGCATTCAGTTCTGGACACCGTATCTCAAAAAAGATACAGCGGAATTAGAAAAGGTTCAAAGAAGAGCGACCAAAACGATAAAGGGGATGGAACTTCTCTCGTATGAGGAAAGGCTAAAGAGGTTAGGGCTCGTCAGCTAGGAAAAGAGACGGATGGGGGGGGGGGGGGGGGAGATATGATTGACATCTACAAAATCCTGAGTGGTGTAGAAGGAAATCAACCTTTCTCTGCCGTCATCTACTATGTTACTATGACCTCCTCTAGTGAAACCTGAAGGATCCTATGCACTGCTAGTTTCAAGATACCAATGCCTAGCACTTCACTATTGTCATACAGTCCTGATGACTGATGGTAAAATATGGCGGTGAAACAGCCAACTGCAAATGAACTGGAACTGTCGGGTATTAAATTTTGGCTGAGAAGCTGTAAAAACAGGAAGGAAAAAAAAAATCCCATTTTAAAGTGGTTTAATGTTGTGGGGCATCCCGTCATCCTGGTGCTCTTGTGTCCTTTTTCTTTTTCTCCAATCCCCCTCCCCTCTACCATCACCCCTAGAGCCCTGCCAGTTCAAAGCCCTTCTCGTTAGCGGTGGAACAATCACTACAACAGGCTCATCCGTATTTGCAAAATGCAGCTAGTTCCTCTGACCCTTGACTTAATAGGCTCAAATTAATTTTCCAGACCCAGCGATTAGGAAGTGCATTGCGTTTGGTCTCCTATTACAGTTGTTCAGCACAGATTCTCCAGGGCGAAGACCACAGACGATAAAACAAGCCATTGCTCGCTATGGATTGTGACTCCAAATACAGGTTGGGGTTAGGGCTATTAAAGCTTTTCATCTGCTTTGGCGAGAATGAATTGCAGTTTGATTTGCGAGAACCTGCCCTTGTAAGCAACACTGCTGTCTCATGAATTTTAAACTTATTGGACAAACGGAGAGGAAAAAAAGAAGAAAAGGATTTATTAACTGTAATTCTGTGAAAGGCAAGCCGCCCTTCCGTCTCATATTTTTGTTAAACTATAAATTGTGGAAGTTTTGTTTTCAGTTGTGGCAAATGATTGGCTTAAAAAGGGGAAGAGGCAAAAATAGTCGAGGACTGTAGCCTTTGAGTGAGTCTATGCAGTCACAATCATTACAGGGACCAGGGGACCAGGGCTGGTTGGCTGCGTCATCAAGGGAGGCCTCACCTACTACCCAGGCTGGCTCTGCTCCCAGGCTGCCCAGGGCGCTAATAGGCTCAGTGATGGTGGTGGCTCATATCCAGGAGGTCAAAGAGAAGTTTGGTATTTAGGAGCAGACTCTCCCCACTGGGAGGTATCAACATTTGGGGAGTTCAATTAAAATATGTACATAAGTATTTGCCATACTGGGAAAGACCAAAGATCCATCAAGCCCAGCATCCAGCAACAGTAGCCAATCCAGGTCACAAGTACCTGGCAGAAACTCAAATAATAAGCAACATTCCATGTAGAACCCCAAAGAGTAGCAAGATTCTAGAATTCTAAAGAATAACAAGATTCCATATAGAATCCCAAAGAGTAGCAAGATTCCATTCAGAATCCCAAGTACATAAGTGTTGCCATACTGGGACAGACCAAAGGTCCATCAAGCCCAGCATCCTGTTTCCAACAATGGCCAATCCAGGTCACAAGTACCTGGCAGAAACTCAGTGGCGTACCAAGGGGAGGGGCGGTGGGGCGGTCCGCCCCGGGTGCACGACGCTGGGGGGGTGCCGCGCGCCTGTCGGCTCTTCGTTTTCATGCTCCCTTTGCCCCAGACGTCCTGCACGTCAGACGCACAGACGCACAGAAGCCCTGTAGAGTACAGTGAAGAACAGCTGAGAGGAGCGCATCTGTGTGGGCCGCGCACGCCGGAGTCAGAACAGAAGACAGCACTTCTGCTGGCGGCGGTTCGGGTGGAAGGGGCCCGGTGGTGGGTGGGACTGCGGCGCCGGGCCCCCTTGGAGGCCCAGGCCCCGGGAATTTAGTCCCCCCTGCCCCTCTCTCTCGGCGGCCCTGGTGGGGCTAGATGTGGTTTACTTAGATTTTATGCAGGTGAATTTGGCACGGATGAGATTCCTGAACAAGCTATGAATATTCTATGCTTATATTCCAATGGGGAAGCAACAAGCTGAGGGCCTGGGCGACCTCGCCATCCAAACAGAATATTAATGAGCGCTATCCTCCCTGTTTAGTATCTCTGAGCAGGGACGAGTTCAGCTTGTCACCCCTTTGGTTTATCGGAGAAAGAGGAGGCAGCACATTTGTCCAGAACTGCAGATGAGATTCGCAGCTGATTTTCTAAGAAGAGTAATTAACCTGCCCACAGACAGGCAGAGCTTGACCTGGAGCTGTGTGATTTGAAGATGAGACCACTTATGAGCTACAAATTACAAAAAGAAATGAGAACCATAAGAAGAACATACACAGAGCTGACAATGGGGCTCATTTTCAAAAAGAGAAAATCGTCCAAAACGTGGCATAAATCTGCATGTGGATATTTTTCCTCGCAAAAACGTCCAACTTGGTATTTTCAAAACCAATTTTTATATGTTTTTTTCTATGACACCTGTCAGAAGTGCGTTCAAATCACTTTCTGCTGTAATGGAACAAACCTAAAACATCCAGGGCTGGAAGCTGGAAGTTTTAGTCTAGACTTGTTTTATTAACAAATAAACCATAAAAAAGTACCCTACGTGACCAGATGACCACTGGAGGGAATCTGGGATGACCTCCCCCTACTCCCTCCGTGGTCACTAACCCCCTCCCACCTCCCAAAAATATGATTAAAAACATTACTTACCTGCCTCTATGCCAGCCTCTACTACTACTTATCATTTCTATAGCGCTATTAGACGTACACAGCGCTGTACACTTGAACATGAAGAGACAGTCCCTGCTCGACAGAGCTTAGAGGTTATACTCAGGTCCATTAGAGCAGAATCCATGGACATCAATAACATTTAGCGCGCCCTAAATATTAGCGTATGCTAAAAATGCTAGCGCGTCTTAGTAAAAGACTCCATCAATGAATAATGAGTAAGCACAGATCTCGTGCCTAACTATGGATGCCTTATGCCTGTAAAACAGCCTGGTGTAAATGCAGACACTGCCCTGCCCATGCTCCTCCCTTGACAACGCCCCCTTTTGAGATACATAAGAACATAAGAATAGCCATACTGGGTCAGACCAATGGTTCCTCTAGCCCAGTATCCTGTTGTCAACAGTGGCCAATCCAGGTCACGAGTATCTGGTAGAAACCCAAATAGTAGCAACATGCATTGCTACCTATCCCGGGGCAAGCAGTGGCTTCTCCATGTCTCTCCCAATAGCAAACTATGGACTTTTCTTCCAGGAACTTGTCCAAACCTTTTTGAAACCCAGATACGCTAACCGCTGTTACCACATCCTCCAGCAGCGAGTTCCAGAGCTTAACTATGAGTTGAGTGAAAAAATATTTCCTCCTGTTTGGTTCAAAAGTATTCACATGTACTGTAATTTCATTGAGTGTCCCCTGGTCTTTGTACTTTTTGAATGACTGAAAAATCGATTCACTTCTACCCATTCCACAGCACTCAGGATTTTATTGACCTCAATCGTATCCCCCTCAGCCGTCTTTTTCCAAGCTATGGGAGTTAGGTGCACTGCCTTATAGAAGAACAGCACACAGCCAGGTGCACATGCAAATCTTAAATTATTATAATTTACATCAATAATTGATAGCTATTAATTGGCTTGCTAATCAGTTTAGTTGCATGCAGATTTCAGGATCGTGCCCAAAGTTTGGCACACAAATTTGGACGCCTTTTCTAGAATTTGAGTGTATTTTTGTTTTTTTTATTTGTTACATTTGTATCCCACATTTTCCCACCTATTTGCAGGCTCAATGTGGCTTACATAGTACCGTAAAGGCATTCGCCAAGTCCGGTAGGGGACAAGTACAAAAGATGTTATGGTGGAATAGGGAAGATAAGATTCAGGCACGTGGGGTTAAAGGTAAGGAGGGTTTGATAATGCCCAATTATTATTATTATTATTTATTGCATTTGTATCCCACATTTTCCCACCTTTTTGCGGGCTCAGTGTGGCTTACAATACATTATGAATAATGGAAATACAATTTGTTACAATTCAGGTTATGGATTACATTGTGAAAGTTAAACGAGGCAAAATCAAAATCGCTATGGGAGACTACCAATCACGCATGACTTGTTATTGGAAATCTGGCGTGCACTGCAGTCAGTGTGCACATCAGAATTCGAGACTCGGCTTTTCCGAGCAGCATTCACACTGGCCTTCTTTGGGGCATTGAGGGTATGCGAATTGATCATTGAGGGTATGCAATACGATCTTTGGTAGTGAAGTGTTGCAGAGTTGAGGCATTTAGGTCGGGTATGCCTTTCCGAACAGATGAGTCTTTAATGATTTTCTGAATTTTAGGTGATCGTGGGTTGTTTTCACAGCTTGTGGCAGTGCGTTCCACAGTCGCGTGCTTATGTAAGAGAAGTCGGATGCATGGGTTGTCTTGTATTTTAAGTCCTTTGCAATTTGGGTAGTGGAGATTCAGGTAAGTCCGTGATAAACTGGTACTATTTCTGATTGGGAGATTAATCAGGTCAATCATGTAACCTGGGACGTCACCGTAGATAATCTTATGGACCAGGGTGCAGGTTTTGAAAGTGATAATTTATAACAATGTAACCCATCCAAGGCTTATCTGGGCAAAAGGGGGTTACATCCAGTGGTGTGCTGGTAAATTTTGTAACAACAGGCTCTCTCCCCGGGTATTGCCAACCCTGCAATTTTTTTTTGGGGGGGGGGGGGCACACAGAGGTGGACTGGAGGGGCAATGCATTGCTTTCTCTATCTCTCTTTCTCTCTCATGTCAGAGCTCCCATTAAACATCAAATCTTTATAGCCCAAATCAAATGCTGACTTACATCTGAGTCTAGGAATCACAGCTTAAGAATTTCTCAGAAAAAGTTTGTGCCCTGCTGCTGCCTCTTTTCAGTCAGAACTCCCCTGGCTGCCTTTTTCACTGCCTTTTCTGGGTCAGCAACTATTACTACTAATAATCATTTCTGCAGTGCTACTAGATGTACAGTCTAAGCTATTTGTCCTTGGGGCGATGGAGGATTAAGCGACTTACTCAAGGTCACAAGGAGCTGCAGTGGGAATTGAACCCAGATCACAGGATCAAAGCCTTCTGCACTAACCATTAGGCACAAGACTGTCAACATGAAGGAAAGAACTTGACCAGACGGGGTGGCGGGTTGACTGCAGGATCTTATATGGAAACTTGTACCCTCGTGTGCATGAACATAAGCATGGGTGATTGGGACCCATGCACAGTGGCAGACGTGGCTCTGGCTACCCTTTTGGGCAGAATGGATGGTTCGTACAGATCTTTATCTGCCGTCATTTACTGTGTTACACAAATTAATAGAGAAATAGGTGGGAAAATGTGGGATACAAATGCAATCAAACATATAAACGGCGAGTGACCGTACTCACTCGTAAATGCGCAGTAGAGACTTCCCTGTCTGTCCCGCCCCCGCGTCAATATGTGATGACGGGAGGGGCGGGACAGAGAGGAAAACTGCGCCGCCGAGGTTGCTACCCCTCCCCCCCCCACTCGGAGTCGCCGCCGCCGCCACCCCTCCACCCGGTCCGGGCCCTTTCTTCCCTTCTGAACTTACACATCCATTCGCCGAACGCAGCAACGCACATCAGCTGAGCTGCCCCTTCCTTCTCTGCCTGTGTCCCGCCCTTGCTGACGTTACGTCACAGGAGGGCGGGGCCACAAGCAGAGAAGGAAGGGCCCACGGCAGCTCAGCTGATGTACCTTGCTGCGTTCGGCAAACGGATGTGTAAGTTCAGAAGCGAAGAGAGGGCCCGGGCCGGGTGGAGGGGTGGCAGCAGCGGCGGCGACTCCGAGGGGGGGGGGAGCGGTGGTGACCTCGCAGGGGGGGGGGGGAGGAAAACTCCAATACCAGCCCGTTTTTACGGGCTCAACGGCTAGTAAATAAATAAACAAAGAAGACATCAAAAACGGACTTGCAGAAAGGGTAGTATCCTATCATTGATACATGGAAATCCTCTGATCAGTGTTCAGCAGTGGTCAAGAAAGCAAAGAGAATGCTAGGAATTAAGAAAGGAATAAAGAAAAAATAGAGAATATTATAGTGCCTTTGTCTCACTCCATGGTGCGACTACACTTAGCATGTTGTGTGCAATTTTGGTCACTGCTTCTCAAAAAGAGACTTATCTTGTTGGGCAGACTGGATGGACCGTACAGGTCTTTATTTGCCGTCATCTACTATGTTACTATCCTGCTTATTTTCGAAGGGCGGCCATCTTCCGATACAAATCGGGAGATGGCCGGCCTTCTCCTAAGACCGGTCAAATCGGTATATTCGAAAGCCGATTTTGGCCGGCTTCAACTGCTTTCCATTGCGGGGCCGGCCAAAGTTCAAGGGGGCGTGTTGGCAGTGCACCGAAGGCGGGACAGGGGCGTGGTTAAGAGATGGCCGGCCTCGGCCGATAATGGAAAAAAGAAGGGCGTCCCTGACGAGCATTTGGCAGACTTTACTTGGTCCCTTTTTGTTCATGACCAAGCCTTGAAAATGTGCCCGAACTGACCAAATGACCACCGGAGGTAATCAGGGATCACCTCCCCTTACTCCCCCAGTGGTCACCAACCCCCTCCCACCCCCCCAAAAAATTAAAACACATTTTTTTGCTAGCCTCTATGCCAGCCTCAAATGTCATACCCAGCTGCATCAGAGCACTATGCAGGTCCCTGGAGCAGTTTTTAGTGGGCACTGCAGTGCACTTCAGGCAGGCGGACCCAGGCCCATCCCCCCCTACTTGTGGTAGTAAATGGAAGCCCTCCAAAGCCCACCCAAAACCCACTGTACCCACATCTAGGTGCCCCCCGTTACCCTTTAAGGGCTATGATAGTGTTGTACAGTTGTGGGGAGTGGGTTTGGGGAGGCTCAGCACCCAAAGGAAGGGAGCTATGCACCTGGGATCAATTTGTGAAGTCCACTGCAGTGCCCCCTAGGGTGCCCGGTTGGTGTCCTGGCATGCGAGGGGGACCAGTGCACTACAAATGCTGGCTCCTCCCATGACCAAATGGCTTGGATTTGGCTGGGTTTGAGATGGCCGCCATTAGTTTCTATTATTGGCGAAAATCAATGGCGGCCATCTCTAACGCTGATGATCTCTAAGGGCGGCCCAAATGTAGAGATTTGGTCTGCGCCGACCATATTATCGAAATGAAAGATGGCCGGCCATCTTGTTTCGATAATACAGTCGGGTACACCGCTTGACGGGGCCGTCATTTGAGATGGCCGCCCTTATAGATGGGCACCCCCATTCAATTATGCCTCTCTATGTTACAAGCAGTAGCACTTCTGGGGTTGGAATACATCATAAGTACATAACTGGCACAGACTGAAGATCCATCAAGCCCAGCATCTTGTTTCCAACAGTGGCCAATCCAGGTCACAAATACCTGGCAAGATCCCAAAAAAGCACAAAACATTTTATGCTGCTTATCCCAGAAATAAGCAGTGGGTTTTCTGCAAGTCCATTTTAATAATGGTCTATGGACTTTTCCTTTAGGAAGCCGTCCAAACCTTTTTTTAAACCCTGCTAAGCTAACCACCTTTACCACATTCTCTGGCAACGAATTCCAGAGTATAATCACACGTTGAGTGAAGAAAAATGTTCTCCAATTCATTTTAAATTTACTACTTTGTAGCTTCGGTGCATGCCCCCTAGTCCTAATATTTTTGGAAAGAGTAAACAGACGCTTCACGTCCTCAGCAGTGTGGCTCGGGCTAACGTGGCAGAAAGAATGGGCGAGTGGGTCTCTTTCTGATGTCATCTACATTACTGTAACTCCTTTCATTTACACATTAGCTCCTTTCTGTGCCTACCGTGTTAATGCCGCTGCCCCTCTCCTGCAATGCACACTGAGAAGGTATCCATCTCCCACGCCGTATAGTCCATCGCCCACCTAATGGGACATAGCTATGCGATGGAACCACAGCCTGGTGGCCGAGATGTGGGACAGCTCCCAAAGCTATAATTATGCAGACTAATTTTAATATTTTTACCTACTTCAGTTCTCAGGAGTTCTGAAGTAAAGCACACACCGACTGCCAATCCCTTTAACATTAGCAGCAGCATTTTGCTTAAAAAAAAAAAAAAATCTTTTTAATTGCCAGCCTTGGAAAAGATTTGTTTTAAGTAAGATTTCAAAAGTGAAAATTGCTCTCTAAGACAGCCTTTATGTGGGCAGAAAAAAAATCCATTTGCATCTACTGGAACATTAATAGCTGTCAGAAGAAAGAAACCCCGAGCCTCATTGTTCAGGGAGAAGCATGAGGTCTGCCGTCACCAGTCATCCTCATTGCACTTGGTAGGAGTCTGTTGAATTTCAGCCAGCTATTGAAATAGACTCAGTGTACCGTACATAAGGATCATTAAAGTCATATTTACTGATTATTCCCTCTGTGTTCTTGTGCAAAGCACTTACACAAGAGACGAGACGAGGATTTCTTGTTTATTAAAAATGCAGATGTATTTCTGCAGATTGGCCTATGACTTACTTCGGCAGTCGCCCAACCTACAATGAAGCTGGCCAGCTCTTTTGTATCTTTCCAAGAGGTTTTGGCAGAAATGTTCAGGCTGCCAGTCTTCTGTCAAGATCTAATGAGAGCCTGGAATGTCACTTTTGTGTCCAGAGAGACCCTAGTGAAAGTGAGCGGAGACTTTCAGTCCGAGCTTCTGCTCTACAACTTTTGCCCGATTCCAAGCGTGTTCGAGTTCCACTGGAACTGACGTCAGTTGATCTTGTATTATACTAACGTCTGGGAGTATAATTCTCCAATTTTCTTCTGGTATACAGTTCACTCTGATAATATCAATCCAGATTTTTATTGTAAATAAACACTTTCAACCTGATTAAAAATAGTGTAATGTGCTCAGAAACTAAACGTGACCGACTTAAATGTGAAAGTACCGCATCATACAGCCACTAGTATCTATCATCGCACATAGGCTTGCCAGTCACAATCATGAAGTCTTCCTATATAATAATTCTCACCTCCAACATTCTATGCGTCTGCCTGCCTGTGTCCGTAACTTTCTTCACAGATGGGCTCCGAAGCCCTAGCTGACGTCACTAGACCCATTATGACGCAAACCGGAGGTTAAAAAAAACCCTCACAGCTGATCCACTCTCCCCCCCCCCCAAGAGTTCAAGACCCCAACTCCCTCCCTCCCTCCCTCCGATTTGCAGATCCCCCCCCCTCGGAGTTCCTGACCCCTTCCCGCTGCCAACCCTCCCCCGTCGCCGTCACGTACCTGTGCTGGCGGGGGACCCCAACCCCCGCCAGCCGAAGTCCTCTTTTCGGCCGCGTGGCATGGACGAATGATGTGATCAAGTTGGACTCTGTGTGCATGCGTCTGACATAAGACGCACAAACACAAACAGATTCAAACTTAATCACATCATTCGTCCACGCCGCGCAGCCGAAAAGAGGACTTCGGCTGGCAGGGGTTGGGGTCTCCCGCAAGCACAGGTACGCGATGGCGGCAAGGGAGGATTGGCGGCGAGAAGGGGGGCTCAAGAGGGTCGCGGCAGGGGGTCCAGGGGTCAGGAACTCCGAGGGGGGGGTCTGGAATTCGGAGGGGGGACTGCAATTCGGAGGGAGGGGGTCTGGAATTCAGAGGGTCTGGAACTTGGAGGAGGGGACGAGAGGGGAGGAGGGTGGGAATGCACCACCTGTAAAAAACTAAAAAAAAAAAAGGGGGGGACGACCCTGGAACTTGGAGGAACAGAGGGAGGGAGGGGGGACGACGACCCTGGAACACGGAGGAAGGGGGGACACTGATTGAAAACAGTGTAATGTGCCTATTTACAGCGTGAGCCCTTAATGCCACCCATTGATCTAGCGGTAAGGGCTCATGCGCTACACGTGCGGTGATCGGTCAGCACGTGCCAACTGCCGATTAATGCCGGAAACGCCACGCGTGGTAGGAACGACAAAAATAATTTGTCCTGGAAGTATGGGCACACACCAAATCTGAAATTACTACCAGGGGTGCGCTATCCTGGCGGTAGTCTCATTTTGGTGTACGCTGCATGTGCGTAGAGCCTACCGCGGCTTTGTAAAAGGGCCCCTAGAAATCAATTATAGCTAAGATCTTTCTCTTCACCGCTACTTTTTCAAGAATGTTCCTTTAAGTGGATTACACATTAACTTGTACTGTTTATTACTTAAGTAAGCCACATAGAGCTGAATAATTGTATTCGGATAATGTGGGATACCAGTATCAAATAAATAAATAAATTATAACAAAGTAACATAGTAGATGACAGCAGAGAAAGACCTACACGGTCCATCCAGTCTGCTGAGGAGGAAGGAGGTGTTTTAGTGAGCTCTGCTGACTTCCAGTGGAAAGGGAGTGAGACCTAGCTCCCTCCCCAAAGATGAGGAGGGTCCCTGGGGAGAAGGCCTCAGGAAAGTCCCAGGCTATGGGGCCTCCTGGGGCCCGGGACCAGAAGGCTGAAAGGAGTGGCTCTCTCCCTGGTTTGACTACCGGGAGAAGGGAAAGGAGTCCAGTGGACCGAAGGGAGAAGCAGCCCAGTGGAGGCCACCAGAGCATTTCCCCCTCCATGGCCCAGCTTGCGGAAGGTAAGCGAGAAGACAGTGGAGGGGGGAGGAAGATAGTACAGGCCCCAGAAGGGCGCTTCCAAGGAAGGGAGAAGGAAGAGGCGATGGAAGTTTGCCAGAAGCCTTTGCTGGAGGCAGCTGAGAGTGAGAGTGAGGAGAATGGATCGTCAGATGAGGAGTTCCTTGAAGTGAGCTATGACCCTGATGATCCAGCAAGTAGTGTGGTAAATATTGTAAGACGAATTAAGCTGGTGGAAAAAGAAGTAGTGGAGCTAGGAAAACGTCTGAAAATGGCAAGAACTATGTGTAAATTTGCCCCAGCGGAGCACAGACAAATGTATGTTAAAGAGGAAGCCCGGATATCAAAGTTGTTGGGGAAAAAAGAACACTTGTTGAACTGTTTAAAAAAGGGCTCTGTGAATCCTTTGAGGGAGCTCTATGTTAACCGAGAAAGGATGGCTTCAATACCTCAGTCTGGGGGTTCAGGAACACTACAGTTGCAGCAAGCTTCAGTGTCTTCAGCAGCATTAGACTCAAAAGAGTTGTCTGGGTTCAGAGGTGACCCCACTTTAAAATACATGAGACAGTTGGCAACACAGTCTAGAGCACTTACCCAGCAGCCAGAGGATAAGGAGGCAGCGGCAGGACATGGCTCTGAGGTGGGGGCTGGAGTAGAGATCCTACCTGTGGAGGGGAGGACAGAACTCAGTAACTTTTCAAAACTCCAGATAATGGAGGCAGCAGAGGGAGACGCAGGTAGCAGCCTGTTTTCTACAGAGGTGGTGGTCGAAGTCTCAGAGGGCTTACCTGCAGTTGTGCAAACAGCAGAGACAGTTGCCGTGAAGGAGGCCCTGTTGGAAAAGGGTCAGCAGAGGCAGACTCCGGTATTTTTGGCCGGGTCTGCAATGACTGAAGTGGAAACCGAAGCAGCATGGCATCTGGAGAAGCCCCGCCCACGAAGTCCGGGAGCAGGGGAGGTCTTCCCTGAGCATGGAGTAGCTGGCGGTTTACAGGAGAGGGGTCGGAGAGAGAGGAATAGGAGCGGGCAGCAGCTGGGAGCTCATTTGACCAGCTGTCCATTACAAGAGGTGAAATCGGGGGGTGCTAACAGCCAGCCTGTGGCGGAATCAGGAACAGACAAGCCATGCCCCCGGGAAGCGCCAGCCATTGGGAGAACGCAGGAGGGACTGCACCAGAAGCAAGGGGGAAGTAACCCGATTGTTGAGAGACTTTCGTTGACTACAGAAGTGGACATGGCAAGTCTAACAGATGTGCAGCGGGTGGTGGAGCAGACCTGCCAGCAGGACGGCTGGGAGCGAGGAGCCAAGGGGAGCGGCGGAGTTCCGGAGGCTTCGCCCCTGGTGCCGGAGGTTGGAGGGAGTTCGGGGGCAGAGCGAGCAGGGAGTCTGGTATCGCCAGCTGCAGACCTGACTGGGCAGGTGCCAGAGTATCGCCAGGAGACAGAGGAGAGGAGGCGATTAGCCCAGAGGCTGGAGCCTGCAGTGGCAGGGACGAGCAGGGACGTTCCAGGAAGTGGTGATGGGCAGGACAATCAGTTGGAGGCAGCCCAAGCCGCAGAACTGACTATGGACGTTGCTGGATGTTTGTCTGAGAGGGAAGGGGACGGGGGACAACGGGAGGGGGAGGGGGCGGTGGATATTGAGGAAGGGAGAGGGATGGGAGGGGCAGAGGGACAGAAGGGGGGGGAGGCAGAGGGAAGGGCTGGAACAAGTGTGGAGGGGGGGCGGTGGGGGCTGGGGTCCAAGTCCTTTGCGGCAGTAGTCCAGGGAGGGGGAAGGAGGGAGGGGGGGAGATCGGGTGGTTTTGAGGGCCCAGGGAGGGGTTGGGGGGGAGCGGGGACAGGGGGTGGACAGCTGCCTAAGCGGCGAAATGTGGTACAGCTGAAATGGATAGGGGAGGGGGCAATGCCCTCCAGGGATCGGGTCTTGAGGCTGGTGATGGGGATGGGGTTTATACCCGAGGACTTTTACGCGTGTATACACCCCATCAACATCCCAGAATATGACTTGAGCTTCATGACCCAGAGGGGGATGGAAATATTCTGGGAAAGGTACGAGGGGGTGAGGGGAAAGGGGGAGTGGCGGGACCTCAGGGCCATTCCAGTCAGCAAGCCGGACCTGGTGCAGATCACCCTGCTCGTGAGAAATGAGTCTATCTCTGGGGCAGATTTAGCCTACTGGCTACAGAGGTACGCGGAGCTGAGATCCCCACTTGCAAAGTTACCGGATCCAAGCAGGGTTTGGGCAGGAGGTTGGGGAGCCCTGGTCAAATTGAGACAGGAGAGCCATGTGGTCCAGCACATTCCTTCGGCTGCCTTTATCGGTCGTGACAGGATACTGTGCTTTTACAAGGGGCAGCCGCGGCAGTGCTTCAGATGTGGTTCGTTTAGGCACTTCAGCATGTCATGCCCAGTGGTAAAGTGTGGAAGATGCGGGGATCAGCATGCCACAGAGGACTGCACCGCGATCAGGTGCAACCTCTGCGGCGGGTTAGGCCATGCATATCGGAACTGCCCTAGGGCGGCCCATAACGAGTGGGATATGTGGGGGAAGGGACGTGGAGGGGGGGTAATGGAGGAGGGGATAGGGCAGGGGGTGATAGGCAGGGAGGGGCAAGGGGGGGAGAAGGAGGGGATGCAGGAGGGGGGGCGGCAGGGGGCTGGGTCAGGAGTGGAGCAGGGGGGAGAGGGGGAGTGGGTACAAGTGCCACAGAGGAAAGGGAAGTTTCGGAGGGGGGGGAAAGTAGGGGTGGGCAGGGAGGGGTCGCTGCAGGGGAAGAGGGGGGGGAACAGATTTCAGGTGTTGGAGGAGGAGGAGGAGGATAGGGAGGTTGGGAGGGAGGAGGAAGAACAGGGGGAAGGAGAAGAGGTGGAGTTAATGGAGGAAGAGGGGGTGGCAGGGGGGATTGGGGAGGGCAAACGGAAATATGAGGAAGCACTGGAGGAGGGTACTGGTGGTAGGAAGAAGGGCGGGAAGGCTCTGGGGAGAGGGGGAGGGGTGAGGGAGGAGGAAGAGGGAAGGGAGGGAGGGAGGGGAAAGGGGAGTAAGAGGAAAGCTGAGGGGGCCGGGCAGGTGGTGAAGGCCCAAGTGCAGGCTTGGGGGGACAGAGTGGAGCTAGAGGAGGATCTGGAGGACTTGGAGGACTTGGGGGAGGTGGAGGACTCGGAGGAGGAGGTAGGGGGCGGGGGTGAAGAGGGGAGAGGGAGGGATCAGGGGGTGGGTCCGGATAGAGCAAAGAAGAAAGGAAGGAAGAAAGGGGGAGGGGGGGGGTAAGGTGCAGACAGGACGGCTGCGGGGGGGGGGAGGGGGATCTGGCAGGGGATGATGTAGACCGCATAGCAGAGGACCTGCTTCAGGGTAAGAAGGGGGTATCCCAGGAGATAAGGAAAGAAGTTGGGAGTGAGCAGACCCGTGACTCGCAATGAGGATGGCAGGCTTAGTGTTGACATTTGCCACGCTGAATGTGGCCAGCATCGCCTCTCCGAAGAAGCAGGGTTTAGCGTATGACTGGTTCGCGAGGGTCCAAGCAGATTGCTTCCTGCTCCAGGAGACTCGGCTGCGGTCCATTGAGGTGATCAGGCGGGCAAGGCGGGCCTGGAAGTGGGGTCCCTCGGTGTGGGGGTTGGCGGGGGAGAGGTATGGTGGGGTGGGGATCTTATTTAAGTCCCACCGGGTGAATATTCAGCGAGTGGTGGAGCTGGGGGTGGGGAGATGTCTTGTTGTGGATGCGATTTGGGAGGATAGAGCACTGAGGGTGGTGAATGTGTACGGGCCCCAAAGCAAGAAGGAAAGGGTGCTCCTCTTTGGGAAGATCAAGCCCTACCTATACACTTCGCGCCAAGTAGTCTGGGGGGGAGATTTTAACACCATATTGCGGAAAAAGGATAGTGGGGGACGATCGGTACAGGTGGGCTATGACGGGGTGAGGCTGGCAGGGATCATGCGGGAGGCGGAGCTGGTAGACGCGCATGTGGCCTTCTGTGAGGAACAGGAGGGGTTCACGTTCTTTCGAGGGCAGTGTAAAAGTAGAATCGATAGATTCCTGGTAAAGAAGGGGGTTTGTCTGGGGGGTCCACGAACCGTGGACGTGGACTTTTCAGACCACCACATGGTCCTCCTTCAGGTGGGGGGGGGCGGCAGCGCAGAGGCCAGGGAGGGGGTTATGGCGACTAAATTTAAAGTGGTTAGGTAGCGAGCAGGTGCGGGAGGAGTACCGCCGGTTTTTGGAAGATCAGGTGTCAGTGCAGGGGGCATTTCAGTCATTGGGGGAGTGGTGGGATACAGTGAAAAGACGAACGCGGGGATTCTTTCTCAGACAGGCGAGAAGGGAGGGGAGGGAAAGGACAAAGTTGGGCATGGCAATAAAGAAAAAGAGGGACACATTGATTTCACAAGGGGGGAGGGAGGAAGAAATACATGATCTCCAAGCACTCCTGGAGCAGGTACAGTACAACCGCTACACCTCCTTGGTGTATGAGCGGGACTTCGGGGCAGATTGATATGGAGCAGATGGAGTGTTATGTGGAAGGAACCCCGGGGATAGGTCACGGGGGACCCCAGCTTCAGGCCCTCTTGAACCCGTGGACAGAACAGGAGGTGGAGGAAGCCATCGGGGCGCTCCACAGGAAGACCTCGCCGGGGCCGGATGGGCTAACAACTGAGTTCTACCAGGCCTTTAAGGAGCAGCTGGTGCCGATCCTGGTGAGGGTATGGGGGGCAGCCCAGTTGGAGGGTTCCTTGCCTAGTTCCTTGACAGAGGCGGCTCTTATCCTACTAAGTAAGGGGAAGGACCCGGCGATGCTGGCCAACTGGCGGCCTATAGCACTGCTTAATACGGATCGAAAAATCTTTGCGCGAATGCTATTCCAGAGAATGAGGCAGGTGTCTGGGGATTTGCTAGCAGCCTCGCAAGCATGTGGGGTTAAAGGGAGAGGGGTCTTGGAAGCTGCAGCGTGGGTGCGGGAGGGGGTAGAACGCAGTAGAGTGGGAGGGCATGGTAGGCTGTTGGTAACACTCGACCAGGAAAAAGCGTTTGATAGAGTGCAGTGGGGTGTCCTATGGAGCATTCTGGAGCGCTATGGGTTTCCGAAGGGTTGGATAGAGCAATTACAGCTACTCTATCGGCATGCGGGGTGTTTTCCCCTGGTTAACGGGTGGAGAGGGCAGGGGTTTGAGGTAGGGGCAGGGGTCCGACAGGGGTGCCCACTCAGCCCGCTGTTGTATGCATACGCCATCGACCCTTTTATAAGACGGCTGGAGAAGGGGGGGGGCGGAGGGGCTGGAAGGGGTGGAGGTGGGGGACAATAACCAGTTAAGGGTCGTGGCGTATGCAGATGACGTTACAGTGTGGGTAGCGGACCAGAGGGAGGGAGGTAGATTGCAGAACCTGATCCAGGAATACTCGCAGGCAACAGCGTCGCAGGTCAATTTTCAAAAGTCCAATAGCCTGTGGGTTGGGGATCAGGGGCTGCAATTTGAGTTGGGAGGTAGGTTTCCTACAGCTGTGGAACGTATACGGGTCTTGGGAATATACTTCGAGAAGGGGGATTATAGGCTCTACAACTGGGATAGGTGTCTCCAAGAAGTGAAGGGGAGGGTGGATAGATGGAAGGGGTGGAAAATGACCATGGGGGAGCGGGTACAGCTCATCAAGGCACACTTAGTTCCTTTGTTTCTGTTCGTCAGTTACATCTGCCTGCTGCCGGAGAGCCGGTACACGGCCTTGTATGGGGTGTTCTTCCGGCTGCTCTGGGGCAACAGGACGAATCCGGTAAAACGGAATGTTACCTATCTGCCTAGGAGGGAGGGGGGGGTGGGCATGATAAACCCAGTCCTGTTTTTCAGCGCTTTGTTCCTGCAGTTCAATCTGGGGAGGGCGGTAGGGCGGGAGCCACCGGGGTGGGCTAGGAGTGTCCTGCAGTGGTGGCCGAGATATTGGGACCTATGGCGGGAGGGGGGGAGGGTAGTGGCACTGCGAAGGGGGGCTTCGGGGGGGGTGAGTTATTGCAAGACCCTAGTGAAATTGGTGAGGGTGTGGGGGCTGACGGTGGGGGAGGTGAAGGCAGGACAACGGGGGGTCTGGATGGACAGAGTACGGGCGCAGGTGTTCTCAGCTCCTCTGGCGCTGAGGGACGCGCCGGCCCCACGGATGCAGCAGGGGTTACGGTTGATTGCTTCGAACCGCATCCCGGTGAAGTATAAAGACCTGGCGTGGCTGTCCTTTCACGGTAGACTGTACGTCCGAGGAAATTTGAAATATCGCAATGTGCGGGATAGAGGGTGCCCACGGGAGGAATGTGCTGGAACTGAAGAGACGATGGAGCATTTCCTGGTGAGGTGCCCATTTACAGTCCAGGTCTCTGACCGGGTTTCCTCGTTGCTGCAGATCCCCAGTTTCCGCAACTACAGCTATGCGGACTGGGTGTATGGCCCAGAGGGTGGAGAGGGACGCGGGGATCCGGTAACACGCTTTCTGATTTCGGTGATATTGCGGTACTGCCTCTGGATGGCGCGCTGCAGGGTGTCCCTGTACCAGGAGGTCCGGCCGGCGGAGGTAGTCAGCTGGGATGTGGTAAGGGCGGTGCAGGAAGCGGCGAAGTGGGAAAGGGTGGAAAAAGGGGTGGGGGAGGCTTCGAGGTGGTGGAGACACGTGAGGCTTAAGCCGCCATGAGGGGACATGCTTCCCAGGGGATTGTGTGCCAGTTGTCTGAAGGGGTTGTGGGGGGTCGGGGGGGGGGGGGTTGATCCATTGTATTATTGAGGAGGGGGTGTACATAGATAGGCAGACCATGTCTAGCTAGGAGCCTGGGGTTTGATTTGCATGTCCGGTTTTTTTCTTTGGTCTTTCTAATAAACAGTTTCCACTGTACTATTGAGGAGGGGGAGGGGGTGTACATAGATAGGAGGACCGTGTATAGCTAGGGGCTTGTTTTTGATTTGTATGTTATTTGTTTTTAGTTTTTTCCAATAAAAAGAGTTTTCCAGTCTGCCCAACCTGATAAACTCATATGTGCTACTGTTTGTGTATACCTGACCTTGATTTGTATCTGCCATTTTCAGGTCACAGACTGTAGAAATCTACCCAGCATTAGCCCCGCCTCCCACCACCAGCTCTGCCACCCAATCTCCGCTAAGCTTCTGAGGATCCATTCCTTCTGAACAGGTTTCCTTTATGTTTATCCCACGCATTTTTTAATTCCGTTACCGTGTTCATCTCCACCACCTCCCGCAGGAGGGCATTCCAAGTATCCACCACTCTCTCCGTGAAAAAATACTTCCTGACATTTTTCTTGAGTCTGACCCCTTCAACCTCATTTCATGTCCTCTTCTTCTACCGCCTTCCCATCTCCAGAAAAGGTTAATTTGCGGATTAATACCTTTCAAATATTTGAACGTCTGTATCATATCACCCCTGTTTCTCCTTTCCTCCAGGGTATACATGTTCAGGTCAGCAAGTCTCTCCTCATACGTCTTGTTACGCAAATCTCATACCATTCTCGTAGCTTTTCTTTGCACCGCTTCAATTCTTTTTACATCCTTAGCAAGATACGGCCTCCAAAACTGAACACAATACTCCAGGTGGGGCCTCACCAACGATTTGTACAGGGGCATTAACACCTCTTTTCTTCTGCTGGTCACACCTCTCTCTATACAGCCTAGCAACCTTCTACTTACGGCCACCGCCTTGTCACACTGTTTCGTCGCCTTCAGATCCTCAGATACTATCACCCCAAGATCCCTCTCCCTGTCCGTACCTATTAGACTCTCATCGCCTAACACATACGTCTCCCGTGGATTTCTACTCCCTAAGTGCATCACTTTGCATTTCTTCGCATTGAATTTTAATTGCCAAACCTTAGTCCATTCTTCTAGCTTCCGCAGATCCTTTTTCATGTGTTCCACTCCCTCCTGGGTGTCCACTTTGTTACAAATCTTAGTATCATCCGCAAAAAGGAAAACTTTACCTTCTAACCCTTCGGCAATGTCACTCACAAATATAATGACAAGAGAAGGTGACAGTTAGGGGTCCTTTTACTAAGCTACAGTAAGCACATGCTACATCAAATGTATTTTTTAGCGCTGGAGCGGAGATTGCGCATGCTCTGTGCTAATCGGTTGGTGCAGCTACAGTGCCACAAGATAATCAATTAGCACGTGGTTAGCACGTGAGCCCTGACTGTGTAGAAAATAGGGGTGTAGCCAGACCTCAACGTTTGGGGGGGGCGTCCGGAGTCCAAAGTGTGGGGGAGGGCACAGTTTGGCCTGCCTCTGCTGCAACCCCTGTCCTGCCACAACCTCACATACCTTGGCTGACGGGGGTCCCCAACCCCTACCAGCTGAAGCCATTCTGCAGCGCTGTTCTCTGCGCATTGCCTGCCCTGCTTCCCCTCATGTCGCGTGTACGCTCGGTTTTAGTGAAACCACGAACCAGATGGATTTTACAGGTTTTTAAGTAAAAGGGTTTATTTTTCTAAAGTCCAATACAAAATTGTGATGTTTTTATTATTTGTTGCATTTGTATCCCACCTTATCCCACCTCTTTGCAGGCTCAAATCGTTTTTGAAACGATTCTCAAATTTATCGATTAGTTTTCCTAACGTTGCCCCGAAGCCGGGCTCTTTCCAGACTCTGCTCCCTCCAGCCCTCACTCTCCACCTCCGCCGCTTGCCTTGTTTTTGACCCAAAAACGGGTCCACACTGACCCACCAATGCCCAGGGACAGCTCAGGACCACCCAGAAAAGGCCCACAAGCCACCCAGAGCCCAAATCTGGTCCAGGTAACTGCTTTAACCGTGGGTTACACTAGCCTACAACTGAAAAATAGTGTAACACTGACAAAGCAGCTTTTAGCAAATCAGGTCATTGATTCTCCATTTGTTTCCACATTACATTTGTGCTTCTTACAAATGCTTATATGTGTATTCACCCTGGGCCTTCTCTTGTCATTTTCCAGCACACACTTCATTGTATAACTTCATTTGACTGGCGAGCTGCTCTCATCTTCCCCCTTCCCACCCCATGACCAAAACTCACCAACTGCATGGACCGGTCATCCCAAGCAAGCATGCCAGGCTCCCTCTCTGATAAACCTTTACCCCAAATTTTCCTGCTTATATAACAGAGTAGTCAATCTGGATTCTGCGCTCAGGAATGCATTTCTCAATGCCAGTCTGAACGAAGGCTGACAGATGTATCATACCTACATTGCTCCGGACAATGAAAAGCGGATTAGCAGTAGTTCATATAACCAGGGTCCTAACCCCAAACGTAATATCTGATGATAATCCTAAAAGCTGCCCCATCTCATTGTAATGCCACCACCTTAAATCTTCTTAGTCTTGGCTTTTGCTGACTTACTCAAGGCATCCTATGTATTATTTCATAGTAGTAAAAAAAGCCCGTTCCTCATCG
Organism: Microcaecilia unicolor; assembly: GCF_901765095.1. Classification (NCBI taxonomy): domain Eukaryota; kingdom Metazoa; phylum Chordata; class Amphibia; order Gymnophiona; family Siphonopidae; genus Microcaecilia; species Microcaecilia unicolor. Next base: position 216,867,565 of record NC_044039.1, on the reverse strand, counting down.
AAATGAAACAGGCGCTAGCAAGGTAATCACCTTCTGAGATCAGTGTGTTTTTCGCGGAGTGTTTTTCTCCCCTTCCGCAGTTCAACTTTCTTGAAAGTGAGAGTCCTGTCGGGCAGTTTGTGTGCTTCCTGCCACCCTGGTCCTCTGTTCTCTGGTCTTGACGTTACTATGCAGCCTTCCCTTCCCTCCGAGGGTGGGGCACTGAGCGCGAGTGCGATTGCCTGTGGTTGGTCCCTTCTCCTTCTGACGTCGTGTTACCATGCAGCCTTCCCTGCCCTCAGAGAGCGGGGCACTGAGAGCAATTGCGATTGCCTGTGGATGGTCCCTTCTCCTTCTGATGTCGCGTTTCTTTCCCTGGCAACTAGTTCCCTCGAGGGCGGAGCAGTGATCGGGAGTGCGAGTACGAACCCTACGAACACTACACGACTTCACTGCCACACTGCCACAGAGTCAGCTTTAGAATGTTGGAGGTGCGAATTATTATATTAGAAGATATGTCTTTCCTTACAGTCTAACGGGTACCTGTGTCTCTGTACAGCACCATGCACATCTGGTCAGACATGTTCAAATGAGCTGTTACCTCTAACCTGTATTTTAAAGTTGCAAGCACTTGTTCTGGTCACTGAAGAAAAGACAAAACTGTAATTTAAACCCACAAAACTGGCACTAAATCCAAAGAACATAAAAATAGATACACTGGGTCAGACCAAAGGTCCATCTAGCCCAGTATCCTGCTTCCAACAGTGGCCAATCCAGGTCACAAGTACCTAGCAGAAACCCAAAGAGTAGCAACATTCCATATAGAACCCCAAAGAACAGCAAGATTCTGGAATCCTAAAGAGTGACAAGATTCCATGCAGAATCTCAAAGAGTAGCAACATTCCATGTAGAACCCCAAAGAATAGCAAGATTCTGTAATCCTAAAGAGTAACAAGATTCCATGCAGAAACCCAAATAGTAGCAACATTCCATGCTACCAATCCCAGGGACAGCAGTGGCTTACCCGTGTCTGTCTGAACAGCGGACTATGGACTTTTCCTACAGGCACATGCCTAACCTGTTTTTAAACCCAGATATACTAACTGTTGTTACTACATTCTCCGACAGCAAGTTCCAGAGCTAAACCTTTCACTGTGAAAAAATATTTCCTCCTATTTGCTTTAAAAGTATTTCCATGTAACTTCATTGAGTGTCCCCTAGTCTTGAACTTTTTTAAACAGCAAAGAATTGATTTACTTCTACTCGTTCTACACCACTCAGGATTTTGTACATCTCAATCGAATCCCCCCTCAGCCGTCTCTTTTACAAGCTAAAGAGCTCTATCCTCTTTAGCTTTTCCTCCTATGAGAGGACTTCCATCCCCTTTATCATTGTGGTCACTCTTCTTTGAATCTTTTCTAATTCCGCTATTCCTTTTTTGAGATACAACAACCAGATCTGAATGCAATACTCATGGTGAGGTCGCACCACGGAGCGACACAGAGGTATTATAGTATTCTTGGTCTGATTTGCCATCCCATTCCTAATAATTCCTAGCATCCTGTTTGCTTTTTTGGCTGCCACCGCACACTGGGCAGAAGATTTCAGTGTATTGTCTACAATGATACCTAGACCTTTTTCTTGACTGTTGACTGCCAAGGTGGACCCTGGCATTGGGTAACTGTGATTCAGAATATTTTTCCCAATGTGCAGGACTTTGCATTTGTCCAAGTTAAATTTCATCTGCCGTTTGGATGCCCAGTCTTCCATTTTCCTAAGGTCTTCATGCAATTTTTTACCAAGCCCTTCTACACTGGCCTGGCCTGGTGAAACATTTCTTTAGCGCACATTAAGAGCCACTGTTTCCATCTGTGCATTACAGAGGAATACTTGATGGCTTCATTACCATATATTTTAATGGAGCGTGCGCCCATGTGTATCACGTGAATTAACTCCAACTTCTCCTTCAAAGGCAGTCAACTCTGGAACGCCCTACCCAGACCCACTCGTTCTATTAAAGACTACCTACCCTTCAGAAAATCGCTGAAAACCCATCTATTCAAGGAAATATATCCAAATGCCATGACCTAACCATCCGTACCCACCTTTTCATCACCTGGTTCTGCGACAACGGCATTAACTCAGACCACACCTCCTCCTATTTTTCCCTAAGCTTACCCCGACCCTATCCCTTGATTTCTCAATCTTGACTAAAACTAGCACCTCCCCCTACTTCCTTTACCCCCTCACCCTTTTAATATTACCTATCTACACGTCTCCATTACTCTACTAGCTTAGCCTGTCTTCTCGGCACTATACTTTGTTTTACTATATGTAAGCCGCATTGAACCTGCTATAAGTGGGAAAGTGCATGGTACAAATGTAACAAATAAATAAATAAATAAATAAAACTCCGCATTATGGGCTAAATTCAGTAAATGGTGCCCAGTGGCGTACCTAGGGTAGTTGACACCCGGGGCTGGTCATTTTTTAACACCCCCCCCCCCCAAATCCAGTACTAGGCATGCCGAGAATACAAAACACTCAGGACCTATAGAGCAATTCTACCATACCATAAGCAGTCATTTCTACAAGTCACACAAGGAAAAGGAAAGCATCTTAAACACTACAGTGAGCACTAGAACATCAATTCACCTATTGTAAAACGAAACCAGACAGAATAGTACAGATCGTAGATCCTGCACAGTCAATGCCAACCGAAAGCCATGACTTTTTCACAAACACAGATACACCCTAATCCACTATAGAATAAGTAATCATAAACTTTCTATTTAGACAAAAATTAAACTGAACCCCCAATGCCAGACTCTGCATACAATGCAACGCCACAGAAACAGAAAATGTCCTCTAGTACTGTGCAAAATATAAAGACAGCAGATGTAAATTTGAAAAAACTAACAAATACCAATCACCACTTTACAAATTAACAAATAGAAATAAAACAAATATAGAAAGTAAAATAATACCATTTTATTGGACTAATACATTTAGCTTTCAGAGGCCAAAACCTCCATCCTCGGGTCAGTACAGTATAATGCTGTTACAGTATTCTATTCTGACCTGAGGAAGGGGGTTTTGTTCTCCGAAAGTTAGTCAAAATGTATTACAATTAGTCCAATAAAAAGATTACCTTATTTACATGTTCTATTATAAACATTTAACACATCTACAATACTTTATCCTAAAGCAAAAAAAATAAAAAAATATATTTTATTTACAGTTTGTTGTCTCTGGTTTCTGCTTTCCTCATCTTCTTTTCACCGTCTTCCTTCCATCCAGCATCTGTCTTCACTCTCTCTCTCTCTGCCATCCAGTGTCAGCCCTCTCTGCCGTCCCTTCCATCCACTGCCTGCCTTTTCTCTCTGCCCCTTCAATCCACCATTTGCCCTCCCTCTCCCATCCATCCAGGGTCTGCCCTCCCTCTCGCTCCCCCTTCCATCTAGGATCTGTCCCCTCTCTCTCTCTGCCCCTTTTTTCAGCCCCCAGTTCCAGCCCCCTTTTCCCCTCTGAACACCCCCACCCCAGTCCCCTTCTCCCCTCCCCTTCTCCTGTCTGAGACCCCCACCCCAGTCCCCTTCTCCCCTCCCCTGTCTGAGACCCCCACCCCAGTCCCCTTCTCTCCTCTGAACACCCCCACCCCAGTCCCCTTCTCCCCTCCCCTTCTCCTGTCTGAGACCCCCCACCACAGTCCCCTTCTCCCCTCCCCTGTCTGAGACCCCCACCCCAGTCCCCTTCTCTCCTCTGAACACCCCCATCCCAGTCCTCTTCTCCCCTCCCTTTCTCCCCTCTGAGATCCCCACCCCAGTCCCCTTCTCCTCTCTGAGATCCCCACCCCAGTCCCCTTCTCCCCTCCCCCTCCCCTGTCTGAGATCCCCACCCCAGTCCCCTTCTCCCCTCCCCTTTTCCCCTCTGAGACCCCCACCCCAGTCCCCTTCTCCCCTCTGAGATCCCCTGTCTGAGATCCCCACCCGTCCCCTTCTCCCCTCCCCATTTCCCTTCTGAGACCCCCACCCCAGTCCCCTTCTCCCCTCCCCTTCCCTTCTCCCCTCTGAGATCCCCACCCCAGTCCCCTTCTCCCCTCTGAGATCCCCTATCTGAGATCCCCACCCCAGTCCCCTTCTCCCCTCCCCTTCCCTTCTCCCCTCTGAGATCCCCACCCCAGTCCCCTTCTCCCCTCTGAGATCCCCTGTCTGAGAGCCCCACCCCAGTACCCTTCTCCCCTCCCCTGTCTGAGACCCCCACCCCAGTCCCCTTCTCCCCTCTGAACACCCCCACCCGAGTCCCTTTCGCCCCTCTCCTTCCCCCTCAGTCCCGTTAAAACCGGTGAAGCAGCGTCGCAGGCAGCGCCTCGTGCCCTGCTTGTAAAAAGAAATCAAATCTCCTTCCTTCTCCTCGTCTTAACGTCTTGACGTCGACTCGGGCCTTCCAGATTGGAAGGCCCGAGTCGACGTCAAGACGAGGAGGAGAAGGAAGGAGATTTGATTTTTTTTTTTTTACAAGCAGGGCGCGAGGCGCTGCCTGCGACGCTGCTTCGCCGGTTTTTTAAATGTGCGGCGCCGCGGGAACGGCCACGGGAGGCGGCGGGAGCGGAGCACCCCCCACCCACTGGCACCCGGGGCGGACCGCCCCCACCTTGGTACGCCACTGATGGTGCCCAAACTTGGGCACCGGGTAAAATGAGAGCTAAGTGCTATTCTTTAAATGGCGCTCCGAGTTGGAATAGAGTTTATAGAATAGAGTTTAGCGCCGATATCAGCGCCCAATTTTGGGCGCAAGGATTTACACCAACCGAAACTTGGATCTGCCTGTATTACACTGCGTGCAAATTCTAGGAATACCCCTGATCCGCCCATGCCCCTCCCTTGGTCACAGCCCCTTTTTGGATCTGTGTGTAAAAATTTACATACGCAACATTATGGAATAGTGACTAGGAAGATACATATGTAAATTCAAAATTGTTGTCAATTGGCACCAATAATTGTTAGCGTCCAATTGTTGGTGCTAATTGGCTCATTCGCCAGTTAAATTGTGCACAACCAAATTTGCATGTGCACTTTTGAGCAGCATTTATAGAATTTGATGGGGGGGGGGGGGGGTGGTACATGGCCAGCAACATGTGCGTATACCTCACGGTAACCAGCTCGTGGTAACTTTCTGTATCAGCCCTAGACTAGGTAACCAAACAGTTGGATGTGGGAGGGGCGCTAGATGTGGTGTACTTGGATTTTAGCAAAGCCTTTGACACGGTCCCGCACAGGCGACTGATGGTCCCCTCAGTATGGGACCTAAAATAACTGACTGGCTAAATGGGAGGAGATAGAGAGTAGTGGTAAATAGAGCTTGCTCTGAGGAAACGGATGTTATCAGTGGTGTACTGCAGGGGTCGGTCCTTGCGCTGGCTTTTTTTAACATCTTTGTGAGTGATATTGCGGAAGGGCTGTCTGGTGAAGTTTGTCTCTTTGCAAATGATACCAAGCTCTGTAATAGGGTGGACGAAGCTTGAAGAATGGTCCAAAAATTGGCAACTAAGATTTAATGCTAAGAATTGCAAGGTCTTGGACAAGAGAATGGTACAGTATAAGGGGTAAAGTGCTCCTGAGTACGAAAGAAGAGTGGGACTTGGGGGTGGTTATGTCTGATGACCTTAAGGTGGCCAAACAGGTAAAAAGGGTGATGGTCGAAGCCAGAAGGATGCTTGGGTGCATAAGGAGAGGGAAGACCGGCAGGAAAAAAGAGGTGATAGTTTCCTTGTATAAGTCTCTGGCGACACCACATTTGGAGCGCTGCGTGCAATTCTGGAGACCGCACCTACAGAAAGATATAAACAGGATGGAGTCAGTCCAAAGGGCGGCTACAAAAGTCTCTGCCATAAAACATATGGAGAGAGGCTTATAAATCTCAACATGTTTACGCTGGAGGAGAGGCGGGAGAGAGGGAATATGACAGAGATGTTTAAATACCTCGGTGGCGTTAATGTACAGGAGGCGATCCTTTTTCAAATGAAGGAAAACTCTGGAAGAAGGGGGCATAGGCTGAAGATAAGTGTCTCACAGCCCAGAGGTGAAAAAATCCAGACCCACCGAAATTGGGAGAGTGGAAGAGTAAATTGGGTCAACGTATACATATGGAACGCCTCAGGGCATATCGTAGGGAGGGGTTAAAGCGGCATAAAGGGGGGTGGGATTCTTTACAGACACGGGTCCAGACTATTTAAGACTATGTTTAAGTTGTAATATTGCTAGCGGTTTTGTTAGGGAGGGGTGTGGGGAGGGTTAGGGAGGGACGAGTGGATGAAGGCCCCTACGTGGGCTGTTCTGAGCGGGTTGTGCTTTGGGTTATATTCACTGTTTGAATATGTGTTTGCTGTGTTTGCTAATAAATAAAAACATTTAAAGTTAAAAAAAAGAAGAAATAGACTTAGGAGGAACCTAAGGAAATACTCTTTCATGGAAAGGGTGGTGGAAGCATGGAGACGAGGATTGTGTCGGAATTTAAGAAAGCGTGGGACAGGCACGTGGGATCCTTTAGGAAAAGGAGGAGTCAGTGGTTGCTGAGGAAGAGCTGACTGGATGAGCCATTTGGCCCTTATCTGCCATCAAGTCAGTGGCATACCAAGGGGGGGGGGCGGTCCGCCCCGAGTGCACGCCGCTGGGAGGGTGCCGCGCGCCTGTCGGCTCTTCGTTTTCATGCTCCCTTTGCCCAGGAACAGGTTACTTCCTGTTCCAGGGCAGAGGGAGCATGAAAACGAAGAGCTGGCAGGCGCATGGCAACCCCACCCCCAGCGGCGTGCACCCAGGGGGGTTCTTCTGCCGGGGGGGGGGGGGGCGTCGAGGGGGCGCTGCACCCGGGGCGGGGCGCATCGGTGATCCTCCCCAGGTGTCAGCCCTCCTAGGAATGCCACTGCATCAAGTTTCTATGTTATCCCTCCAGGAACAGGGAAGTATCTACTGTACCTGAATGTAAACTCACCTTGAGCCATTACCGAAAAGGAGCTAAATCCAAATAAAGAACAAGATACTTCCTCTCCCCAATAAAATGTGCATGACCTTTTAAGGAAAGGGAGATTGGAAACAGGATTAATTTTGTTGCTGAGCATAAAGAACACCCAGCAAGGTGCAGAAGTAACATTTTTGTAGAAATTACATTTAAGCAGCTCACAGCCAGGTCCTGCCAGGACAGCAGCTTTCAGCTCTTGATCTTAAGAACCTGGGATCGGAGCCCACTCCCTTACCCTACCTTCCTGCTAATAATGTAAGTGCCAGAGGAAAAGAGGGCAGGAAGGAAGAATTAATAGCATCTGCAGAGAATACAGCATGAGTAAAGCAGCTCTTAGCCACCCTGGTGAACCCCAGGCTACTGATTAGAGCTCCCTTGGGATAGCTGATTGATGCAGGCTGAAGGCAGCATCAAGCAAAGCTCTCTCTCATTTTCCTGTCCGAGAAGAGCCCTTCAAAGGCTGAAGTGGAGCTAACCTGCAGGTGACTGGAGGGAATGAAGCTGACCCCTTGGCATCTAATATTTCCTTTCCAAACTCAAATCATGGGATAAATGAAGTATGTTGTCCTTAGACCCTGAGACAGCAGCTGAGGGATTTCAGTCTATACCAATTACTGGAGGGCTGCCTGATTGCTGGCTGATCCTGGAGAAAGAGACAGTCACTTTACACATGGCTATTGATTACGGGCTTCAGCCATTGCTCACAGGAAATTTTCAGAGAGAAACAGTTGCGTTGAGTGTCTGGCCAGGTGGAGGAGATGATGAACTCATTCAGAATGTCCCCAATTAAGCACTGCTGACATCAATTTATCAAGGCTAGAACCCATAAAATTTTCAATAAAGGGATATTAACTAAAGGTCCCAATCCATGGTAATTCAGTTCAATGATTTAATTCTTTTGCCTCTTGCTTTTCACCTTCCTCCTTCTCCACCTCTTCTTTCAGCCCAACTGCTCACTTTTCCAACTCTTCTTAGTAATCTCTTATTTGTCCTGTTTGTCTGTCCTGATTAGATTGTAAGCTCTGTGGAGCAGGGACTGTCCCTTCATGTTTAAGTGTACAGCGCTGCGTACGTCTAGTAGCGCTTTAGAAATGATAAGTAGTAGTAGTAGTTTTTGGGATTCCGGAATCTTGCTACTCTTTCTGCACAGAATCTTGCTACACTTTGGGATTCCGGAATCTTGCTACTCTCTGGGATTCTGCACAGAATCTTGCTACTCTTTGTCATCCCTTATTTGTCCTGTTTGTCTGTCCTGATTAGATTGTAAGCTCTGTCGAGCAGGGGCGTCCAAGTGGCAGATGAAGTTCAATGTTGACAAGTGCAAAGTGATGCATGTGGGTAAGAGGAACCCGAATTACAGCTATGTCATGCAAGGTTCCGCGTTAGGAGTCACAGACCTAGAAAGGGATCTGGGAGCCATCGTGGATAAGACGTTAAAAACTTCTGCTCAGTGTGCTGCGGCAGCTAAGAAAGCGCACAGAATGTTGGGTATTATTAGGAAAGGGATGGAAAACAAACACAAGGATGTTATAATGCCGTTATATCACTCCATGGTGCGACCGCACCTCGAATATTGTGTCCAATTCTGGTTGCCACATCTCAAAAAAGATATACAGGAATTGGAGAAGGTGCAGAGAAAGGCGACAAAAATGATAAAAGGGATGGAACGACTTCCCTATGAGGAAAGGCTGAGAAGGTTAGGGCTCTTCAGCTTGGAGAAAAGGCGGCTGAGGGGTGATATGATAGAAGTCTACAAGATAATGAGCGGAGTAGAGCGGACAGATGTGAAGCATTTGTTTACACTTTCAAACTACAATAGAACCAGGGGACACAAGATGAAGCTAGAATATGGTAGATTTAAAACAAACAGGAGAAAGTTTTTCTTTACTCAGCGTGTAGTTGGACTCTGGAACTCATTGCCGGAGAATGTAGTGACAGCAGCTGGCCTTACAGAGTTTAAAGGGGAGGGGAAAGTCCATTGAACATTATTTATTTGGGGGGGGGGGGGTTGCTGGGTTCTTGAAACCTGGATTGGCCGCTGTTGGAGACAGGATGCTGGGCTTGATGGATCATTGGTCTTTTCCCAGTATGGCGGTGCTTATGTTCTTATGCTTATGTTCTAACTTTAACTGCGACCGCAAATCCAGTCGTATTCTGGATTTTCATGTGCAACTTAATTAATTAACAAGCAAATGAGCACCAATAATTGCCACTTAATAAGCGATTATTGACACTGATTGGCATTAATTAGAATTTATGTGCAGAACTGTCTAAGCACATGATATAACATGATGCACGTAAATTCTAAGTCGCCTAGTTGAAAAGGGGGTGTGGCCATTGGCGTGGAATGGGCGGATCATGGGCATTTCTAAAATCTATGCATGTTGTTATAGAATACAGCTGTTCCTCGCGGAATTTAGGCCTTGGCATTTACACCAGTTTTTACTTGGCATAACTGTCACAACTAAATTTAGTCACGTGAATGGGCGTTGAGCATATTCTATAAACCGTGCAGGAACTTAGGCTTATTCTATAAAGTATGCCAAAATTTTGTTTTGGCGATGAGTTTTTAGTTATGATACCTAGAATCTAGTCTACGGAGTGGAGGAGTGGCCTAGTGGTTTGAGCACCAGTCTTGCAATCCAGAAGTGGCCAGTTCAAACTCCACTGCTGCTCCTTGTGGTCTTGGGCAAGTCACTTAACCCTCCATTGCCTCAGATACAAACTTAGATTGTGAGCCCCCCTGGGACAGAGAAATATCCAGAGTATTTGAATGTAACTCACCTTGAGCTACTACTGAAAAAGGTGTGAGCAAAAATGCTACAGAAGAATTGTGAAAAATCTTCACAAAACAGACAAATAAAAAACTAAAACAAATAAAATGGACCAATATTCATTAAATGGTCAAATAAAAAGCAGAAAAGCATTAGAAATAACACTCGGATAGAAAACCAAAACTTTGGAATAACAGGGATAAATTCTCACAGCCCAATACTGTAGAATTTCTCCCATGTAACATTGTGTTTTCAATCGCTAGAGCCAGGATGGACTGAAAGGGCCAAGTATTCTGTCCCCCCTCCCCCCCTCTGCCCCGCCAAATTAAAGCATACCTTTGCTGGTGAGGATGCTAAGCCCAGTCAGCTGAAGAAGTGTCCCGCCTGTGCTGCAGGAGCAGATCTCAAGTCAGCGGCACACCTCAGCTGCTGACATTGGTTTGGCACTCCCACACGTGCTCAGTTCAGTCACTGAACTGAGCATGTGCAAAAGAGCTGGCATCTGCAACCGAAGTGCACCTGCTGTCTTAAGTGCTGTTCAGACAGCCAGTGGCATAGTGTGTGTGTGTGTGTGGGGGGGGGGGGGGCTGCCACGCAGGGTGGTTCGCCGTTGCACCCCCCCCCCCCCAGGTGCAGCATGATGACACCCCCCCTCGACCAGATCCCGCACTCTACCTTTAAAAAGAATATCGGGAGGCGAGGCGCTGCCCTGCACGTAAAAGAACTGTGGACCATCGGGTCTTCTCTCGCTCTGTCTGTCCCGCCCTTGCGGAAATAGGAAGTTGCGTCAGCGGAGGGCGGGACAGACAGAGCGAGAGAAGACTCGACGGTCCACAGTTCTTTTACGTGCAGGGCAGCGCCTCGCCTCCCGATATTCTTTTTAAAGGTAGGGTGCGGGAGCTGGTCGGGGGGGGGGGGGGGGCGGGGGTGTCGATTCGCTGAGGGGGGAGCTGGCAGGGAGCACCCCCCCCCTGAGCTGACACCCGGGGCGGACCGCCCCTCCCCCTCTTGCTACGCCACTGCAGACAGCACAGGTGAGACTTGCACAGGAGCCCTCTTCACTTGGTGGGGCTTAGCATCCTCACCTGTGGCGGAGTGGCCTAGTGGTTAGGTTGGTGGACTTTGGTCCTGGGGAACTAAGGAACTGAGTTCGATTCCTGGCACAGGCAGCTCCTTGTGACTCTGGGCAAGTCACTTAACCCTTCATTGCCTGCCGCATTGAGCCTGCCATGAGTGGGAAAGTGTGGGGTACAAATATAACAAAAAAAACAGAGGGGTCCTGAAGGTGAGGGGACCCAGGCCCCCAAAGCCCCCTCCGGTGGCTATGCCTCCATCACTGCATAGATGTAGTCAGGTGCAGGGGCGTAGCCAGACAGCAGATTTTGGGTGGGCCTAGGTAAGAGGTGGGTGGGCACCAAGTGTTCTCCACCCCACCAAAAAAATATCTCAGCTAGTGGAAAAATGCTGCTCTCCACCTTGGCAGTCTGCAGCAGACATGAACTGAAAACTGAGCAGGCGTAGGTGCCAGTATCGTGGAGAGCAACATTTTCATTACCATCAAGGGGAAGTCTTCAGCTGGCAGAGACTGGTATCCCCACCAGCTACTGCTAAACGTATACTACTGTTGGGTGGGCCTGAGCCCTATGTGGGTGGGCCACGGCCCACCCAGGCCCACCTGTGGCTTCGCCACTGGTCAGGTGAGAGGTGCATATGTTATCTCAGGTCTCTTACCTAGCAGATTCTCAGGGCTGATTCTTACAACTGGCTTGTTACCACTGAATCACAAGCTTTATAGAAGAGACAGCCAAAGAAACAAGCCAATGCATTTAAGGAATTCTCTTTTTGTTCAGCAACTGCATGAGAACTGGGGATCAGAGTTTAATGGGAGAATGATTTTTCACCCTTAAGTTCTAACCCTTACTAAATTGTTCCTTATAACCAGCACATTTTCTGTAGAGGCGAAGAAATCTTAATGCAACTGCAGCAGAGCCTTGACCCCCAAATTCATCCTAATTAAAGCTGGTGTTTTGCGAACATAAAAAGGAAAGCAAGGGAGGTGGGAAGAGGGGAGATTTAGAAAATCTTTTCTTCTCCTATTCATGCAAATCTCCATAATCTCGCCATCTAGCAAATAAGCCTAGAAGGGAAAAGAAAAGGAAAGAAGTCCATAAGGAGCACTTAGCCTTGTTCCTCCCTGGTTAGAGACTTCTCCTGGGTAATTTGCACAGTGGCACCGGTGTGTTAGCCACTGGGCTGCAATTACTGTGGCAAAGGAGTGGGAGCAAACCTGCAAGACATCGAAAGCTATGAATAGAGAGTAGCAAAGACGAAGGGACGCATTTACTCAGCAGTGGGAGAAAGAAAAACATACAATAATCGTGTCCAAAAAAAGAACAAAACTCCATGCCTGGGGGACCCACACATTCCACACTCTTCCAGTATTAAACAAAACAACTAGCCAAAACGTGCTTTAATCTTCGTAATGAGGGCACCAAATTCCCCGAGTTTCATCTGGTAATCGCATCTATTGTTCTGTCTGAAACCAAGAGCCCAAATAAATGGAAAACGTCTTTGCCGCCTCTAAAAAGAAAGGCACACTTCATCTACACTGATTTTTTTTAGAACATTTTTGAAGATTTTTAGGTTATTTGTAAGTTTATTCTTGAAAAACATCAGTAAATGTTTTGTGCTATTTACTGTTGATTGCTTTCCTCATTGATTGAGGGTTTCAGCCCATTTTAATGGCCATAGAAAGCAGAAAAGATGCTTTATTGATCTGGGAACAGCACTTGATATACTTCCTTTCTATGGTCTTTCAACTACATTCAAAGCTGTTTACATAGTATATACAGGTACTTATTTCTACCTGGGGCAATGGAGGGTTAAGTGACTTGCCAAGAGTCAGAAGGAGCTGCAGTGGGAATCGAACCCAGTTCCCCAGGACCAAAGTCCACCACACTAACCACTAGGTGACTCCTCCACTAGCAACATTCCATGTAGAAGCCTGCCCTTGCAGATCACCAATGCAGCCGCGCAGGCTTCTGTTTCTGTGAGTCTGACGTCCTGCACAGAAACAGAAGCCTCTGCATCCACGTTACTGATCTGCAAGGGCAGGCTTCTACATGGAATGTTGCTAGTGGAATAGCAACATTAACATTCCATGTAGAATCTCAAATAGTAGCAACATTCCATGTAGAATCTCCAATAGTATCTATTTTATTTTTGTTACATTTGTACCCCGTGCTTTCCCACTCATGGCAGGCTCAATGCGGCTTACATGGGGCAATGGAGGGTTAAGTGACTTGCCCAGGACCAAAGTCCACCACCCTAACCACTAGGCCACTCCTCCACTGTTGCTACTATTTGAGATTCTACATGGAATGTTGCTATTCCACTAGCAACATTCCATGTAGAAGTCGGCCCTTGCAGATCACCAATGTGGCCGCGCACGTACGTGCAGGACGTCAGACTCACAGAAACAGAAGCCTGCGCAGCCTTCTACATGGAATGTTGCTAGAGGAATAGCAACATTAACATTCCATGTAGAATCTCCAATAGTATCTATTTTATTTTTGTTACATTTCTACCCTGCGCTTTCCCACTCATGGCAGGCTCAATGCGGCTTACATGGGGCAATGGAGGGTTAAGTGACTTGCCCAGGACCAAAGTCCACCACCCTAACCACTAGGCCACTCCTCCACTGTTGCTACTATTTGAGATTCTACATGGAATGTTGCTATTCCACTAGCAACATTCCATGTAGAAGTCGGCCCTTGCAGATCACCAATGTGGCCGCGCACGTACGTGCAGGACGTCAGACTCACAGAAACAGAAGCCTGCGCAGCCTTCTACATGGAATGTTGCTAGAGGAATAGCAACATTAACATTCCATGTAGAATCTCCAATAGTATCTATTTTATTTTTGTTACATTTCTACCCTGCGCTTTCCCACTCATGGCAGGCTCAATGCGGCTTACATGGGGCAATGGAGGGTTAAGTGACTTGCCCAGAGTCATAAGGAGCTGCCTGTGCCTGAAGTGGGAATCAAACTCATTTCCCCAGGACCAAAGTCCACCACCCTAACCACTAGGCCACTCCTCCACTGTTGCTACTATTTGAGATTCTACATGGAATGTTGCCATTCCACTAGCAACATTCCATGTAGAAGTCGGCCCTTGCAGATCACCAATGTGGCCACGCAGGCTTCTGCTTCTGTGAGTCTGACGTCCTGCACGTATGTGCAGGACGTCAGACTCACAGAAACAGAAGCCTGCACAGCCTTCTACATGGAATGTTGCTAGTGGAATAGCAACATTCCATGTAGAATCTCCAATAGTAGCAACATTCCATGTAGAATCTCCAATAGTATCTATTTTATTTTTGTTACATTTGTACCCTGCGCTTTCCCACTCAAGGCAGGCTCAATGCGGTTTACATGGGGCAATGGAGGGTTAAGTGACTTGCCCAGAGTCACAAGGAGCTGCCTGTGCCTGAAGTGAGAATCAAACTCAGTTCCCAGGACCAAAGTCCACCACCCTAACCACCAGGCCACTCCTCCACTCCACTCAAAGGCACTCAGAAATCTGATGCCAAATCTGTTCCTGCTCAAAAGGAATCTCAGGCCCAAGCTGGTTCTTCTGTTACAGTCTTAAAGAACGGTTCCAGTTCAGGGATTTAAGAACATCTTTTGTGGAAATAGGTTGCCCCTCTAGGTGCTGATCTACTGTCCTGTGATCATTTTGAAGGTGCTGGGCCAGGAGAGAAAGCATTGGTAAACAAAGATAAAGGAGCTGTCCTTGCTTACATAAAAAGCTGTGTTGGAATTTAACACAAGGAAAGTTTTAGTGGGAAACAAATATCCCTCCCTCCGAGGTATTAAGCTTGTTTAAATAGCTCAGAAGGATATCAAAGGGTAGAAGACAATGTCCTCCACTGTATTTTTATTTATTTTATTTATTTGTAGCATTTGTATCCCACATTTTCCCACCAATTTGCAGGCTCAATGTGGCTTACATTTGCCGTAATGGCGGTTGCCATTACCGGATAGCAGAATTACAAAAGGCGTTGCATTAAGGTGCATACTGTCAGCCGCTCCTCACGGCCGCGTAATTGTCTCTCTCACTTATCCGTGCTGTCCGCTTCCGACTCCACACTCGTCCGTGCAGTTCGCTCTCACTGCCACACAGTTCCGCTAGCAAGGCGGTGCAACACAGTTCAGCTTGCCAGTCTTTTAAACAAAGTTCAGCTAGTCAGACTTTAAACACAGTTCTGCTAGCCAGGCTTCAAACACAGTTCGGCTAGCCAGACTTTAAACACAGTTCTGCTAGCCAGGCTTCAAACACAGTTCAGCTAGCCCGGCCTTCCAACAAAGTTCAGCTAGTCAGGCTTTAAACACAGTTCTGCTGGCCAGGCTTCAAACACAGTTCGGCTAGCCAGGCAGGCTTCCCCACCCCGCCCTCTTCAGCAAGGCCTCAAAACCGTTCAGCTTAGCTAGGCTTTTTTCCCCAGCACAGCTTAGCCAGGCTTTTAAAGATCCACCAACCTCACTTGTCAACACTTTACCTCTTGACAACCACCCGCCGGATCTCTCCTGACTATTATTCTTCTCTGATACTTTTGGGCTCCTCTAGAAGTCACTCTTCTTCCCCAGCCACTTCCTCTCCCACCTCCATTTCCTCTTCCACACCTTCTCCTCCTACCTGCTCCAACTCCTCCCATTCCATCCCCTCATTCTCCACCCCCTCCCTCAGGTGTTCCACCCTCTCCTCAGCTGATTCCATCTCCCAATCAGCCCCCTCTCCTTTCCTCTCCTGCAGCTCAGGTACTCGTCAGTGTTCCCAGGTGGAAAATTTTTTTCCCACCCAATCTGGCATAAAACCCACCCAAAACCCGCCCAAACTCAAACCCTGCCCCTGACACCCCCACCCCCGCGTCATCACCCCCGCCCCCGCCGTCATCAACCCCGCCGTCACCGGCCCCGCCTCCCCCGTCACCGGCCCCGCCTCCCACGTCATCGGCCCCGCCTCCCACGTAACTAACCCCGCCCAAAACGTCACTAACCCCGCCCAAACACGTCACTAACCCCGCCCCCCGCGGCCGAAAAAGCCGCCCAAAAAACCGCCCTGAAGCCCAAAAAGCAGCCCAAAAAACCGTAACCCGCCGTGGGCAAAAATTTCCCGCGGCGGGTTGCGGAAAACCGCCCAATTGGGCGGGAAAACCGCCCATCTGGCAACCCTGGTACTCGTTTGTCCTCCTCTCTCCTATTCTTCCAGGCAGTCTGAAATCTGTGTTCTCTACGCTCCTGCCTCCTCCCCTCCCGCAATGCATTCTGGGATCTGTAGTTTTTCCACTCTGGCTTTTCTCTCTTCCCCCCTGCATTCTGGGCTCTGTGGCTTCTCTGATTCTCACAATACATACAAGGTAAAGAAGAATACATTATGGTAATGCATATTGGTTCCTAAGTGATAGATTGGATTGTAACAAACGTTAGGTCATCGACTATAGGGAGATCATATTTGGCACAGGATTACACTGGTAGTGCTTGATCATTAATAGCAAAAAGGTTAATCAGTCAAGTGATTAGAGTTCAGTTTTCCTGATTCATATGCAGTCTTATTGTTTAGTATTGAAGATGGGTATTATTGGTATGCCTTCTTGAACAAATCAGTTTTCAATAGCCTTCGGAAGATAGTTAGGTCTTGTGTTGTTTTTATGGCCTTCGGTAGTGCGTTCCATAATTGCGTGCAAATGTAGGAGAAACTGGTTGCATATGTGGATTTATATTTTAACCCTTTACAGTTGGGGTAGTGGAGATTGAGGAATGAGCGTGTTGATCTTTTTGCGTTCCTAGTAGGCAAGTCTATAAGGTCTGACATATAGGCCGGTGCTTCCCCGTGAACGATTTTGTGAACCAGGGTGCAGACTTTAAACGCAATTCGTTCTTTCAGTGGGAGCCAGTGCAGTTTTTCTCTTAGGGGTTTGGTGCTTTCGTATTTCGCTTTCCCAAATATGAGTCTGGCTGCTGTGTTTTGAGCGGTTTGGAGCTTCTTAATGATTTGTTCTTTGCATCTGGCATAAATGGCATTGCAGTAATCTAGATGGCTTCAGGGCCGTGCCTAGGGTCTCTGGTGCCCCCCTGCAGACTATCAGTTGCCCCCCCCCCCCCCCCGTGTGGCACAAGATGCAAAGGAAATAGGAGCTGAAAGATGGAGTGTATCTTTGTGGGATTGCTCAACAAATAGAGGGTTTACAACCACTTAGCTTTTCGTGCTTTCATGTTCACTGGGCACATACATCATTCTCAATAGCAATCATGGCAAGGCTTACAAGCCTTTCTTGTGAAATTTGATCGCAAATAATTTTTTATGATTTTTAACAGTGAAAATGATTGCTCACCACTTGCCACACTGACAGGAATTGTCAGCAATATTCTTAGAAACAAATTGCTATACATTGCAAAATAAGATAGCAGATGTAAATTCTCATAGTGGACATATTCCAAACACTAAAATGAAAATAAAATGATTTTTTTTCTACCTTTGTTGTCTGGTGACTTTCTTTTTCTGATCATGCTGGCCCAGTATCTGATTCTGCTGCTATCTGTCCTCTTAACTCTGTTTCCAGGGCTTCCTTTCCATTTATTTCTTTACTTTCCGCCTTTCTTCTTCATTTCTTGCCCTACATCCGTAAGTAAAAGCTGGGTCCTCCGCAGACTTGACTGTCCAGTGGATCCAGCTTCTGCCTATTTTCTCCATCCATGTGCAGTTTTTCTCCTCTCTTCCTTTTCCCTCATCTTAGCTCCTTCCTCTCTCTTCCCTCCCCTCCATCCATGCCCAGCATTTCTTCTCTCTCCCCTCCATGTCCAGCAATTTCTCCTCTCTCCCTGGGCCCTTCCCTCCCATCCATGTCCATCCTTGTCCCTTTCTGCCCTTCCCTCCTCCATCCATATCCAGCAATTCTCCTCTCCCCCCTCCCCTCCATTTCCAGCAATTTCTCCTCTCCCTGGGCCCTGTCCTCTCATCCTTGTCCCTTTCTGCCCTTCCCTCCTCCATCCATATCCAGCAATTCTCCTCTCCCCCCTCCCCTCCATTTCCAGCAATTTCTCCTCTCCCTGGGCCCTGCCCTCCCATCCATGTCCCTCTCTGCCCTTCCCTTACCTCAGCTCACGCCGCCCTGGGGGCTTTAAATCTTTTACCTCTGACGGTCACAGCAGCTGAGCAGTGTCAGTGAAAGCGCTGCCGACGTCTCCAGCCTTCCCTTTGCGCTCGCTCGTTTGTTCCCTCAGTGTCCCGCCTTCTTATGATGTCATTTCCTTGCGAGGGCGGGACACTGAGGGAACGAATGAGTGCAAAGGGAAGGCTGGAGATGTCGGCAGCGCTTTCACTGATGCTGCTCAGCTGCTGTGACTGTCGGAGGTAAAAGATTTAAAGCCCCCAGGGCGGCGCAGAGCTGAGGTAAGCGGCGAGGGTAAGCACCATGATGGCGCCCTCCAGAGGTCGGCGCCCCCCCTGCTCTGCTTACCCCGCTTATTGTGTTGGCACGGCCCTGGATGGCTTAGTACCATTGATTGTACTAGGCTACGGAATATTTCCCTTGGGAAGAAAGGTTGGATCCTTTTAAGTTTCCACATTGATTAGAACATTTTCTTTGCTGTATTTTTTGCATGGTTTTCAAACGTAAAATGTATCTGATGCAGATCTCTGGGAGTTCCTGCAGGATTTCACAGCACGGGACGGGAGACAATGTCCTTCACTGTATCTAATGCAGATCTCTGGGTGTTCCTGTAGGATCTCAGAGCACAGGAGACAATGTCGTCTACTGTATCTCATACATATTTTGGGGACTTCCTGCAGAATCTCGCAGCATAGGAGACAATATCCTCCCTTTTATCTAATGCAGATCTCTGGGAGTTCCTGTAGGATTTCACAGTGCAGGTGACAATGTCCTTCACTGTATCTAAGTCTGATCTCTGGGATCAGGATCTCACTGCATAGGAAACAATGATCTCCACTTTAATGCAGATCTCTGGGAGTTCCTGCAGAATCTCACAGCACAGGACACAATATCCTCCACTGAATCACAAGCAGATCTCTGGGACATCTTGCAGGATCTCACTGTATAGGAGACAATGTCATCCGCTGTATTTAAATGCAGATCCCTGGAAGATCTCAGAGCACAGGAGACTATCCTCCACTGTATCTAATGCAAATCTCTGGAAACACCTGTAGGATCTCACAGCACAAGATACAGTGTCCTCCATTGTTTCTAATGCAGATCTGTGGGACATGTGAGGGTATCTACAACACCTCAATTCAGAAACCCAAGAATAAAGGTGATGGTGACTTGGTGGGAAAATGTGGGGTACAAATGCAACAAACAAACAAATTAGAAATGAAGAATGAGCTCCAATCCCAATGGGGAGCTGCATAAGAGGCCTGCCCCGTGATCTGCACAATCAATCTCTGAAGAAAAAAGCCGTCAAGGGAACCCACCTAAACTCTAAAGACAGGCCCTCTAGCTCCTCCAATAGAAGCAACAGACAATTATCCCTCTCCAGGATGGGGCTTAGGGCGGGAGTCTACTGTCCTATAAAAAGGAGACCTTGGGGCAGAGCACAGTCTTCCAGCTGAAGGAAGCTGGGCCCTGCAGTACATGTTATGAGGTACAAAATTATTCTTTTGTTTTTTTTCCCTTATGGTTTTACACAGTTCATTCATTTTGAGGTAGTCTGGGAAAAGACCACGTGACGTTATTTCCTGCCTGCCAGTGAATGTAGCTGCAATCAAAGCAACGTGGGTAGTGGCAGGTGAGGAAGCCAGGCCAGGGCCTGACCCCAACAAAAAGGTATTTGTTTTGGGTATCTTAATACAAACAATATAGGACAATTTCCTGGACACTTTTATTGTTTCATATGGAACCTACTTATAGCACTGGAGACTGTCCTCAACTGTGTCTAATGCAGATCTCTGGAAATTCCTGCAGGATCTCACTGCACAAGAGACAATATCCTCCACTGTACCTACTGATTTAGGTGTGGAAATCTTCGGATTAATCTTGCGCTTCCCCATTTAAAATCCACAGATAACAAAAACATAAGAATCTCCTCGTATTCCTTGGTGCATGTGGTATCTGGAATACTGTTACAAACTTTATCTCCACTTGTAGCTTCTTTGAGTTCTCACGAGCGTACTCCCCCTCCTCTGCTTGTATCCTCTTCGGGAGGGGCATCCCAAGAGGTTGCCTCCGCTCCAGCTGTACCTGTGCTTGCTGATAAAATCTTGTTTTCATATGTGAAATTACCTTCTCCTTGTCAGATGATAGATGATTGATGTCCTCCACTCTATCTAATGCATATCTCCAAGATTTTCTGCAAGATCTCAAAAGTATAGGTAGACTATGTCCTCCACTGTGTCTAGCATAGATCTCTGGGAGTTGCTTCATGGTCTTACTTCACAGGAGACAATGTCCTCCACTCTATCTAATGCAGATCTCCAAGAGTTTCTGCAGGATCTCACAGTGTAGGTAGACTATGTCCTCCACTGTGTCTAGCATCGATCTCTGGGAGTTGTTTCATGGTCTTACTTCACAGGAGACAATGTCCTCCACTCTATCTAATGCAGATCTCCAAGAGTTTCTGCAGGATCTCACAGTGTAGGTAGACTATGTCTTCCACTGTGTCTAACATAGATCTCTGGAAGTTGCTTCATGGTCTTACTTCACAGGAGACAATGTCCTCCACTCTGTCTAATGCAGATCTCCAAGAGTTTCTGCAGGATCTCACAGTGTAGGTAGACTATGTCCTGCACTGTGTCTAACATAGATCTCTGGGAGTTGCTTCATGGTCTTACTTCACAGGAGACAATGTCCTCCACTCTATCTAATGCAGATCTCCAAGAGTTTCTGCAGGATCTCACAGTGTAGGTAGACTATGTCTTCCACTGTGTCTAACATAGATCTCTGGGAGTTGCTTCATGGTCTTACTTCACAGGAGACAATGTCCTCCACTCCGTCTAATGCAGATCTCTGGTAGTTCCCGGAGATCTCACTGCACAGGAGACAATGTCCTCCACCATCAATGGCGCACAGTGGGGACCGGGGACTACCACTGGGCTCCTGCAGCAGTCCGGCGGTAGTGTCAAATTGGCACGCTTCACGGTAGGTTTGCCACGCCTTTGTGAAGGGGCCCCTAAATGTCCTTTGTTTTAAGGTTTATTATTATCTGGACATTTAATTGTATAAAGGTCAATTATTAAAGGCAGATTTGAATAAGTTACCTATTCAGTGTAGTATTAAGATTCTGAAATTAATTGAGACCATTATATAGTAACACTACAGCTACTTATTGTAAATCCATAGAAATAACCCACTATTGTCAGTCCGGAGCAGTTTGTAAAACTGTTCTCAAACACAGACATTCCAGGAAAAGTTATTCTGCCATTCCATTGCTACCAGTAAAATATCAGATTGACTAATCGTTAAAATCAAAAGTGGGGCAGTTTTAAAATGAGAGGATTTCAGACTGGAGCAGTGAATTTTGGGGCAGAGTTCCGCAGAGCTTGCTGTCAATCCGTGAGACCTTCCTGCAATCATAACAAGGATTACTGAATCGTAATGGAAAATGCGGGTATGCTCCTTAACCATAAAGTAGACATGCAGTTATTAACTAAGCCGGCAGCCTGCCAATCCCACATTTTGATTTATGAGTCTTCATTTAAATTGTAATGAAATGTCAGTTCCCTCTAGACAGAAAATTTACTGCCAGTCAGTGTTCTAGGGAAGGTGAATACCGAAGACAAAGACCAGTCAAGGGCTACCTACTAGGGTGTGCAGTTGTCAGCAGGTATTTAGCACCTAAACAAATTTTTTATGCATGTAAATCACTATCTCATGCATGTATCTATGAATTATTGAATGCATAATCAATTTGCACTGCAAAGATTTTTAGCATGCATACAAAAGTACATAAGTATTGCCATACTGGGAAAGACCAAAGGTCCATCGAGCCCAGCATCCTGTTTCCAACAGTGGCCAATCCAGGTCACACATACCTGGCAAGATCCCAAAAATGTACAAAACATTTTATACTGCTTATCCCAGAAATAGTGGATTTTCCCCAAGTCCATTTAATAACGGTCTATGGACTTTTCCTTTAGGAAGCCGTCCAAACCTTTGTTAAACTCCGCTAAGCTAACCGCCTTTACCACATTCTCTGGCAACAAATTCCAGAGCTTAATTACACGTTGAGTAAAGAAAGATTTTCTCTGATTCGTTTTAAATTTACTACATTGTAGCTTCATCGCATGCCCCCTAGTCCTAGTATTTTTGGAAAGCGTGAACAGACGCTTCACATCTACCCGTTCAACTCCACTCATTATTTTATAGGCCTCTATCATATCTCCCCTCAGCCGCCTTTTCTCCAAACTGAAGAGCCCTAGCCGCTTTAGCCTTCCCTCATAGGGAAGTCACCCCATCCCCTTTATCATTTTTGTCGCCCTTCTCTGCACCTTTTCTAATTCCACTATATCTTTTTTGAGATGTGGCAACCAGAATTGAACACAATATTCGAGGTGCGGTCGTACCATGGAGCGATACAAAGGCATTATAACATCCTCATTTTTGTTTTCCATTCATTTCCTAATAATACCTAACATTCTATTTGCTTTCTTAGCCGCCGCTGCCGCACACTGAGCAGAGGGTTTGAACGTATCATCAACGATGATGTCTAGATCCCTTTCCTGGTCGGATGTGTTGAATTCTGGTTACCGCAGCTCAAAAAAGATATAGTGGAATTAGAAAAGTTACAGAGAAGGGCGATGAAAATGATAAAGGGGATGGGACGACTTCCCTATGAGGTCTCTTCAACTTGGAGAAAAGATGGTTGAGTTGGAGATATGATAGAGGTCTATAAAATAATGAGTGGAGTGGAACGGGTAGACGTGAATCACTTGTTTACTCTTTCCAAAAATACTAGGACTAGGGGGCATGCAATGAAGCTATAAAGTAGTAAATTTAAAACAAATTGGAGAAAATATTTCATCACTCAATGTGTAATTAAACTCAGGAATTTGTTGCCAAAGAATGTGGTAAAAGCAGTTAGCTTAGCGGGATTTTAAAAAGATTTGGATATTTTCCTAAAACAAAAGTCCATAAGACCTTATTAAGATGGACTTGGGAAATCCACTGCTTATTTCTAGAATAAGCAGCATAAAATGTATTGTACTGTTTTGGGATCTTGCCAGGTACTTGTAACCTGGATTGGCCACTGTTGGAAACAGAATACTGGGCTTGATGGACCTTTGGTCTGTCCCAGTATAGCAATGCTTATGTTCTTATGAGGACTGGGTTGAGAACTCCTGCTCTAGACTGAAGCATTTACAGGACCTGCAGCACTGATGTCAACAGGTAGAATCAGTGACTACAAATAGCCCATTGATTTAGGCCCAGATGCACAAAACCTAACGAGCCCACAACTTGCGTTTTAAACTGGTTCCAGCCAGTTTAAAATGCAAGTAGTTCACCCCGGGCATGCACTAAGGGCATTTTCCCTGCCACGGTAGCAGGCAACGAAAACGGAATGCAAATGTTTGAAAAGCTATTATAATGAGCTGCAGTACCGTTGCAGCCCATTATAATCAGATGCACTACCGTTTTTCCGATTCCCTTACCGTAGGAACCCTAACGAGATGTCTGACCTCTTGTTAGGGCTCCTGTGAGGGAATCGGAAAGGAAAAGGGCCCCCAAAAAAGGTAAAAAAGAAAAAAAAAAAGCAGGGAGCGCAGGTGAGGGGCGTCCTTTAAGGACGTACTCTCCCTGCGCTTCTGAGAGACGTCTTTTTTTTTTTTTTTGCAGTTTTTTGTTCTGCCGGCGCTCGTGTTTTTTCCCCCTTCTGAGTCTTCGCCGCACCACTTACCCCTCCAACAGCGAAATTTTTCTATTTTCCTGGTTGCTGGAGAATCGTGTTTTCTCTTTAGATTAGGCTCCTCTTCCTGGTCTCTTCAGCAAATCAGAGCGCGTTTCGCTGACAACAGCCAGCTAAGCCCGCTTTGATTGGCTGAAGAGACCAGGAAGAGGAGCCTAATCTAAAGGGGCATCCCGATTCTCCGACTCAGGCACCGAAGGACTAGAGAATGCAAGTGAGCTACAACGAGTAGCTCATTTGCATTCCCTATCGTTGATGCATTCCCGTTCCCTACCGATTCGCTATGGAATCGGTAGGGAACGGGAATTACCAATGTCTTTCATGCATCTGGGCCTCAGAATGTTAGCTCAAAATCAGACTAGCCAAGAATTCTTCCTCGAGGAACTGGGGTAACTTGGCAGGTCACAAATTTAATGCTTTTCAACTTAGCCACATTCACATGTGATCTTAGTCTTATGTGATCAAAGTTGTTTTCATCAGAACATAAGATCAAGATTCATGCACCATCTTCCACCCCTTCAGATCAGGGGTTTTCAACCCACTCCTTAGGGCACATTCAGCCAATCAGGTTTCAGGATATCCAAAATTTACTAAAGCTAAACACAGAAAAAACACATTGTCTCATCCTGTCCTCACAATACAATACAAACAAACCCAATACCATAAATACCCCAGAATACACCCTACCGGTCTCAGACAGCTTGAAAATTCTGGGAGTCACAATTGACCGAAATCTCACACTCGAAGATCATGCAAAAAAACACAGCAAAGAAAATGTTCTTCTCAATGTGGAAACTTAAAAGGAACAAACCTTTCTTCCCAAGAGAAGTATTCCGGAGCCTAGTACAATCAATGGTGCTAAGCCATCTAGACTACTGCAATGCCATTTATGCCGGATGCAAAGAACAAATCATTAAGAAGCTTCAAACCGCTCAAAACACAGCAGCCAGACTCATATTTGGGAAAGCGAAATACGAAAGCGCCAAACCCCTAAGAGAAAAACTACACTGGCTTCCACTAAAAGAATGAATTGCATTCAAAGTTTGCACCCTGGTCCACAATATCGTTCACGGGGAAGCCCCGACCTACATGTTAGACCTTATAGATTTGCCTACTAGGAACGCAAAAAGATCAGCACGTACATTCCTCAATCTCCACTACCCTAACTGCAAAGGGCTAAAATATAAATCCACATACGCGACCAGTTTCTCATACATTGGTACCCAGCTATGGAAACGCCAAAAGATCGGCCCGCAAATTCCTAAACCTGAATTTCCCCAGCTGCAAAAGAGTGAAGTACAAACAAGCTTATGCTACGACCTTTGCATACAAAAGCACACAGTTTTGGAATGTGCTACCCAAAACCCTGAAAACCATGAACAATCTAACCAGCTTCCGCAAAGCTCTGAAAACACACCTCTTTAACAAAGCCTACAATAACCGTCCTCAATGATACAATTCATCCCCCAAATCACCCAAACACACCTAAAACATTTCTCATACAACCTACCCAACATCAGCTCATCTATCACCTCTCTTACCTCAGCTTATGATCAACTGTATTTAAATTATGTACTGACTTTATCATAACCTTACTCTGTAAGCCACATTGAGCCTGTAAAAAGGTGGGATAATGTGGGGTACAAATGCAATAAATAAATAAAATAAATGCACTACCGAAGGCCATAAAAACAATGCAAGACCTAACTATCTTCCGAAGGCTACTGAAAACAGATCTGTTCAAGAAGGCATACCATAAACATCCATCTTAAATACTAAATAATAAGACTATACACGACCTAGACACAACCAAAATCTTATCACTTGACTGATTAACCTCTTTGCTATTAGTGAACAAGCACTACCACTTCAATCCTTATGTCGAAAATGGTCTCTCCATAGTCGATGACCTAATGTATGTTATAATCCAATTATTACTCAGGAACCTTCATGCAATACCATAATGTATTCTTCTTTACCATGTATGTATGCACACGGTATATGTATATACCATGAACTGTTCCACGTATGTGATGTTCCATCTAGGTTACCATGTATGTATGCAGCTTAACGCAACACCATTTGTAATTTTGTTACCCGGAAATGGCAACCGCCACTACGGCAAATGTAAGCCACATTGAGCCTGCAAATTGGTGGGAAAATGTGGGATAAAAAAAAATGCTATAAATAAATAAATAAAATGAACATGCATGAGACGAATTTGCATGCACTTCTTCCATTGTATGCAAATCCATCTCATTTATTTATTTACTGACTTTTTGAAAGAATTCACTCAAGGCAGTGTACAGTAAGAATACATTAAACATGAGCAATAGACAATTACAGCAGTAAAAATATTCAAATAACAGTACAAAGTATGGCATGGTATAGTATTTACAATGTCAACACAATACATATTAGATGATGATGATGGCAGAAAAAGACCTGCACGGTCCATCCAGTCTGCCCAAGAAGATAAATTCATATGTGCTACTTTTTTATTTGTACTGTCCTCTTCAGTGCACAGACCGTATAAGTCTGGCTAGCACTATCCCCGCCTCCCAACCACCAGCTCTGGCACAGACCGTATAAGCCTGCCCAGCACTATCCCTGCCACCCACCACCGGCTCTGGCACAGACCGTATAAGTCTGCCCAGCACTATCCCTGCCTCCCACCACCGGCTCTGGCACAGACTGTATAAGTCTGCCCAGCACTATCCCCGCCGCCCAACCACCAGCCCCGGCACAGACCGTATAAGTCTGCCCAGCACTAGCCCCGCCTCCCAACCACCAACCCCAGCACAGACCGTATAAGTCTGCCCAGCACTATCCCCGCCTCCCAACCACCAACCCTGCCTCCCAACCACCAACCCCGCCTCCCAACCACCAGCTCTGGCACAGACCCTATAAGTCTGCCCAGCACTATCCCCGCCGCCCAACCACCAGCCCCGGCACAGACCGTATAAGTCTGCCCAGCACTAGTCCCGCCTCCCACCACCAGCTCTGGCATAGACTGTATAAGTCTGCCCAGCACTATCCCTGCCTCCCACCACCGGCTCTGGCACAGACCCTATAAGTCTGCCCAGCACTATCCCCGCCTCCCAACTACCAGTCCCGCCTTCCACCACCAGCTCTGGCACAGACCGTATAAGTCTGCCCAGCACTATCCCCGCTGCCCAACCACCAGCCCCGGCACAGACCGTATAATTCTGCCCAGCACTAGCCCCGCCTCCCAACCACCAGCTCTGCCACCCATTCTAGGCTAAGCTCCTGAGGATCCCTTCCTTCTGCACAGGATTCCTTTATGTTTATCCCACGCATCTTTGAATTCCGTTACCGTTTTCATCTCCACCACATAATAGAACATTTTAATCGTGAAGGGTATAAGCAAAGATGGAACATACAGATAAGTAAAAGAGTAAGAGGACTTAGAAAATAAGGTGATTAATTTAAAGAAAGTTGCACGTGAGGTCAGAGAGATGGTTAACATATAGACAGGTAAGAGGAGTTAGAAAATAGAGAGCCCCTTTTACAAAACAGCGGTAAGCCCAATGTGGGCTTACCACTCGCTGAAAAGGAAGTACCGCCGGGCTACTGCAGCAACCTGGTGTTGCTTCCCACCCCCGCATGCTGCCTGGTTCCTGCCGGGTTAGCGCTGGAGCCATGTTTCATCTTTGCTTATACCCTACGCTGTCATAGTAACATAGCAGCTGTCGGCCCCACCAGTTCCCTGCAGCGTGCACCTGAGGCGGACCTCCTTTATCGCCCCGCCCTCGGTACGCCACTTGTGTGTATGTGGGGAGGGGGGACGGGAATCAGGTCTACAGAATCCTGAGTGTTGTAGAACGAGTAGAAGTAAATCGATTTTTTTTACTCGTTCCAAAAGCACAAAGTCTAGGGGACACTCGAGGAAATTACATGGAAATACTTTTAAAACAAATAGGAGGAAATATTTTTTCATTCAACGAATAGTTAAGCTCTGGAACTCTTTGCCGGAGGATGTGGTAACAGCGGTTAGTGTATCTGGGTTTTAAAAAGGGTTGGACAAATTCCTGGAGGAAAAGTCCATCGTCTGCTATTGAGACAGATATGGGAAGCAACGGCTTGCCCTGGGATATGCAGTATGGAATGCTGCTACTCCGAGATTCTGCATGAAATCTTGTCACTCTTTAGGATTCCAGAATCTTGCTATTTTTTGGGGTTCTACATGGAATGTTGTTACTCTTTGAGCTTCTGCATGGAACCTTGTCATTCTTTGGGATTCCAGAATCTTGCTATTCTTTGGGGTTCTACATGGAATGTTGTTACTCTTTGAGTTTCTGCATGGAATCTTGTCACTCTTTGGGACTCCAGAATCTTGCTATTCTTTGGGGTTCTACATGGAATGTTGCTACTGTTTGAGATTCTGCATGGAACCTTGTCACTCTTTAGGATTCCAGAATCTTGCTATTCTTTGGGGTTCTACATGGAATGTTGCTACTCTTTGAGCTTCTGCATGGAATCTTGTCACTCTGTGGGGTTCCAGGATCTTGCTATTCTTTGGGGTTCAACAAGGAATGTTGTTACTCTTTGAGTTTCTGCATGGAATCTTGTCACTCTTTGGGGTTCCAGGATCTTGTTATTCTTTGGGGTTCTACATGGAATGTTGTTACTCTTTGAGTTTCTGCATGGAATCTTGTCACTCTTTGGGATTTCAGAATCTTGCTACTCTTTGGGGTTCTACATGGAATGTTGCCGCAATTTGGGTTTCTGCCAGGGACTTCTGACCTGGCTTGGCCACTGTTTGGAAAACAGGATACTGGGCTAGATGGACCATTGGTCTGACCTAGTAGGGCTACTCTTATGTTTTTTTATGGTGTTAGACATTCAGGGGCCCAGGGCAGAAACTGGGGAAGGGGCCCAAAAGCTGGCCTTCAGTCTATGCCTCCTTTAGAGGCCGCCTGTGGTGTGGTGACCCAGGATAATTGCACCGTTTGCCACCCCTTAACGCCAGCCCTGGGAATCAGACAATATCAGCCTAAATTTAATAGCACTCAGAGGGAAGACTGCCACTGCACCTGGGTCACTGTCAGTAAAGAGGTGCTGACTAGGCAGATGCTGTTCCGTTTCACAGGTTCACAGTTTCACGGTGCTTAACTATAATTCACTGCCCGACACTTTCAATCTCCTAATTAATTTTTAATTTGCAATGAATTAACAGCTGCTGAGTAATCAGGGGTAGGGAGAGAATAATTAAAGGTTTTCATCAGTGCGGCTCCTCTCTGTGTCTCCTTCCATTCCCTCTCGCCTGCCTTGAGTGAGGATTTATTAGTCCTGCTGCCAAGGCCAGTCTCCGGTGACTGTCCAAAGCAGTTCGAAAGAGCCTGCGATTGTTTTTATGGAAGCCAAACAAAGATGAGCAGCACCACCTCGGCTATGTGATTTATATTTCAATTAAACTGGCTAAAATATTTATGAATCACATGCTTTAATGAATATATATACTTTCCTAAATTTCAGACTGAAAGTGGAACGGCAGGTTTTTAAACATGGCCATCTCCTGTGGTTTTGCTGTTTCATGATATGAAACACCTTTTCACTGCTGCTTTTGGCTCCTAGCCTCTACTCATTGGCCCTCCCCTTGTTCCTTCCTTCCTTCTCACCCCTAACTGTCTTGTCTGTCTGTATTATTTAGATTGTAAGCTCTTTTGAGCAGGGACGGTCTCTTTGTGTCAGGTGTTCAGCGCTGCGTGAGTCTGGTAGCGCTATACAAATGCTAATAATAATAATATGTTTACGGTTTGTAGAACAGCCAGGTAAGCAAAGCCATTTCTTGTGTCTGCCTCAGTGGGTATATGCAGAAATTCTGAGATCTATAGCCTTTCACCCCTAAGTTACAGGTAGAAATGTGAATTTAGGACCAGTGTCCATGGGTAACCCGTGGGTTAAAAATTAAATACTTTTGCCTTGGGTCTGGGTTTATTTTTTTTTTTGAGGGGACTCTGGGCTTTCATTGGTGGCCAGTGCTGCGTGCCAGTCAGGAGTCTCTACCGGGGGGGGGGGGGGCAGGTGCTGCACTGAGTGCATGGCCGGATTCAGCCTGTAGGAAGAGAGCTCTGAGCATGCACGACTTTTCATGCATGTGCGGTAGCTCTCCCAAGCTGCCACTAGGCCCAAATTGAAACCAGGGTCTAAATTTGAGAGGCGCCCCTGTGAGGCACCAAGGGCACTGCAGTAAATCATGATGTTTTCCTGCTACCGTGGAGGGTCCTACAAGACCCAGACCAGTGGTGGAGGTTGAGTGAAGACCCTTTGGGGGGGGGGGGGAACCAGGTAAGGGGTCTGGTAGCCCAAGATTTTATTTGGGGACCCTTTTACTAAGCTGAGGTAGGGCTAACATGTGGGTAGCATGTGCCAAATCGACACTACTTCCCTGGTAGCGTGGGCATCCAGCAGTAATTTCTAAGTTGGCGCATGCTGATTCCTGAGGAAAGGCTAAAGCGGCTAGGGCTCTTCAGCTTGGAGAAAAGGCAGCTGAGGGGAAATATGATAGAGGTCTATAAAATAATGAGTGGAGTTGAACGGGTAGATGTGAAGCGTCTGTTTACACTTTCCAAAAATACTAGGACTAGGGGGCATGCGATGAAGCTACAATGTAGTAAATTTTAAACGACTCGGAGAAAATATTTCTTCACTCAACGTGTAATTAAACTCTGGAATTCATTGCCAGAGAATGTGGTTAATGCGGTTAGCTTAGCGGAGTTTAACAAAGGTTTGGACGGATTTCTAAAGGAAAAGTCCATAGATCATTATTAAATGGACTTGGGGAAAATCCACTATTTCTGGGATAAGCAGTATAAAATGTTTTGTACTTTTTTGGGATCTTGCCAGGTATTTGTGACCTGGATTGGCCACTGTTGGAAACCGGATGCTGGGCTTGATGGACCTTTGGTCTTTCCCAGTATGGCAAAACTTATGTACTTATGTAAATGTTTACCCTAAGTATAGAAAACCTAGGTATTAAAATTTACTAATCTATGGTCTAATCTCACTACGTAAGAGGCTCTGTCTTATGGGTGGAGGGGCATTTTCGATATAATGTCTAAATCCGACTTTGGACGTTTTGCGGAAAACGTCCACGTGCAAAAGTCCAGTAACGAACATTTCGGCACCCAAATTTGGACAAACTTTACAGATTTGCCTCAGAATGACTGAGAATACAGATCTGCCACATCAGAACTGGAGGCCGAAGATGGAAGCAGAGTCGTTTAAGAACAGTGGTTGTCAAATCAGTCACTGTGAAATGCCCATCCAGGTGAATATTCCTCAGTGAATCTGCATGAAATACATTTGCAGACATTGGTTCCCATTGTGTGCAAGTATAACCTAATGCAGACAGGATTTGGGGGTTTGGGGATCATTTCAGAAGAGAAATATGATGACTTTGCTGAGTAGGGAAGAACGATGAACGGGAGAGTCAAACGGGTTGATTCATTCAGAGCCCTGCTCCCTGCAATATCTGCCCCATAGCTCTGTAGATTGCCCCAGGGTGATTAGTTTGCCATAGGAACATTTGCCCTCGTCAAAGTTTTGCATTTGCTAAGATGCCTACATTCAGACCAAAACCTTATTGCTTTATTGCGCTTTTCAGTGTTTTCATGCCTGCTGAATGTGCATTAGGGCCAGGGCTTTTTTTGACAGGGTACATGGGGGTACTGAGTACCGACACCTTTTCCATTGTCTGCTAAAATTGACCCATGGACCCCAAGTTTTAATGAAAGAGCTCAGGCTCTACACACCTAGGCTTACCATATTTTGTCCCCCCAAAAAGGAGAACACATGCCCCACCCCCTTCCACACCCACCCCGCCCTCCGTTGCACCCTCGCTCCGCCCCCTGTCACATTTTCCCTCCCCCGTCACATAACCCGTCACCCCCCTCCCCTTACCTTACTACTGCCCTGGTGGTCTAGTGACCTCTTCGGGGCAGGAAAGAGCCCCCTCTTTCCTGCCCGGAGCGCTGCCCTGCATGCATCCTTTCTGTTGCTGATCCTCGGCGCTGAGTCAAAATGGCCGCCAAGAGTTGAAGTCTCGTGAGGTCACTTCAACTCTCGGTGGCCATTTTGAATCGGCTCCGCGGATCAGCAACAGGAAGGATGCATGCAGGGCAGCGCTCCGGGCAGGAAAGAGGAGGCTCTTTTCTGTCCCGAAGGCGGAAGAGGTCACTAGACCACCAGGGCAGTAGTAAGGTAAGGGGAGGGGAGGCTAGCAATCTACCCGTTTGTCCGGATTTCTGAACAAACAGGCTGGCGGGCGGGCCATGCTATAGGACGGCCCGCCCACCAGCCTGCCCGTTTGTCCAGAAATCCGGACAAACGGGCAAATTGGCAAAACCCGTCCGGTTGCCTGGACATGTCCTCAATAAAAGGGCATGTCCGGGTAAATCCTGACATATGGTAACCCTATACATACCAATTCTGCCTTGTCATAGATTCTGTGTCTGGCTGCAGGGGGCCTGGCTATTGTGGGGTGGGTCCCTCAGTGATCACCCCACCCCTGAAGGGTGGCCTGGCATTTGAGTACTGGCACCTTTTTCACTAGGAAAAGCCTTCCCCATTCCACCTAAATACCTCTCGCCTTCGACGCCTTCGTGGCCACACCTCTCCTACTCTCCTCCGCTCTCTTTTACTCCTTCTCTTACTCTCAGCCAGTGACATCAATCCCAATCCTGGCCCCCCTCACCAACTATTATCCCAACTCTACAGATCTCACCGCGACCTCTCTAACCTCATCTATATTTCTCTACTCACCTCCTCTTCTCTGCCCTTCTCTTGCGCCCTATGGAATGCCCGCTCTATCTGTAACAAACTCCCCTATATCCAGGACCTCTTTATCTCGGGTCACCTCCATGTCTCAACGCCACCTGAAATTAAATATGACCAAAACCGAGCTTCTCATTTTCCCCCCCAAACCCACCTCCCCGCTCCCCCCGTTTTCTATTTCTGTTGATGGCTCTCTCATTCTCCCTGTCTCCTCAGCTCGAAACCTTGGGGTCATCTTTGACTCTTCTCTCTCCTTCTCTGCTCATATCCAGCAGATTGCCAAGACCTGTCGTTTCTTTCTTTACAACATCCGTAAAATCTGCCCCTTTCTTTCCGAGCACTCTACCAAAACCCTCATCCACACCCTTGTCACCTCTCGTTTAGACTACTGCAATCTGCTTCTTGCTGGCCTCCCACTTAGTCACCTCTCCCCTCTCCAGTCGGTTCAAAACTCTGCTGCCCGTCTTATCTTCCGCCAGGGTCGCTTTACTCATACTACCCCTCTCCTCAAGACCCTTCACTGGCTCCCTATCCGTTTTCGCATCCTGTTCAAACTTCTTCTACTAACCTATAAATGTACTCACTCTGCTGCTCCCCAGTATCTCTCCACACTCGTCCTTCCCTACACCCCTTCCCGTGCACTCCGCTCCATGGATAAATCCTTCTTATCTGTTCCCTTCTCCACTACTGCCAACTCCAGACTTTGCGCCTTCTGTCTCGCTGCACCCTACGCCTGGAATAAACTTCCTGAGCCCTTACGTCTTGCCCCTTCCTTGGCCACCTTTAAATCTAGACTGAAAGCCCACCTCTTTAACATTGCTTTTGACTCGTAACCACTCGCCTCCACCTACCCTCCTCTCTTCCTTCCCGTTCACATTAATTGATTTGATTTGCTTACTTTATTTATTTTTTGTCTATTAGATTGTAAGCTCTTTGAGCAGGGACTGTCTTTCTTCTATGTTTGTGCAGCGCTGCGTATGCCTTGTAGCGCTATAGAAATGCTAAATAAAGTAGTAGTAGAAAAAAACGCACTGATTAGGGCATAATGTCCTGTAGCAGACATACCCCCCCCCCCCCCCCACTAGTAAATAGTCTAAATCAGAGCTCTGTTCTTGGAAAAAAGTCTAATCTAAGAACCAGCTCCAAGATGATCCATCTTATCGAAATAAGTCCTGTTCAGGATGACCGTACATATGTATTGTCCACCACTCAACCAGATGCACAAATTTCATTGACAAGTGATATTATTCAAAACAGCACATGCAATAGCTCGTACAGCATCCAAAAATAATTTCCAGGAGACCACCTATCCTCCTTAAAGACAGTGACAGTTTTCAGACTAAACCTGCCAGACCTTAACTATTAATAATTCAGCAATCAAGAGAAACAAGCAGCAGAATTTAAAGGCACAATATCTGTCATTTCAGTGGGTTTCTGCATCTCTATCACGTTGACACCCAGCTTCGATTAATCTCCATATGTAAGGAAGGATAGTGATAGTCCAAAGAAAACATCTTCAGTTTTGTCTTTGCAAGAGAGAGAAATTAATCTCTTTTTTTCCCCCCTCTGTTTATCTTTGTCATTTTCTTTCCATGTTTATAGCTCGTCTCCTCGGGAAGCACATTAAGAGGTGTTTTTCACACCACAAAGACTCGTATCGACTGTACATCAAAGCCTGAGAATGGCCATAATTGCAAGGAAATGACCGTCTCAATGGATAATAATGTTTGGACGATTTCATCTTAGTAAAATGGAGAGTTTTGACAGCTATGGACTGATAGGGAGCCGGTATGGGCAATGTGCTACAGAATCCTGTATTTCATGCATACAAAACACCGAAGCGTGGTGAAGAGTCATTAGCAGACCCTGGACGTGCTTAGTGAATTTCTTGATTATTTTTTTAAGCTACATTTGGATTCCTTTACAGTACCTTATTTTTTTTTTAAGAGTTTAAGAAGGCTAAAATGGATTTGATTACTGACATTTCCTAACTCAAGCTGAGTTACAGTTCAGATAAGTAGGCATTTCTCTGCCCGAAAAGGCTTAGCATAGATCATGAGGTAGGGCTAACTCATTTGCATAATGTTTATTAATAGGAGACAAGGAATTTGGAACTTGGCGTCCTTAGTTTTCAGCCTGCTCCTCTAACCCAGGGGTGTCAACCCAGTCCTCTGGACACCCCCAGCCAGTTAGGTTTTCAGGATATCTAAAATGAATATTCATGAGATAAATTTGCATTCATACCTCCATTGTGTGCAAATCTATTTCATGCATTGTCACTTAGGTATCCTGAAAACCTGACTGGCTGAGTGTGTCTTGAGGACTCGATTGAGAATCCCCTTCTCTAATCACTAGGCCACTCCCCCACACCATTTGCAACTTTTAGCTGAGGGGAACTAAAATACTGAGTGGAGTGGAATGAGTAGATGTGCATCGCTTGTTTACTCTTTTCAAAAATGCTAGGACTAGAGGGCACGCAGTGAAGCTATGAAGTAGTAAATTTTAAAACAAACTGGAGAAAATATTTCTTCACTCTGCATGTAATTACTCTGGAATTCGTTGCCAGACAACGTAGTAAAAACAGTTAGCTTAGCGGGGTTTAAGAAAAGTTTGGACAATTTTCTAAAAGTCCATAAGCCGTTGTTAAGATGGACATGGGAAAATCCACTGCTTATTTCTAGGATATACAAAAATAAAAAGTAGAAAAGTGAGTGTCACCCAGTACTATACAAATTGAATCTTGGGGATGTCTCATACGTTATCATTTGGCTGTATGTATGACAAAGTGCTCTTGTCTGTCAGCCATAACAGTCTTTAATCATTGACTACCCCCTCCAGGAACCTTCGTTATCCCAATATATACATAAGACGCACAAGATAAGTCATTTTGATAGCCAAACAGTGGCAGTCTAAATAGATACCTTCCTACTGTTTTATAAGTGTGTGCCCTAAGTACTTTCCATACCAATATATATTTTCACCAAATTTGGATGGAGGGGGTAGTCAATGATTAAAGACTGTTATGGCTGACAGACAAGAGCACTTTGTCATACATACAGCCAAATGATAACGTATGAGACATCCCCAAGATTCAATTTGTATAGTAGTGGGTGACACTCACTTTTCTACTTTTTATTTTTGTATATGTTTGCTGAGTTTTGAGAACACAATAAGTAGAACGCCTAATTTTTTGACAGTATTTCTAGGATAAGCAGAATAAAATCTGTTTTACTCTTTTGGGATCTTGCTAGGTACTTGGGACCTGGATTTGCCACTGTTGGAAACAGGATACTGGGCTTGAAGGACCTTTGGTCTGTCCCAGTATGGCAGCGCTTATGTTCTTAATTCATTATGCCTTTGAGGGTAGACATGGAATGTGCTTTCCAAGGAGGCTGTTCTGAACCTTTTTCTAATGAACCTCCCCTGTTTACTAAACCGTGCTAGTGACTGCTGTAGTGTAATGGGATTTGTCGGCATTGCCGAGCAGCAGTCGCTAGTGCAACTTAGTAAACAGGGGAGGTAAGTGAAGATTTCTATTTTTAAAGATGAGTGGCAAGTTTCACAGGGACAGAGGTGTTTCTGACACACAGCTGCTGGTCAAAATGACATCCCAAAGGCAGTATAGCGCCTTGCAGTATAGCGCCACCTGGCTGTTGGTCAGTTTTCCTGTTTGGCCACCCCTTGATTTCTGGATACACAACGCTAGTTGAGATCCTAACAAATCTCCAGAAATATCACCACTGGAAGGTTCATGAAGCCTCGTTAGTATTCACAACCCCTAAAATACCACACTGATTGAGGGTGAGCAGGGAGGGAGGAGATTTGATTCATAACTTGGGTGAAAGGGGAGGGAGTCATTTTTTGCTTCTGGGTCAAACTGCGTCTTCAGTTCAACCGTTCCTGCTGGTGATAAGAAAGGAGCTTTAAAAGAAGTGTTTCCTTGAGAAGAACCATACCCTGAGGCAGCCGCTGGCGAAACATGGCCTGTGTTGGTTGCGGGTCCTATGAGCAAGATAAGTCTTTGATGACTAATAACAAATGCAAATCTTAATATAAGACCAAGAAGATTAAAAGATTAAAAAATGTAGGACCAATGACGAAGTAGGTGAGTCATGGAGATATATGCCTCATGTGAAAAGAGTCACCACTGAGGTCCTAAAAAAGTTAAAAAATTAATAATTAAAAACTTGTTAAATGCATTATTTGGAGTCACACAGGAGGAGTGGCCTAGTGGTTAGGGTGATGGACTTTGGTCCTGAGGAACTGAGTTTGATTCCCACTTCAGGCACAGGCAGCTCCTTGTGACTCTGGGCAAGTCACTTAACCCTCCATTGCCCCATGTAAGCCACATTGAGCCTGCCATGAGTGGGAAAGCGCAGGGTACAAATGTAACAAAAATAAAATAGATACTATTGGAGATTCTACATGGAATGTTGCTATTCCACTAGCAACATTCCATGTAGAAGGCTGCGCAGGCTTCTGTTTCTGTGAGTCTGACGTCCTGCACGTACGTGCAGGACGTCAGATTCACAGAAGCAGAAGCCTGCGCGGCCACATTGGTGATCTGCAAGGACCGAGTTCTACATGGAATGTTGCTAGTGGAGGAGTGGCCTAGTGGTTAGGGTGGTGGACTTTGGTCCTGAGGAACTGAGTTCAATTCCCACTTCAGGCACAGGCAGCTCCTTGTGACTCTGGGCAAGTCACTTAACCCTCCATTGCCCCATGTAAGCCACATTGAGCCTGCCATGAGTGGGAAAGCACAGGGTACAAATGTAACAAAAATAAAATAGTGTTGGGATTTATCTTGGTCATTAGATAATGAGTATCTAATTGTTCATTTGTTATATACCCAGTGGCAGAGATTGATTTATAGAGCGATGACTTTGCTTTATTTATTTATTTATTGCATTTGTATCCCACATTTTCCCACCTATTTGCAGCCTCAATGTGGCTTACATAGTATTGTTAACATGGTTATTCCAGTATGTTAGGTACAATTAGTATTGTGTAGGGATTAGTTAAGGGAAGACAGGAGAAGGAAGGATTTAATTATTTTATTATTTATAGCAGGTGTGCTTTCATTACTGAATGGGTTGGTGAAGTGCATTAGTGGGGCTGTAGGTTCTCATTGTAGGCTTTGTTGAAGAAATACATTTTCAGTGTTTTGCGAAAGATAGTTATTTCGTTGATTGTTTTCAGGTCTGTAGGTAGTGCATTCCATAACTGCGTGCTCATGTAAGAGAAGATAGTGGCATGCATCAGCTTGTATTTTAGTCCTTTACAGCTGGGGAAGTGCAGGTTGAGAAATTTGCGAGATGATCAGTTGGCGTTTCTGGGAGGTAGGTCCACGAGGTTTAGCATGTAAGATGGGGCGTTTGCGTGAATAATTTTGTTACAATCGTGTAAATCTTGAATGCAATGCGTTCCTTAAGTGAGAGCCAGTGAAGTTTCTCTCTTAAGGATTTTGCACTGTCATATTTATTTTTTCCAAATATGAGTCTGGCGGCAGTATTCTGGGCAGTTTGGAGTTTTTTGATAGTTTGTTCTTTGCAGCCAGCGAACAGTGCGTTGCAGTAGTCCAGGTGACTTATTACCATTGACTGTACCAGGGTACGGAAGATGTATCTCGGGAAGAAAGGTTTTACTCTTTTGAGTTTCCACATAGAGTAGAACATTTTTTTCGTAGTGTTTTTTACATGGGTATCAGGAGTGAGGTTTCGGTCACTATGTAATTAGCCTGATCCTATATAATAATTTGCACCTCCAACATTCCATGTCTGGCTGCCTGGGTTCGTAACATCTCCTGATGTCAGCCAGCCTCCAGCATTCCATTCCCCCTCACTGCCTGCCCTCGCGCCAAGACGTAATGACGTCAGAGGGCGGAACAGTGAGGATTTAAGTTTATTTAGTCTTTTGTTATTACCACCTTTTGTAAACGAGACAATACAGTAGTTTACAAATAGAAATTCAGTTAGTGAGAGGGGAACACCATTAAAACAGAAAAGTAGATCAGATCCAAGATGGCCGCTTGAGAGTGGTCATTGGAAGGAGCAGCTCTGCACTTTCCTATCTGTTGGAATGGGGAAAAAGCGCAAGGGTCATGGGAGAAGCAGCAGTGGTGGTGAGAGAAAAAATGATTCAGAGTCTCAGCGGGATACTTTCCTGCTTGGGTGGGAGTGCAGGAGATGACCCGCTGAATGCGGGAGACTTGGCAGGTCCGCTGTTACCTTACAGGCCAGGAATCTCAGATGTAACAGTTTCTCTGGCTTAGTAACAGTCTTGAGTAGGCCTCTGGCTAGCAGACCAAGCAGTCTTTAGCTGGTGGGGCTGCCTCGCCCCAAACACAGCCAGTGACTCTCAGATCTTCTGAAACTCAGGACTGGCTCCAGCCAGACCTCAGCAAGGCTTACAGGTCTTAACAAAACAAAGTTGACTTACCTCAGCCTGGTGACAACAGCTAAATGCTTCCAGTAAAGGCATAAACTTGGCTTCCCCCGTGCTTCCTTCCCTGGGCTTCCTTACCCTCAGCTAGGCCCTGTCTTTTACACTTCCCAGGTATTGACTTTGCCCTTTCAGGCTCACTTCCTCCCGGGGTGGGATCAGTGCTCTTAAGGTGGCCTAGTTTAGTTAGAGAGGAATTTTCCTTAAGGGTGAGGGGCAGTGCTTTAGAAACCACATCATAATCCAACAAAATGAAATGAAAATGAATAAAATGGAAAAAAAAATCTATCAAGGCGGAGCAAATACAAATATAACAGAGATACACATCAGCAGAAATGAACTTCAACATCATGACAGATATTGGTGGTTGCAGAACCCTGCTAAGGTCTGGTAAGTCTGAACCCCAGCATGGAGAAACCCCCGAGACTCCTCTTGAAGAGAAGACCAGCAAGGGACAAGGCCTCTGAGATGCAATCAGCACTATGGGCCTAGCAAGGGAGATGGCTCACTAGGTGTGCCTAGCACAAGAAGTCCCGTGGAGGAGGATAGCTCTTGAGAGGACAGTCCTCAGAGCCAGGCACCGACTTAGCGGTAAGGTCTCACGTGTTAACCGGGCGGTAATGGCCTACGCGCGTAGAAAGCCACTTGACGCGCGTAAAAAAATAAAAAATATTTTCCAGACGCGTGCTAAAAATGAAATTACCACAAGGGCCATGCGGTAGCCGGGCAGTAACTCCATTTTGGCTTGCATTGGGTGTGCGTAGGTGCCTATGCGGCTTAGCAAAAAGGCCCCTTAATGAATAAAGCAAAATGTAAAAAGGAAAACAAAACATTTGAGAATTATGGGTACTCTGTGGAGTCATCTTTGTGATTTTACTTTTTCTAGGGAACATAGATCCTCACTCAACTGGGGTGGTCGCTTGTCTTGTTCCTGAAGGAACATTTCCATAACTTTTTCTTCTGGGTCCTGTAACCAGTAGATCCAATCTGACATACTTCAGAGGGGATGAAGGCTCAAAACCTATTTATTTGTGACATTTAGGGGTCCTTTTCCTAAGGTGCGCTGAACGGCCTGCGGTAGTGTAGACGTTTGTTTTGGGCATGCGCAGAATTATTTTTCAGCGTACCTACAAAAATGGCTATTAAAAAATCTTTTGCCGAAAATGGACGTGTGGCAAAATGAAAATTGCCATGCGTCCATTTTGGGTCTGAGACCTTACCGCCAGCCATTGACTTAGCAGGAAGGTCTCACGCGGTAATGACCTTTGCACATCAAATGCCACTTGGTGCGTGTAGCTGACGCGTGCCAGAAATTAAAAAAATATATTTTGGATGCGCGTAGTGGGCATGCGCCAAAATTGAAATTACCGAGAAGGCCACATGGTAACTGGGCGGTAACTCCAATTTTGTGTGCGTTGGTTGTGCGTAGGCGCCTACAAGGCTTAGTAAAAGGGCCCCTGATATCCCAAATTATCCCAAACAAGTTTGAGTTCAACGTGGCTTACAATAAACAGTATAGGATACATAACAAAGAACAATGCATAAGAAAGTAATTTGTTGTAAGAATCCAATTTTACAATACAGTATCATAAACATACTGGGATAACTGTGGATGTTTAACATTTAGAAAATCTATTATGAATGAGAAATTGTACATGAAGCAAAGAGAAGGTTAGTGGTAAATAGAGTAATAACCAATTCAGGTAATAATTAATTGTTTGAGATATGGTTGTTCTTTGTGACAGTTTGAATAGGAGTGATTTGAGAATTTTGAGGAATCCAGTACATTCCTATATATTGATTTTTTTTTGTTTAACAAACATATTTATTTATTTAGATTTTGCTCACACCTTTGTCAGTGGTAGCTGAAGGTGAGTTACATTCAGGTACTCTGGATGTTTCTCTGTCCCAGGAGGGCTCACAATCTAAGTTTGTACCTGAGGCAATGGAGGGTTAAGTGACTTGCCCAAGATCACAAGGAGCAGCAGCGGGATTTGAACTTGCCACCTCAGGATTGCAAGACTGGTGCTCTAACCACTGGGCCACTCCTCCACTCTGGAATCTTGCTATTCTTTAGAATTCTAGAATCTTTATTTAGATTTTGCTCATACCTTTTTCAATAGTAGCTCAAGCTGAGTTACATTCAGGTACTCTGGATATTTCTCTGTCCCAGAAGGGCTCACAATCTAAGTTTGTACCTGAGGCAACGGAGGGTTAAGTGACTTGTCCAAGATCAACAAGGAGCAGCACTGGGATTTAAACTGGCCACCTCTGGATTGCAAGACTGGTGCTCTAACCACTAGGCCACTCCTCCTCCCCAAAGAGTCTTGTTACTCTTTGGGGTTCTACATGGAATGTTGCTACACTTTGAAATTCTGCATGGAACCTTGTTATTCTTTAGAATTCTAGAATCTTTATTTATTTAGAATCTGCTCACCCCTTTTTCAGTAGTAGCTCAAGGTGAGTTACAGTCAGGTACTCTGGCTATTTCTCTGTCCCAGAAGGGCTCACAATCTAAGTTTGTACCTGAGGCAACGGAGGGTTAAGTGACTTGTCCAAGATCACAA
This sequence comes from Microcaecilia unicolor, assembly GCF_901765095.1. Classification (NCBI taxonomy): domain Eukaryota; kingdom Metazoa; phylum Chordata; class Amphibia; order Gymnophiona; family Siphonopidae; genus Microcaecilia; species Microcaecilia unicolor. The sequence goes on along the minus strand of NC_044039.1, from coordinate 216,826,070 downwards.
GGAGCAGCAGTGGGATTTGAACCAGCCACCTCTTGATTTCAACACTGGTGCTCTAACCACTAGGCCACTCCTCCTTGAATGTCCTATGTGTTAGCATTCTTCTTGTAGAAAAGTCAGTTATATTCATGTAGACACAAATACATTATATTTTACGTTATCCCTAGCAAATTCACCTTGGCAGGCTTTTAAAGCATCTGTTCTCTCCTAAATTCTGCACCATTTCTGATTTAATAATATGTATTCATCTTTGCTGTGTTATGGCAAGGAGGGACTATGAAGATCTCCATATTATTCATCAGATGCCAGGATCAACGAATTTCAATTACCATTCCAGGGTGTCGGCTCACTCGGAGAAAGAATAGCATGACACATCTGGATAACCGATGTGTGACAGATCCATTTTAATTGCCTTTCTTATCCACACTTAACCTCTATCTTTCTGACAGGAGGATGGAACTTAGAAAGGAGGTAACCTTTATTGCTGTGATGGGGGGTGGGGGTCGGGGGGCTCGGCTCCATCGGTTTATCAAATGGTGCTTGTCAAGGGATGAGGGGGAGTGGTGAATACTGGCCCCCCTGGAGACCTGCCAATGTCTCTTATATCCGTATAATATTCAGGGATTTAGTCTGATGTTTCCTGATAGTCTACCATAAATTATTCATCAATTAAGAAAAGCTTTTCTTATTACTATGAATATAAAACTTTGTTCCTCGCATGGGCACAGTTTCAGACTTTGTATTTTCATCTCTCATTAATGATCTCCAATTGGCTCTTTGTCTTTATTATTATTTTGATGATTTGGTGGTGGTGGGAGGTGTCTCTTGATGAGACTCTCCACCTTATAATTGAAAGAGAAAAACGCCTAGATTTTGACCCAAATCGGGAGATAGACGTTTATCTCACAAAAACGAATAAATCGGTATAATGGAAAGGCGATTTTGGACGTTTTCAACTGTACTCCATCGCGGAAGCGTACAAAGTTGACGGGGGCGTGTCGGAGGTGTGGCGAAGGCGGAACTGGGGCGTGGTTATCGGCCAAGGAGAGATGGGCGCCTTTCGCCGATAATGCGTTTGTAGCTAGAATTTAGGGCACTTTTCCTGGACCCTGTTTTTTCACGAATAAGGCCCCAAAAAGTGCCCTAAATGACCAGATTACCACCAGAGGGAATCGGGGATGACCTCCCCTGACTCCCCCAGTGGTCACTAACCCCCTCCCACCACAAAAAATGACGTTTCACAACTTTTTATTTTCACCCTCAAATGTCATACCCACCTCCCTGGCAGCAGTATGCAGGTCCCTGGAGCAGTTGTTAGGGGGTGCAGTGGACTTCAGGCAGGTGGACCCAGGCCCATCCCCCCCCCACTTGTTACAATTGTGCTGCTTAATGCTTAGTCGTCCAACCCCCCCAAACCCACTGTACCCACATGTAGGTGCCCCCCTTCACCCCTTAGGGCTATAGTAATGGTGTAGACTTGTGGGCAGTGGGTTTTGAGGGGGATTTGGGGGGCTCAACACACAAGGGAAGGGTGCTATGCACCTGGGAGCTCTTTTACCTTTTTTTTTTTTTTTGTAAAAGTGCCCCCTAGGGTGCCCGGTTGGTGTCCTGGCATGTGAGGGGGACCAGTGCACTACGACTCCTGGCCCCTCCCACGAACAAATGCCTTGGATTTATTCGTTTTTGAGCCGGGCGCTTTCATTTTCCATTATTGCTGAAAAGCAAAAACGCCCAGCTCACAAATTGTCGAATAAAACATGGACGTCTATTTTTTTTCGAAAATACGGTTCAGTCCGCCCCTTCACGGACCCGTTCTCGGAGATAAACGCCCATGGAGATAGACGTTTTCGTTCGATTATGCCCCTCTCTGTCTCCTGTCTATATTCGTACTTCATCTGTCGGCTAACCAGTGTGGAAAGTCACTTTAATTTAATTGAAAACATTTACAACCTGCCGTTCTAAGGGGCCCTTTTACTAAAAAATGTATGAAAAGAGAAGAAATACAAAATACGAATCGATAAATTACAAATTGAAGAATCTGAAACAGCGCAAGAGCTGTAACCAAACAGCCTTATAGTTGTCACAGACTACTTCAGAAATGCAATCCTATTTCTCAGAAGCTTAGCCAGGTTGAAGGTGCCGGGGGAGCGGAGAGCGGATTTCTGCCGGCGCATGTTTTAATTATTATTATTTGTTACATTTGTATCCCACATTTTCCCACCTTTTTGCAGGCTCAATGTGGCTTACATATAACCGTTAACGGTGTTAGCCGATTCCGGTCTGAACAAATACGTGGTATGAATGAATACAAAGTGATATTGTGGTAGAATGAGGTACATGTATGGTAGGTACAATTGGGGGGAACTTAGGGAGGGAAAGGGGGAAGAAGAGTCAGGTAATGTCCGTTGCAGTCTTCGGTTATGTTGTGTCGCAAGTGACTGGTATTTTTATGTTGGGTCGGTGGGGTATGCTCTTCTGAACAGGTCTGTCTTTAGTGCTTTCCGAAAATGTAGGTGGTCGAGCGTAGGTTTTACTGCTTTTGGAAATGCGTTCCATAGTTGTGCGCTTAGGTAGGAAAAGCTGGTTGCATAGGTGGATTTGTATTTGAGTCTTTTGCTGCTTGGGTAGTGGAGGTTTAGATATGATCGTGCAGATTTTGTGGTGTTTCTGGTTGGCAGGTCGATGAGGTCTGTCATGTATCCCGGTGCCTCACCGTAGATAATTTTGTGGACAGTCGTGCAGATTTTGAAAGTGATACGTTCTTTGATTGGCAGCCAATGCAGTTTAAATGTGACGGATTGTGTAAAAAATAGGCACTGGCGCTATTGGGAGTCCGCCCCCCCCCCCCCCGCTACGCCACTGCTATTTCTGATATTAGTGGGGTTTTTTACTGATATTAGTGTTTACTTTAGAAAGATGGTTTTAAAAGCCATCTGAACAGATTAAATGCTTAAAATGTTCATAGGAAGCTGAATTTAAAAAAGATGCCCACATTGCATTAATCTGAACTTCTCCTAGATTCTGCACTTGCGAGGATATGGGAATGGTATGAGAAATTAATTTTATCATAGTGAGACACCTGGCTGGTTTACATCGACTTACATATTAAACTATAGCGAATGACGGCAGATGAAGACCTGTATGGTCTATCCAGTTTGCCCAACAAGTTGGATAGACTTGTATCTGACACTCCATGCTGGTTTTTTCATTTTAAATTATTCAATCTTTATTGAGCAGTCTGGAAAACCACTGACAATAATGCATTCCTGCCATACAGTAACTCTCTGCAGCATCCAGATAACCAATAACAGTTAAGTTATATTTCATGATTAAATACTGGCAAGACAAACAGGGTGCCAATCCCATATAGGCAGTTCTAGAATGTAGTCTTGGAACATAATACCATAATATCATGCCAATAGTCTGAAAAGAGGTTTGGACAAGTTCCTGGAGGAAAAGTCCATACATAGTCTGTTATTGAGAGAGACATGGGGGATGTCACTGCTTGCCCTGGGATGTTGCTACTATTTGGGTTTCTGCGCTAAGGGAAAGGGGAGAAAAAGAAAACAGAAAACAGGAAGTTGCATCATCAGAAGGAAGACTGTGGGGCCAACATGAGCAGTGGGTATTAGTTGCTGCTCGCGGCCAATGAAAATCTATTTTATGTATTTATTTGTCACATTTGTATCCCACCTTTTCCCACTTATTAGTAGGCTCAAAGTGGCTTACATAGTTCTGGAGAGGTGGTTACAGACTCCGGTGTGAACAAATACAGTATAGGGGTACTATTACAGTGACAAGTACAGTAAAGAAGTATCGGTAAAGAGGTTGGGGTGATCCAGACAAAATGTTAGGTTGTGATCATGTGTCGGGGTTGAACACTGTCCGTTTCCTGATTAAAATGCCATATTTCATTATTCGGTGTTTATGTCAGATACTGTGGGGTTTGCCTTCTTGATCAGGTGAGTTTTTTTAGGTTTTTTTTTTTTAATTCTAGATGATTTAAAAGGTATGTGGGGGAGGGGGATGTTTGAGAGACCATCCAGCTCATTTTCGAACGAGAAGGGCGCCCATCTTCCAACACAAATCAGGAGATGGGCGACCTTCTCTCAGGGTCGCACAAATCGGCATAATCGAAAGCCGATTTTGGCCAGCCTCAACTGCTTTCCGTCGCAGGGACGGCCAAAGTTCAAGGGGGCGTGTCGGCAGTGTACCGAAGGTGGGACGGGGGCGTGGTTAACAGATGGCCGTCCTCGGCCGATAATGGAAAAAAGAAGGGCGTCCCTGACGAGCATTTGGCCGACTTTACTTGGTCCCTTTTTGTTCACGACCAAGCCTTGAAAATGTGCCCAAACTGACCAGATGACCACCGGAGGTAATCGGGGATCACCTCCCCTTACTCCTGTCAGCCTCTATGCCAGCCTCAAATGTCATACCCAGCTCCATCACAGCAGTATGCAGGTCCCTGGAGCAGTTTTTAGTGGGTACTGCAGTGCACTTCAGGCAGGTGGACCCAGGCTCATCCTCCCCCTACCTGTTACACTTGTGGTGGTAAATGGCAGCCCTCCAAAACCCACCAGAAACCCACTGTGCCCACATCTAGGTGCCCCCCATTACCCTTTAAGGGTTATGGTAGTGTTTTACAGTTGTGGGTAGTGGGTTTGGGGGGGGGTTGGGGGGCTCAGCACCCAAGGTAAGAGAGCTGTGCACCTGGGATCAATTTGTGAAGTCCACTGCAGTGCCCCCTAGGGTGCCCGGTTGGTGTCCTGGCATGTGAGAGGGACCAGTGCACTACGAATGCTGGCTCCTCCCATGGCCAAAGGGCTTGGATTTGGCCGTTTTTGAGATGGCCGTCCTTGGTTTCCATTATAGGCGAAAACCAAGGTCGGCGATCTCAACATTTAGGTCGACATAAATGTTGAGATTTGGCCGGCCCCGACCGTATTATCGAAACGAAAGATGGGCGCCCATCTTGTTTCGATAATGCGGGTTGCCCCGCCCTTTCACAGCGCCGTCCTTAGAGATGGGCGCCCCTGTTCGATTATGCCCCTCCACATGGCATGCAGGCGAGAGAGGGAGAGACCATATCACTTGTGGGACAAGGCGTTCTTCTTCTGCCCACCCATCTTGGGCCCTGGCCCACCCCAAATTGGGTGTCTGGCTACGCCCTTGCAGAAATAGATTTAAAAAAAATGGGAAGAGGGACAGTTTCAAGCTCTGCCACGGAGTACACCTTCCTCTAGGAGTCAGATAATTGACCAGGTCCTTTACTGCCCCTTTACGTCTAATAGAGATGAACGAAAATGATAGTAGTCTTCCACATTCTTGTCTTATTTATTTATTTATTTACTGCATTTGTATCCCACATTTTCCCACCTATTTGCGGGCTCAGTGTGGCTTACAATACATTGTGGATGATGGAAATACAATTTGTTACAATTCGATTATGGGTTACATTGTGAAGGGTTATGGGAAGACAAAGTCAAAATATCATTGGGGGAATAGAACAATGGAATGTAACAATGGGGAAATGATAGGGCGATAAACAATAGCAAGAGAACATTAGGGTATAACAATTTTACCTGTGGGTAGAGTTTTAAGTGTGGTGAAAATACGGGGAAAGAGAATTCAGAAGAAAGTGTATTGATGCGTTTCTATTAGTGTGTATGGACTTCATGTGTTTTGATCCTTGCGATAAGTTTTATCAAAGAGATGAGTCTTATGCATAAAGGAATCCTGTGCAGAAGGAATGGATCCTCAGAAGCTTAGCTAAAATTGGGTGAAGGAGCTGGTGGGGGGAAGAGGGGTTGGTGGTTCGGAGGCGAGAATAGGGGAGGGCAGACTTATATGGTCTGTGCCAGAGCCGGTGATGGGAGGCGGGACAGGTGGTTGGGAGGCGGGAAAAACTGCTGGGCAGACTTATACGGTCTGTGCCCTGAGAAAGACAGGTACAAATCAAGGTAAGGTATACACATGAGTTTATCTTGGGCAGACTGGATGGACCATGTAGGTCTTTTTCTGCCGTCATCTACTATGTTACTATGTAGTCTTCAATAGTTTGCGGAAGTCGGTTAATTCGTAGATCGTTTTCAGGTTGCGTGGTAGTGTATTCCAGATGTACTGTTACAGTATAATGTGAATTACTTTTTAATACTCGGTGGTTCCATTAAAAAAAAAAAAAAAGGAGAAGCCCAGATGATCAAAGAAATAGCTTACTTTAATGCTTATATATAGAAATAATATTTTATTTTTAAGACTTTAATCTGCGAAGTAATGGCAGACACTAACTCATTAGATGTAGCTTCTTGTCTTTAATGGTTTTTTTTTTCCTTCCATGACGCAGTGTTTGAATTGGAATAAAATTAACAGGCTTAATTCATGTTATGCAAAGCACAAAAATGCTTCACGTTGATAGTATTTCTCTACTTTAGACACATCAAGGACATCTTAATATTCTCTGATGAACAATGGGAGGCATTAGGGCTGGAGTATTGGGGAATATTTTTTTTGCAGCTGTGTTTCTTTTGTGAAGATGCAGAAAAATTAACCTAGGTCACCGTTTTTACTTATCCAAATAGCTGAGCAGGTACGAATTCAATGAGCATTAGAAAAAAGAAGGTAATTTAAAATGGATTTGAACATCAGGTGGTTCTCAGCAGTGCTCAGATCTCATTAAACATCTGAACACTTCACTGGAATTAAAAAAAAAAACATATTTTATTCAGAAGAACTGCAGGGTAGGTGGAATCAAGGGTGAAAACCAGGACACCCTTTTCAACAATGTGATTAATAGTCAATAAAGGCATTTTGAGGTCACTTTCAGTCATATGGGGAACGTATAATTTGACACGTCTGCCTTACGGCTCCTTTTGCAAAGCCTCACTAGTGATTCTGGCGCTGCAAATGCGACGAAGCCCATTCAGTTCCTATGGGCCTTGTCGCATTTCCTGCACCAGAATCACTAGCGTGACTTTATGAAAGGAGCTCTGGCCTAGTGGTTGGGGTGGCGGACTTTGGTCCTGGGGAACTGAGGAACTGAGTTTGATTCCCACTTCAGGCATAGGCAGCTCCTTGTGACTCTGGGCAAGTCACTTAACCCTCCATTGCCCCATGTAAGCCACATTGAGCCTGCCATGAGTGGGAAAGCGCAGGGTACAAATGTAACAAAAATAAAATAGATACTATTGGAGATTCTACATGGAATGTTGCTACTATTGGACATTCTACATGGAATGTTGCTCTCACCAATTCCAGGCTGTGCAGGCTTCTGTTTCTGTGAGTCTGACGTCCTGCACGTACCTGCAGGATGTCAGACTCACAGAAGCAGAAGCCTGTGCGGCCACATTGGTGATCTGCAAGGGCCGACTTCTACATGGAATGTTGCTAGTGGAATAGCAACATTCCATGTAGAATCTCAAATAGTAGTAGCAACAGTGGAGGAGTGACCTAGTGGTTAGGGTGGTGGACTTTGGTCCTGAGGAACTGAGTTTGATTCCCACTTCAGGCACAGGCAGCTCCTTGTGACTCTGGGCAAGTCACTTAACCCTCCATTGCCCCATGTAAGCCGCATTGAGCCTGCCATGAGTAGGAAAGCGCAGGGTACAAATGTAACAAAAATAAAATAGATACTATTGGAGATTCTACATGGAATGTTGCTACTACTGGAGATTCTACATGGAATGTTGCTATTCCACTAGCAGAAAACGTATATACAATATCAATGTCTCTGGTAACATTCAACCACTTGTATACACAAACCAGGACTCTTAGCCACTAAGAGTCCTGGTTTGTGTATACAAGCTATTCCACTAGCAACATTCCATGTAGAAGGCTGCGCAGGCTTCTGTTTCTGTGAGTCTGACGTCCTGCACGTACGTGCAGGACGTCAGACTCACAGAAGCAGAAGCCTGCGCGGCCACATTGGTGATCTGCAAGGGCACAGGCAGCTCCTTGTGACTCTGGGCAAGTCACTTAACCCTCCATTGCCCCATGTAAGCCGCATTGAGCCTGCCATGAGTGGGAAAGCACAGGGTACAAATGTAACAAAAAAAAATAGTTTCATATCATCCCCCGGATTCTATGCAGTAAGTGAGGGAACAGGTGACATGCATGGAGGGGAAGGTATTTCTTAGTAGTCTGGCAGGACTGAATATTGGGAGGGGTGGGTAATGGTGCTGGTTGATATTGGGGTGGGGGATACAAAGGAAGAGATGAGGCAATGCTGGATGGTGGGGTAAGGGGAATGAAATGAGGTAGTACTTAATAGTAGAGGATTGGAGGAAAGAGACCGGACGATGGAGGGAGGGGAGAGAGATAGGGGGTGATGCTGGATTTTGAGGGGAGGAGAGATGAGGCAATATTTTTTTGGCAGATAATTCTCTTGAGTGTGTTTAGCTTGCATGTTACAATTATTAACAGAGATATGGTGGGGGGGGGGGGGGGGCAGACAAGGGCAGAGAGACATAGTGAAGGGGCCCTTCTTTGCTATGTTCAGAAGTGCTGACACAGATGTTGCCACCCCAAGGACTGAAACTTGCCATCCCATATTCTTTCCCACCCTGCCCTAGTCCCTCTCCACCCCACTCCACCCTAGCCTTCCAAAACATATTAACTGGGCAGTAATTGGCAGTGTACATGAGCTGATGATTACTGCCCGGTTAACGTGTGAACCTTACCGTTAAGTTTATGGGTGGTGGTAAGGTCTCAGGCCCAAAATGGATGTGTGCTGATTTTAATTTTGCCGCACATCCATTTTTGGCAAAAAAAAAAAGAGAAGCCTATTTTGCAGATGCGCTGAAAAATGGACCTGCACACGTCCGATACACGCATCTACACTGGCTCAGGCCATTTTTCAGCGCACCTTATTAAAAGGGGCCCCAATCCTCCATTGCTCAAGGTACAAAATAAATACCTGTATATAATATGTAAACCACTATGATAGTAACCACTGAAAGATAGTATATCAAGTCCCATCCCCTTCCCTAAAGATGAGACTAACTCCTAAAGGAGATAAAGGGCTCCTGATTAACATCCAGGAGGAGGAAAGACCATAAGTGGTGGTTGGGAGGCGGGGATAGTGCTGGGCAGACTTGTACGGTCTGTGCCAGAGCCGGTGGTGGGAGGCGGGGCTGGTGGTTGGGAGGCGGGGATAGTGCTGGGCAGATTTATAAGGTCTGTGCCAGAGCCGGTGGTTGGGAGGCAGGACTGGTGGTTGGGAGGCGGGGATAGTGCTGGGCAGACTTATACGGTCTGTGCCCTGAAAAGCACAGGTACAAATCAAAGTAGGGTATACACAAAAAGCAGCAAATATGAGTTATCTTGTTGGGCAGACTGGATGGACCGTGCAGGTCTTTTTCTGCTGTCATCTACTATGTTACTATAAGAAGACTAAAGAGCTTTTTACGACTCCGCTGTCTGTGAAGAGGTATGAATGAGGCTGGAGTTGGAAACGGAAATTTCTGTTCAGAGGAACCTAAGAGCCATTGCTGTAACGAACCTCGTTCTTTTTGCAGCCACCTCACATTAACACTATGGACATTCTGCTGTATTTTTATTTTGCCATTAAAAGAAATTTTATTTTTGAGCTGGAACGGTCTCCAGTTCCTTTCTGCCTTTTTCAATTTACTGTGCTTTAATTACTATTTTAACTATTATCTTAAGCTCGTCAGCGGGGCACCTTGCACTTGTCTATGTGCCATGAGGGAGAAAGTTGGGAGCGTCGATGTACAATTTGGGCCACAGACCTTACTATCTGCAGTGTTGCCAGGTGGGCGGTTTTACCGCCCAATTGGGCGGTTTTCCGCGACCCGCCGTGGGAAATTTTTGCCCGCGGCGGGTTGCGGTTTTTTGGTCTGGTTTTTGGGCTTTGGGGCGGTTTTTTGTGCGGCTTTTTCGGCCGCGGGGGCGGGGTTAGTGACGTTTTTGGGCGGGGTTAGTGACGTGGGAGGCGGGGCCGAAGACGTGGGAGGCGGGGCCGGTGACGGGGGAGGCAGGGGTGATGACGCGGGGGTGGGGGTGTCAGGGGCGGGGTTTGAGTTTGGGCGGGTTTTGTGCTGGATTGGGTGGGAAAAAAATTTTCCACCTGGCAACACTGACTATCTGATCGATCTGCCTCTGGGGTATCCCTCAACCCATATATACGAGAGGTCCACTCCATTAGCAAATCAGAAGACGTGTGATGTCAGCTATCTAGCATACAGGTTTGTGAAACTGGTGGAATATGTCATTTTCGCAGTATGTCGTACTTTCCACCTTCCAAGGTTGTGAAGAGGAGTGCTGTGTAATCCCATTCCATTCACACCGGGGCACTGTGCAAGATTTGAGATGGGTTTTCCTGTGTTCAACAATACTAGATTTCACTGCAAAATCCTTTACCTATGCAGTGGGCATGCCGGACACTTTTAACTACTATGGAACCAGGGATGCCGAGAGACTGAGCTGGGCCCGACAGCCCCATCCCCCCAGGATCGCTGCCACTGCCACCCCCCCCCCCCCCCCCCAGATCACGGCTGCTCCCGCCGCCGCAACTTACAAATACCTTAGCTGGCGGGGATCCCGAGGCCCTGCCAAGAGAAGAGGTCTTTCTCCAGTGCTGCTCTTCACTCTGCCCGTTGCCTGACCCTGTGGTTGTGGCCTAAGGGGAAAAGGAGCCGCTTGGCAAACAGTGGGCAGAATGAAAAGCAGCGCTGGAGGAAGACCTGCAGTGTCTGATCCTCTGGGTTCTCCTCAGCCTCCAAGGGGGGACACAATTACCCGTGTCCTGTCAGGAACAGGAAAAAGAGAGAGACAGAGACCCCAGTGCCAGGCCTGGGGAATTTCCCCCCCCCCCCCCCCCCCCCTTGGCAGCCCTGGATGGAACTACAGCAATTCACAGCTAAAACCATGCAAACTCCAAACTTGCCTTCTGAAAGAAGGTCTGGGCGACACTGAGATCCCCAGCCTCAAGTGGCCCAATCTTGCCTGAGAAAAAAATCCGAATATCACTTGTCCCTTGATTACTGAAGTCCTGGATAAAATTAAAACTAGCTGAAGGAGAAACAGACACCAAAGTAGTGAAGGTACAAATTTTTTTTTGTTACGTTTGTATCCCGCGCTTTCCCACTCATGGCAGGCTCAATGCGGCTTACATGGGGCAATGGAGGGTTAAGTGACTTGCCCAGAGTCACAAGGAGCTGCCTGTGCATGAAGTGGGAATCAAACTCAGTTCCCCAGGACCAAAGTCCACCACCCTAACCACTAGGCAAATAGCAAAAGCAAGTCCAATGCATAAAAAGCAGTGTTAGCATGCACAGACTGAGGTGTTTCAACAATAACACTATGTACTTCTGCATATTTACGGGCAACATTCCCGCTAATTAGATCATTTTCTTTCATGGAAATAACTTAGGTGTGGATTTTATCCCTCTGCTAATGTTTGTTTCTCCTTAACTGCCTCTCGGGCAATGCAATAAAGTTCACAGTTAACGAATGTGAATACTCGACCAGCTGGATTCATTTGCATGTCATTAATATAGCTCATTAGTATGGGCCTTGATGTTAATAGTGCTAAAGTATATTTGCCTTCATAGTTTCCTGGACCTTTATCGAACACTAGAGAAAACAGAAATGCACAATGCAGGACCCACAACAGCTAACAGTCCTTAGATTTGAGCCTGTTTTTATTTCCAGTTGCCAAGGCTGCTACGGAGTTATCCTGCTTACTCACAGGGGCCCTTTTACTAAGCTGTAGTAAAAGCAGCCCTTTGCTAGTGGCTGCAACCGTTTTTGCCGCACGCCAAAGCCCCTTTTACAGCCAGGGCCGCTGAGAGACTGGGCCGGGGCAAGGCCGGGCCCCCTGAATTCAAATCACAGCGCCTCACCACCTCGCTCCGTGTGAAAGCGCAGCAGCGGCAGTCTGCAGATCGACCCCCCTTCGGGCCTTCCTTCCCTGTGTCCCGCCCTCGCGGAAGTTACGTCAGATGAGGGCGGGACACAGGGAGGGAAGGCCCAAAGGGAGGCGTTCTGCAGACTGCCGCTGCTGCGGTTTCACACAAAGCAAGGTGGTGAGGCACTGTGATTTGAATGGAGGGGGCGGGTGGGACTGCGGAGCCGGGCCCCCCTTGGAGGCCCAGGTCCGGGGAATTTTGTCTCCCCTGCCCCCTCTCTCGGCGGCCCTGTTTACCGCAACAGGTAAAAAGACCGAAAAAAGAAATGGCTATTTTGCAAGTTCACATTTGCCGCACAGCCAATTTGGGGGAGGACTTACTGCCACCCATTGAGGTGGCGGTAAGGGCTCCCACATTAACCCAGTGGTAACTGGGCAGTGTGTGACACTGCCTGATTACAGCCGGGTAACCCCCTGTGCAAATATTTGTTCAGTATTTCTGCTAGTGCCGGAAATGGAAGTCGCTGTGGAGGAACTACCGCCAGTCAGTGGCATACCAAGGGGGGGGGGCGTGATCCGCCCCAGGTACACGCCGCTGGGAGGGGGGTGCCGCGTGTCTGTCGGCAACGCTCGTTCCCTGCTCCCTCTGCCCCGGAACAGGAAGTAACCCGTTCCGGGGCAGAGGGAGCAGGAAACGAGCATTTCCGACAGACGCGCGGCACCCCCCCAGCAGGTAAAGATGCACCGGGGGCAGTGTCCGTCGCTTCGCCAGGGGGGGGGGGTCGCGCTGCACCCGGCGGGGGAGGGTGCACCGGCGATCCGCCCCGGGTGTCAGCCACCCTAGGAACGCCACTGCCGCCGGTACCCGCGTTGGGTTGCAGCTAGTTCCGGGATGCCACGTGGCAACTGTTTAGTAAAAGGGCTCCTTAATGCCCAGGCATTTTTGTCTGAAACATGAACTCAAATTTCCATCCGGTTTCAGAAACCAAAACCAAAATTCAGTCGGCCTCTAACAGGGTCCCATTTTATGCAATGACACCCTGTGCTCAAATAACACAATTTTTTTTTTAAAGATTTTTATTTATGCCATTTATAAATTAAATTATCAAGCAACATACTTGTACAGAACTATAATGAAAAGTAGAAACATAATCACAGACAGAAAATTGTTTAAAAAAGGAAACAAAACTTGTGTTCTCATTTCATTATTCATACCACAATAATTGGGAATTCCAAGGTTGCATAGGAGAGAGAGAGAGAGAAAAAAAAAAACCAACAAGTTAATCACTATTTTAGGAAAAATGACACAGTCATAGGAGCCGACTCTGTGGGTGCTTGAGCACCCCCAATATTGAGAAAATTCCTTGTATGTGTCGAGGGAGGGGTTATTTCCATTGGGCTTAGCACCCCCAATAATTACGAAAAGTTGGCTCCTATGGACACAGTTATTACTGCTAACATCAGCCAAATCCTAAATGAGAGCTTAAACCATAGCACTGGCATCTGAGTTCTGAGAAGTCACTTGGCAAATCTGTTTGGTGGCCAAGAAGGCAGATAACTGAGAAGGTGTGAAAAACACTAGTTTTTGGGAATTTAATTGCACCACACGTTTACATGGAAACTTCAAGAAAAAAAGTACCAACCAGTTGAATAACCCCAGGGTGTAGCAACAAAATTTGTTTCCTTTTCTTTTGTGTTTCTCTTGATACATCTGGAAATATCCAAATGTTATTATTAAGAAACAATTTTGAATGGTTCTCCAGTCTCTATCCGTTGACACAGCGAAAGTCACCATTAAAGTGGAAGCCGTTAATGGCTCAGGGTATGAAGTTTCTAGAAGGTCTGTTAAGATTACGAATCGTGAGCGCCATCATTAATTTATTGCTGCTGTTCTTGAGCAGACTTAGGTGGTAAATAATAGATTTTTGACCATGGATGTAGATTTGAATCTGATATACCCCAAATCTCCTTCAAGTATTCGTGAAACATTTCCCATGGAGAGATCATGCTAGAACGAGAAAAAATTAAAATTTTAAGCAAAGCAGCTCTAAGCGTATTTTCCAGAACCTCTAATTTTCCTCTCAAGTTTATTGTCTGTAGTCATAGCTGTTTGCAATTCAGTCAAATTGTTGTTTTCTTTCTCCAATGTCTCTAGTCGAACATTCATATCCACCAAATTTGTAGTATTTTATCCACTTGAGAAGAAATTTCATTCATAGATTTTTTGATAAGGAATTTACTTGAGGAATCATGACTTTAGCTAAGTTAGTAACATCCTCCTATATAACATGTGAAGAAATAACTGCTGGCTTTATCTGCGAACATGCTGGCAAGGATAATGAAGAAATTGTACCTCTTTCTTCAACTGCAGATTTCATCTTGGTAACCTTGTTTTCTTGATTTGAGTAGTATCCTGCGTTTGTTCTCCATATTTGGAGAATTTATCTCTAAAATAAATTCTCAAACGTAACTGGCGAAAGAATCTATACAAACTCCTTCTCATTTCAAAAGAATTATAATCACTGGTCGGTACATAAGACATTCCTAACTGCAATAATATTAGTTGTTCTGGTGACAAGGACTTAGAAGATAGGCTAAACACATTAACTGCTCCTAATTCTTGGATCATTGATTCTTCCGTCCTCATGTTGTCTTTGCCCCTGTTGTATTTCATTGGTTCCTGAAGGTGTTGCGCCCATTCTCCCTTGACTGCCTCCTAAATTTTCTCCCCCCCCCCATGATTCACTAGATGATATACTTTCCCCTGAAGAAGTTCCAGAGATGGTGAAACTTGGATCCGAGTTGGGATATTGTATGGAGATTTGAATAATTGAAAGCATGAAAAAAAGAGGACATCCAAATCTATTGAAACACAGGCTTTAATAAGCAAATTACAACGGAGATCGAAAAACAGTGAAGTGTTGCCTCTGTGGAGCAGAGACTCAAAAAAGTCAGTATTTGTCCAGAAGTTAAACAGCATTAACTATTGTGAGAATCTTTGCTAGAAGCTGGAGTTCAGGGATCTTTAGCCAGGATGATGGGAACAGATCAAGGGCAGAGAAGGTAGGTCTCATGGAAGAGATGGTCTTAGTCAGAGGTGGCAGAGAAGGTCGTTAAAAAGAAGACCAAGAAGAAAAACCAGTTGTTGATAATGAATTTTGGCCAGAGGAAATTAAACTCCCTTAAATAGGGACCAGGGAAGTTGATGGAAGGGGAGAGGAAAGTGGGACTACAGATAGTGAATTACTGAGATCTGAGACTTTACAAGAGAAACATTGAGAGAGGGATTCAGTTGATGGAACTCATGAATTTTTAACAGAAGAATTTGATGAAAAAGTCAATGACCGGAAAATAGAATAAAGTTGTTTAGAAGAGTTGGATGCCATTTTACGGCGACTTTTAAAATAAATTGACAGCATTCTGTAGGTGAAAGTTATAGCTTTTAAGCTTAGCCCTAAAATTTTTTGTTCATTCATAAGAAGATCTCCCTTAAGGATGCATAAATCATTATAGTACTAGAGTTTCTTAGTAGATGAAGTAGACAACTTAAACTGCCTCAAAGGAACAATTTGGTCTAATACAGACAGAAGTGTTGACGGGAGACAGAGAGCTTGATCTTCAAGATCAGGATTATCAAAGTCAGCAGGAAAAGAGAAGGGGAAATTGAACCAGGGTTGATACTTACAAGATGTCTAGACCAGACAGAAGGTGAAGGATTAGAAAAAGGAGACGAGAATAAAGAATTGGAAAAATGAGCTGAATAGTGGTCAGACCATGGGACCTGTGTAAAAGGAGAAGGTGAAAGGGTAGAGTTGGCCTGAGATATGACCAGATCTAAAATATGGCCAGCCTGGTATGTAGGGAAAGCCACCCACTGAAATAGGTTCAAGATCTGTTATATGGGATCGAAAGGATCAAGAACGAGGATGGGATCGATCATCCATATGGGTATTAAAATCCCCTAAGATAAGAATATTAGAATATCGTATATACGCGTCTGTAATAGTCTGAAAGCATATGTCCCATTGGGCACTAGTCAGAGAAGGAGGACAGTAGAAAAGTGAAAGAACGAGAGGAGTTGGAGTGCAAATACAAACAGCAAGAACCTCTGGATATGGAAACGAGGGACAGAGTTCAACGATCTGTAGATCAGTTGAGAATAAGATAGCAAGGCCACCCCCA
Source organism: Microcaecilia unicolor (assembly GCF_901765095.1). Classification (NCBI taxonomy): domain Eukaryota; kingdom Metazoa; phylum Chordata; class Amphibia; order Gymnophiona; family Siphonopidae; genus Microcaecilia; species Microcaecilia unicolor. The sequence goes on along the minus strand of NC_044039.1, from coordinate 216,810,028 downwards.
TGTCTGGAGGGCCTTGGCAAAGAAACAAAATTGAAGCCATCGGGAAGACAATTTAATAGACGACCCTCTTCACCAGGCTTCAGCCAGTTATCTGTCGAACAGTCGCGCCTAACTTAAGGCGCAGCCATTTGCATCAACTGAAATATGGTGCAAATGTATGTGCCGAAATTAGACGCATATCCCTGTTATTTTATTAGAACGTGTGTTAATTTTAGGAATGCCCCTGTTACACCCATGACCCTCCTATTTCTATTACCCCTTTTCAGATCATGTGTAAATTTTAGGCGCGGATCCCGTGCCTCTGCACCTAAAATTAAAAGCTTAAATGCTAATTAAATCTAATTAGTGCCAATAATTGCTTGTTATTTCTGCATTTTATTCCTTACACACTCTCTATGGGCTGAGCTTCCTTCCACCCTGTTCAGGATGCCTAATCTGAGAACTGTAGATCTGTTTAATAAAACCAAACGAAATGAGTGTGTCTCTATTGTGGTTATCTACTGTAGCAATCTCTCCCTCTCCAACACAGCTGTACACACAGCTCATCCAGCCCTGACCCACACAAAGCCTTCAGTTCCTTCTCCTGGGACTTCCAGGCTTTGAGAAACACATCTGGGTTGACTAAAATCGCCCAGATGATCCTTAGGACTTAGTACTTACACAACCTCTGCAATTACTCCTGGGCTACCACACACAGAGGATGTATTTCGCCCACAAACACATAATATTCATTTCTCCCTTACACTCATTTAACTATTTCTGCATCGAAAAGAAAACCATTCTGAACCAGTTTTAAGGAAATGATTCCCCATTCAGACTCATACTTTCTGCATGGTGCTGCGGATTCATGCTCGGGGGGGGGGGGGGGGGGCACTGTCTGCTTTCACAGCTATACTCAGCCTGCACCCTGTGTAGCTTCTTCCCCACCCCCTACCCACAAATGTATGGCTCCTGCTTCTCATTTCTTTTGATTCCCTCCCAAAGGGGCAGTGCACTGACATCAATATTTTTTGGCCTGTTTCTTTTCGTTTTCCAGTGGCAAAAGTAGGGAGGAAACCACAGTATCGTAGTCTTGAATCACACACCAAAAGCCCAGAATAGGTGGTTGGTTGGATTTCCATCTGAATGGTGAATCTCTCAGATTAAGATCATATTTTTAAAAATCTGATCAAATGGACAGTGGCATACCTAGGGCAGTGGCTGGCACCCCACTCGCAAAGCAGTAAGGGGGTGCACTGAGCAGTCTCAGAGCCGCCGTCTACATGCACGCAACTGGCTCTGTTGGTCTCCTGCCCTGGAACAGGAAGTTACCATCAGAGGGAGCAGGGGATTGGCAGAGTCAATAGACATGCGCATACAGACTGTCTCTCTGACCTGGAACAGGAAGTTACCATCAGAGGGAGCAGGGGATTGGCAGAGTCAATAGACATGCGCATACAGACTGTGTCTCTGACCTGGAACAGGAAGTTACCATCAGAGGGAGCAGGGGATTGACAGAGTCAATAGACATGCGCATACAGATTGTGTCTCTGATCTGGAACAGGAAGTTACCATCAGAGGGAGCAGGGGATTGACAGAGTCAATAGACATGCGCATACAGACTGTCTCTCTGACCTGAAACAGGAAGTTACCATCAGAGGGAGCAGGGGATTGGCAGAGTCAATAGACATGCGCATACAGACTGTCTCTCTGACCTGGAACAGGAAGTTACCATCAGAGGGAGCAGGGGATTGGCAGAGTCAATAGACATGCGCATACAGACTGTGTCTCTGACCTGGAACAGGAAGTTACCATCAGAGGGAGCAGGGGATTAGCAGAGTCAATAGACATGCGCATGCAGACTGTCTCTCTGACCTGGAACAGGAAGTTACCATCAGAGGGAGCAGGGGATTGGCAGAGTCAATAGACATGTGCATGCAGACTGTCTCTCTGACCTGGAACAGGAAGTTACCATCAGAGGGAGCAGGGGATTGGCAGAGTCAATAGACATGCGCATACAGACTGTCTCTCTGACCTGGAACAGGAAGTTACCATCAGAGGGAGCAGGGGATTGACAGAGTCAATAGACATGCGCATACAGATTGTGTCTCTGATCTGGAACAGGAAGTTACCATCAGAGGGAGCAGGGGATTGGCAGAGTCAATAGACATGTGCATACAGACTGTCTCTTTGACCTGAAACAGGAAGTTACCATCAGAGGGAGCAGGGGATTGGCAGAGTCAATAGACATGCGCATACAGACTGTCTCTCTGACCTGGAACAGGAAGTTACCATCAGAGGGAGCAGGGGATTGGCAGAGTCAATAGACATGCGCATACAGACTGTCTCTCTGACCTGGAACAGGAAGTTACCATCAGAGGGAGCAGGGGATTGGCAGAGTCAATAGACATGCGCATACAGACTGTGTCTCTGCCCTGGAACAGGAAGTTACCATCAGAGGGAGCAGGGGATTGGCAGAGTAAATAGACATGCGCATACAGACTGTGTCTCTGCCCTGGAACAGGAAGTTACCATCAGAGGGAGCAGGGGATTGGCAGAGTCAATAGACACGCGCATACAGGCTGTGTCTCTGACCTGGAACAGGAAGTTACCATCAGAGGGAGCAGGGGATTGGTAGAGTCAATAGACATGCGCATATAGACTGGCTCTGTATCTATTTAATGCACCCCCTTACTGCCTGCACTTGGGGCGGATCGTACCCATTGCCCCGCCTTTGCTTCACCACTGCAAATGGGAGTATAAATGTAACTGTGATGGAAGGAAGCCTCTGTCTGTAACACGTTGCTTGAATAGAATGTAATATCATAATCCAACAAACCTCAGGCCACCGGTAAGCATCCCAGCTGTGCAGGGCCGCCGAGAGCCGGGGCCGGGCCCGGGACAAGACCGCCCCCGGCCCCCCCCCACCCGAGATCGCGTCACGCCCCGCCCCCCCACCCGAAGTCGCCGGGCCCCCCCTCCACCCGAGGTCGCGTCACGCCCCGCCCCCCCACCCGAAGTCGCCGGGCCCCCCCTCCACCCGAGGTCGCGTCGTGCCCCTCCCCACCCGAAGTCGCCGGGCCCTCCCTCCACCCGCTGCTGGGCCCTCTGAACTAACCTGAAGCGCCTTCACATTCGCATCGCAGTAAGCAGCAGCAGCATCAGCAGGGCAGACCGCTCCTTCCTTCCGTGCCCCGCCCTCGCGGACGTTACATCAGGCGAGGGCGGGACACGGAAGGAAGGAGTGGCCTGCCCTGCTGCTGCTGCTTGCTGCGATGTGAACGTGAAGGCGCTTCAGGTTAGTTCCGGGAGCTACGGAGGGCGGGACGGACTGCAGCGGCGCCGGGCCCCCCCGGAGGCCCGGGCCCGGGGACTTTTGTCCCCCCTGTCCCCCCCTCTCGGCGGCCCTGCAGCTGTGGGCAGTGCTTCAGCCTGGAGTCCCAGATCAGTGCAATGCTGCCCCTTCTCTCATACACAGACACTGCCTGATGCAACGATGAGTAAAACCCTTGACAAAATTATGGCAGTATATTAACGCAGATGTATTCAGCCTTACTGTACAAACCAGAACTTCCCAGACTCGGTCAGGACCCCAAATGAGGTCACAAAACCCAAGATTGGGGGTGGGGGGTGGGAGGGAGGAGGGTCACACAATTTCATTTGGCTGTAATCATGGGGTTACAGCCACCAAAAGATTGGGAAGGCACTGATATAAATCCTGTTCATAAGAAAGGGGTTTTTTCTAGCAAAAAAGGTGCCAGTACTCAAACGCTAAGCCACTCTTCAGGGGTGGGGTGATCACTGAGAGACCCACACCAAAATAGCCAGCCCCCCCCACACACACACAATAGCCAGGCCCCCTGCAACCAGTCACAGAATCTATGACAAGGCAGAATTGGTGTGTAGAGCCTGAGCTCTTTCATTAAAACTTGGGGGGTCCATGGGTCAATTTTAGCAGTACCCCTCAAGTACCCCCTCAAAAAAAGCCCTGCCTTTGCTGCCCTCAGTCCCTTACCTCACAACTGAAATGCTGATGCTGACGATTGTCCGTGCTGGATTGGCACCTCTACTCAGGACCCCTTCCAGCCAGCCAGTTGGCTCACAAAGGACAGGAAGAAGAAACTGGGCCAGTTAATAGTCAATATAAAGTTTTAAAAATAAGTGTATTTCTCACTGAAATGGCAGCACTGAGGTGTCGTCTCACAATAGCACTTTGCTGTCTACAAAGTCACAGCAGTAGGTTTGAGTAAGGCATTTGAACCTGTAATTCACGTCCTACCACTGGCTGTTGAATAATATTTATGGCTCAGGCTGACATTTTCCATCAGAAATGTGATCACTCCATTCCTTTGAAATAGCCACACAATAGTAATTCGGAAGGCGCCACTGAGAGACGACAACTCAGCAAACAGCAAAAGCTATTATGAGAAAATTGCATTGCATTAAACCTGCTCACGACTGCAGGCTCTTAACTGATCTTCGCATTTGTTGTGGGACGTTTGCCTAGAAAATGTTAGAAGATCTTTTAATAAATGCACTAAATAAGATGCATAATTTAGCTCTCGTCTGTACGAAGCTGGCCTGCTTCCAAAACCAGCTCTCGCATAGGCTTCAGTCAACACGAAGGCTTTTCCCATTGGCCCAGTACAAATACACTCATTAAAATTAGTCACCGCTAGGTATCAGATTTCATTCTTTCTTCTAATGTCTCAATTTATGCTTCCGTCTTGAACAAACACAAGAAAATGCCTCGGAGGCCCAGGATGTCTGTACACTCCACAGGCAACGACGTGGGGACAAAAAAGAGCCATCTCCCCTCCCCACCCACCCACCCATAATATTGTGAGTTTTTTGCCACAGGAAATGAAAACTTTTGCTCACCCTCCTTCACTAGCCATTTCATTTTATTCTCCAGAGGCAGAAGAAAGAATGTGTAGCTCGAGATGACTAAGCCTTTTCTTTCCAAATTCGAAATCATTTTTAAAGCAGCGTCTCACATCTCCGTGGGCGAACTAGAGAAGAAGGAAAAATACGAGAGAACTGTACTTGTCTCGAGAAGCCGGAGTTTGCAGCTGAGTTATTAAGGATGGAAAAACAAATCCTGAAGGCAGAGAAGTGGGTAGTGGAGAAAGAAAGCAGCTTGCTTGTCTCAAAATTACCATATTTCTGCACTCCTGTAAACACCCTTTAGAAAGGAAAACACACACAGTAATGGATTTGACCTTCAGATTTTCAACATTGATTTCGTATCCACCTTGGTGGTTGATACGAACTGATGCTGGTATAGTTTGGAAATAAATAATGATCCCTTTTGCTTTTTTCAGAACTGTGCTTCTCCAGTTCCCCTGCCTTTACTGTCCATGCTTTCTGTGTGTCCATCTATTACCTGTATGGGATCCTGATAGACTTTCATAAGCATTAGATTTCTGCTCAGAAATCACTTACAAATCAGAAGATAAAAACGTTTTTTTATGTTTTGGGGATGTTTTTAATGTATTTCATTTTCTTAGAATAGGGGAAGTTACTAAACTGTGTTAACTCAGGTATTCAGCTCTGTGAGAGCACTGGGATTACTAATGCCCAATTCAATGCTCCTGGGGAGCCTCTCTTAAAGGTCTGATATTCAGAAAAGTTTGACCGAGCAGAGGAGAGGCTCTTGTCCAATTACACCCTGCTGAGCTGGCCCCTACACTAACTGGTTAAGTTAGGACAGCAAAAAAGCTATCCTATCTTTATCCGCCAAGCTAACCGCACACCAGCACGAATATTGGCCAGGTCACCAGTGAAACCCAAATAATCAGTGCTGCTGCTAAGACATGGCCTGGCATTAAATATCTGAGCTCAGTTCGGCCTACGAATGTACACAGCTTAAAAAGCCCAACCACTCTGGGCTAAATACTGATTGCTGATCCCTGGGTCACCCCTTCCCCAATATCTCCCCTGAAGACAATCCCAGCTCCTCAACCCCTCATCCCCCACCTACTGAAGACACATTGCACACCTTCCATCCACTCCACACCCACCCCCTTATAAGCTCCCCGTCAAGGACCTCACCCATCCCTGAAGCCTGCCCCCATTACAATCATAAGTGGTATCTCTAAACCACCAGGGAGTGGTTGAAGTAGGCCTCCCCCCTTCCCTGGGACTACTTCAACCACTCCCTGGTGGTCTAGGGATACAGGGCAGGAGAGACCTCTAGTAATTCTTGCCTGGATAAATCCATTTTGAATGTTGACCCCTCTGAGGCAGTGGCGTAGCCACAGGTGGGCCTGGGTGGGCCAGGGCCCACCCACTTAGGGCTCAGGCCCTAGGTGCCTTGATTCTGATTTACAATACTAGAGTAACCTGGTATCAGTTGGCCTAACATCCAGGTGCCCCTTCACTTCTGTCAACAGTAGAGTTGGCGTAAGTACGAGTGCTTTTGCAACAGGTATCTTTGTAACTTACAGTTTCTGTAAGTTACACTGTTCTGCTCTCTCACCAGAGTGATTAGCATGCAATCGAAACCAGAGTATATAGACCATCACTTGGATAAGACTCAGAACTCTTGAACCAAAATCTTCTTTAATGCAGTAATGAAACAAAGAAAAATAACTTATAGTTCAGGTGTGCTGGACAAGAGTCTTGCCTTGCAAACTGGAGTCTGTTTCAAACCAGCTCTCTCTCCATGCAAGAGAGAGGCTGGGAATATACAAGCTGAGAGTGATGCTGTATATACTTTTTATACTGTGGGGCAGGTGCATAGCCACTGTTCGGCCTGGGCACATCCAGCAGCTGTGCACCTTGCAGGATCATGGAAGCCCAGCTGGCGCTGTCATCTCCTTCCTAAAGCATTGCTTCCACAGGTCGCCAGCAGCAGCGATTCCCACACTCTGCCTGACGCTAACCTGGAAGCCTCTCCTCTGCAGCAACTTCCTGTTTCTGATGGGGCAGAACACAGCAGAGGGGAGGCTTCTGCAGAAGTCTTGCGAGGTCACCGCTTGAAGCCTCGGCAGCCATTTTGAAGCGGCACCCGCAGCAAGCGAGCAGTGGCATTGCCGGGCAGGAAAGCATGGGGTCCTTTCCTGCCCCAAAGAGGCCATTAGACCACCAGGGCACAATAAGGTAGGGGAGGGGAGGCTTTCTTTGGTGACTATGTGGCATGGGGGTGGGGAGGGGCATGGCATAGGGTGTGGTGTGGTGGGGAGTGGGCATGGCCTGACTACTGGTTTCCTCTTTCACTGCAATCACAGCATTTTTATGAGAGACTGATCCCAGAATCTAGCTTTCTATGTTTTGGAATTTTATATCAGCTGGTGAACCACTGCTCCTGATGCAGCCATTTTATATTGATGAAATATGGCCATGCCAGGCATTTTATACATAGTAACATAGTAGATGACGGCAGAAAAAGACCTGCACGGTCCATCCAGTCTGCCCAACAAGACAAACATATGTGTAAACCTTACCTTGATTTGTACCTGCCTTATTCAGGGCACAGACCGTACAAGTCTGCCCAGCAGTACTTCCCGCCTCCCAACCATCAGTCCCGCCTCCCATCACCGGCTCTGGCACAGACCGTATAAGTCTGCCCAGCACTATCCCCGCCTCCCAACCACCAGCCCCGCCTCCCGATCTTGACTAAGCTCCTGAGGATCCATTCCTTCGGCACAGGATTCCTTTATGCTTATCCCACGCATGTTTGAATTCCGTTACCGTTTTCATTTCCACCACCTCCCGCGGGAGGGCATTCCAAGCATCCACTACTCTCTCCGTGAAAAAATACTTCCTGACATTTTTCTTGAGTCTGCCCCCCTTCAATCTCATTTCATGTCCTCTCGTTCTACCATCTTCCCATCTCCAGAAAAGGTTTGTTTGCGGATTAATACCTTTCAAATATTTGAACATCTGTATCATATCACCCCTGTTTTTCCTTTCCTCCAGGGTATACATGTTCAGGTCAGCAAGTCTCTCCTCATTTTATTTTAAATTTCTGGGAGCTTTTAATCTAATAATAAGACTGTGATTTCTACAAGGTCTGCCTTGTTGTTTTATCTTCCATATTGGATTTGGCGGACCATCTGCCTTGCTGCTTTTTAACTCTTTTTTTGTCAAGGCAAATATGGTACCCTATCCATGCCACCCGAGCACAACTATACCCACACACATCCATGTTTTTAGTTTTAGAAACCACTTACACTGAGAGGATGTTACACATTTTTCTCCAACAAAATGCATTTAAATTACTCAAAATCCAGTGTAGAAATTTTTAAATAACTTTCCGTCACGTCCTCCATCGAGGATTTACCAAGTAAGCCCATCCTGGACACCACAATCAGCCCAAACATAAACCTTAGGTTTCCACCACTAAAAATATTTCCCCCCAAATTTCACCTCACTAACCCACCTAAGGAGGTTCTCAAGAAGCCATAGTTACTTAAATTTCCAAAATAAATTAAGCCCTAATGTGTCAGCATCTACAATCCAAAAACCTTAATTTTAAGAAAAACTAACAATTTTTCTGGGCCACGAGACCCCTTACCTGGTCTCCTGAAGGGTCCTCACTCGACATCCGCCACTGGCCCAGGTCCTGGAGGAACCTCCATGGTAGAGGTAAAACACTGCAATTTACAGCGGTTACTGAGGAACCTCGCAAGGGTGTCTCTAAAATCTAGGCCCTGGCTTCACTTTGGGCCTAGTGCCGGCTCGGGAGAACTAACACGCATGTACGAAAAGTTGCACATGCTCGGAGCCGCCCCTTAATGGCCATTTTCTTCACTCACGCCAGGAAACAGCACGACTTGAACAGACAGAGGTACAGCAAGCCACTGACAGTGTGGCTCCCTCCCAGAGGCCCCAGAATTGCCTCCGGACCTCAAACAGGTCATTCTGCTGGCCACCAATGACATCACCTGGCCCACAGAATGGCCCAGGACCATCCTGGACCCAGGTATATTATTATATAATTAACCCACTGGGTTACATTCAGCAGTTTCATCCTTTCTAGGATTTACATTCATTCAAGAGAGTTCTCCATTCTCCAATCATTTCACAACTGGACTATTGGAACAGCCTGTATGTGGATCTCCCTGAAAAGCCCCTGTGCAGGCTGCAAGAAGTTCAAGTTACAGTGGCAAGATGTATTTATTCCAGGTGCATGTGTTGCATTCGTACCCCCTGTCAAACCACCCCCTTCCCCACCCATGTCTTAAAATCATCTCCTCCCGGGCAGTGGCATTTAATAGGGAGCCTGCACTGGAATTTTCTCTGTGAACCATCCTGCCCCTTATGACACAACTTCCTGTTTTGTGAAGGGTGGAATGGTTCAGGGAGAAAGCCCCAGTGTAGGCCACAGACAGCCGAGTGCGCTGCTGCCGTCTGGATGAAGACTAGAGTGGTGCAGATGATTTTAAGGCTCCGGCGAGGGGGGGAGGGTGGAGGGGGCACACCCCTTGTTAAAAATTTCAATGGAGAGAATCAAGGAATATTAATACCATAATGAATCAGGAATGTTGCTAACTAAAACTACATAACTTTGCAGCTTGCAGTCCTGTATAAACTAGTTTCTCTTTGCTGGGCCCCAGCAGACCAAAGGCAGTCTACTGTCACCACCAAGTCCACCATTCTTCTTCCCCTGGGTCATAAGGCATATCGAGAAATTTGGAAAATGTGTTCTCCAACAGCACCCAATCCTTGAAAGCTAGGAATGTTTATTTATTTATTTGTAGCATTTATACCCCGCTCTTTCCCGCTCAATAGCAGGTTCAGTGCAGCTTACAATGTAAGGGTACAAAGTATCACAGAGATAACATAGTTGTACAGAGTAGGACAAGAGGAAGGGATGTGGGGGGAAGGATTGAGGTATGGATAATGTTGGTGGTGTGGATTAGTTTGGATAGGCCTGTTTGAAGAGGTAGGTTGGGAAGGCACCTGGAGAAGGGGAAGGGAGGTATAGAGGGGGGGGGGGGGGGGAGGGGAACATTAACAATATAAAAGGACACCAAGAGGAGAAAGCAGACATCTACCCTATAGGGGACGTGGAAAATTCTATGGTTGAATGTTGGAAAGATTGTGAGCAATATTGACAAACATATTGTATATAAGTTTTGTGGATCTCCTGAGGTATAATGTAATGTACGTTTCCTGTTTGGTGGAAATAAAGTTATTTAAAAAAAAAAATTAGTACCAACATAAAAAAGAATGAAAACTTTCCTGAGCACTCTGCCTCTCCCCATTTGCAGTTTTGATGTACAGAGATCTCCTGCTGATATCA